>NC_137797.1:63830565-64197505 GCF_963383645.1 Muscardinus avellanarius
TGCTTCAACCCTGTGTGTTCTTCTCTCCCTTACAAGGATGCGGGTCTCTACCAGCTGCCCCCATCGTTACTGCGGAGACTGTATGACAGTTATGACAGCCGCTCTGTCTCCCTGGAAGATTTGCTGAAAGTGCTGAGCAAGGCGAGTGTGGGTAAGAGGTGGCCCTGGGGAGGGTGGGAGGGGCGGGATTGTGACCCCTTTAGGTGGGTGGGAGACGAGGGATGGTGAGTCGGTAAGAGCTGTGATCTTATCCCCTCTAATTGTCACTGTCACTTTCCTGTATCCACTCCTCCTTTTCATATTTTTTCTTGGTTTCTTAGATCCTAAGCAAACATCACTTCCCCAGAAACGTGAGTAGCCTCTTCTCCCTCCCCATCTCTGCTGACCACTTACCTGGAGCTCCCTAAGCCTGGGGGCCAAGGGACCATTTTGGCTGGCCCTATTCAGCTGGTACAGACAGTGGGCTGGCTGCAATTGCTCACCCGGCAGTCCTAAGCAGGAGAGGTGACCGGGCAATAGGAGGAAGTAGGCGTGAGGGTGGCAGCTGGGGTTGGGGACTCTCCATGACTGGTGGGCCAGTAGGACCAAGAGGATCTCCAGTGGCTATGAAGATGCTAAGCCAGGCACCTTCTGGAGCAGAGAATTCTTACAATACGGAGGAGGAAGAGATGGGTGGAGAGGGTGGGTATAGAATAGGGCTGCTAGTTGTAAGGGGTCAGGCTGGGCAAGACCAGAAACCCAATCTCAGAAGTCCTGACCCAAGCGTGTTTGGGGAAAGCATTTCTCTTTCTGTTGACAGTCTTGACCTTTTCTGCAGGTGACATGCATGATTTCTTTGTGGGACTCATGGGCAAGAGAAACAGCCGGCCAGGTAGGAGTGCACGGTGGTACACTGGAAGGGGTGAGGACTGGTGAAGAGGGGACAAGCCGGGGGCCTCTTGTTTATCACCAAAGGGAAAAAGAAGGCTTTTCTTAGTTGAAGTGAGTGATCCTTGGACCCTTCTCATAATTAGTTTGAATCCACAGTTGAGCATTCCCTGGCACAGGGTAGGGGGCCTTTCTAAGATAGTACTGCTGCTGCTGAGAGGGAAGGACAGGGAGGCTTTGCTTCTCCCCTTCCCCCCAATTCTGTCTCCTCACCAGCTCTTCGCTGTTGGGTCAGGGTGAAGGTCACATCTTCTTTAACCACACTGTTTTCTTCCTCCCAGACGCTCCTACTGATGCAAATCAGGAGCGCATCCCCAACTTGGGCACGCTCAAGTATCCCCCCAGTGCAGAATGAGGTAAGGACTGTTGGCTGGATAGAGGAGAGGGACTGGGTACATGTGTGTGTGTGGGGGGGCGAGGGGTCACCAGTTGTGCATATCCTTGGATGCTACAGACATTAATGCTCATAAATTTCACTGGCAGTAAAATACACTGCCAGTGTCCAGCACACTGTTGGTTATGCACAAAGGCACTAGTAGCACATGTACACACACATGTGCCCACCCCTCTTTTTCCTCTCTTTCCCCTGTCTTGGTCCCCATTGAGCAAAAGGAGTGGTGGGATAGGGGAAGAGGGGCTTCCCTGGGCTTCTCTGATGGGCAGCCTCTGTTGTTTGGACCCTGTTTCCTTGCAGAGATCATCCAGTAATGACAGGTATCATGTTCAATTCACAGGCAAAGTGTTTGCCTCCTGGGCAGGCTGAACCTTTCGGCTCAGAGTCCTGGGTAACGAGCACAGAATGTAGTCAGACACCAGGGTGATTTAAATTTAAGGGATTTTTCAGTCTAATAGGAGTAGCTGGACACGGCATCTTAGCCTCTCTGTGCAATGGTTTAAAATAAGGCCGGAGTTTGAATCCTGCGTCTGCCATTCTCCAGCTGTGTCTCCTTGGCCAAGTTACATAGCACTATAGCACTTTGTGCCTCAGTTTCCTCATCTGAAAAATGAGGGTAAAGATAGTGTCTCCCAGGGCTGTGGGCTTGAGCATGAGTAGAGTCAACGTGCTTAGAATGCCGCCCTGTGTGCAGCACTGATCGTCAGCTATATCATGACTCTGCTGGCCTGGGAGGTACCGGGATGTCTAGTGTGTCCCCGGGCTGCCTCTTGTCTGCCGTCTGCCGGCTGAGAGCTGTCCAGAATGGACCTCAGGCCTGAGTGGGCTGACAGATTCCTTACTTGTCTGTGAGGGTGAGAGTCCCCCAGGGAAGTGTCTAGTCAAAACATGGAATCTTTGCCTGACACCATCTACCCACACATACAATAGCAGCTCAACTAATGGCTTCTCCCCCCACTACCTTTCAAAGAAAGAGGGGGTGATGAGGAGAGAGATGGGTATGCCCCGATAACCATACAGAGCCTGCTGTCTCTCTCCCCATGCCCCTGGATCCCACACCTGCTGGTCTCAAAGTGGCCCGTCTGATACCTAAGAGGCTGGTTCTTGATGATACCGCCTATTCATGACTCCCCGGACTCGAGGCTGGGTCTGGCCCCCCATTTACTGTTGGGTGAGAGGGCACAAAGAGATGTAATAACTGTAACTCGCTGATTACATGGTACTTACCATATCATTTTGCTCTCATTAGATGGTTATTTCAGTCCTGCCGACGGCCAGATAATTATACAGGCAGCAGTGTCTGGATGACGTACTTTCCTCCGGTGTTATACACTGGCCATAAAGATAATAACAGTGCAATTTTGCCATAGTATTTTATACAAATGGCAAAAACAAGTGTATTGTGGAAATCTACTTTTAATGTTTGCTGGTGAATCCAGGCTCTTTCAGAGGGACCCGGCTAGTAATTGCTGCTCTCATAATCTCACCACTGACGGAGCATTTGCAACCTGTTCGGTGCCAGGCAGAATCGGACAGAAAGTCCCTGGAGGCTGGCATTTAAAGGAAATTAGATGAGATGGATCCACACAGATCATGTGTCATTATTTCATTCAAGCGAAACTGCTGAAAAAGGAAGTGATCTGGGAGCCTGGCCTTCCTCTGAGAGGTTTCTGGGAAAAGGAAGGACTAGATAGGGCAGAGGAGGGAGAGGTGGGGCATGAGCACAGGGTGCTTTGGACGGTTGTGTGTGTGCCTGGCTGGGGGGGGGGTGTCGGATGTTGTGAACTTGGTCACCGCGCCTTCTGCAGGGCTCACCCCTCATGTCACAGGTGCTCAGCATGGTACACACAGCAGGCAGGTGAAGGGCCATGTTCCTGCTGCTAGCGGATAGAATCCTCTACTCGAAAGGCTGCAGGGGCAGCTGAGGGTCAGACCTCTGCTCTCTGTTCCCACACAGGTGGCCCTTCTCTGTTTCCCTGCTCTCCCAGCAGGTGCTCAGTGGGTTTTATAGGACATAAAAGGTGATTTTTATTTATGTTTTTGTCCTCAGCACTCCACCTCCGGATCCCTGGGCTGCATCACAAGACACTGTCCCTGACCCCAGTCCAGGTGCATGCTCTCCTGCTTCCTTCTCTCCCATCCTACTAACACTCTTGTGCTTTCGCTCCTTCCCCAACCCGTCCCCAGCCTGGTGTGGACTGCATCGTGACTCCCTGTCCTAGTGGACACCGACTGTGGGTTCTACAGATTGACTATCACTTCTGTAGTGTCCTACGTTAAAAACAGAATGTCTCTATCTATTCCTCAACAATAAAAGATTTTTACATATGAGTGATATGACGTATCATTTGTTTGGTGGGTGGATTTTCTTTCTTTCAACTCTTCCAGCTACATTATAAGGATATATACACATACATATGATACATACATATCCTATTTTTTATTTTGTGTGTGTGGTACTGAATCCAGAAGCATTCTACCTCCAAGCTACACCCCCAGATCGACTTTATTTCTTACTTGGAAACAGGGTCTCACCAGGTTGATGAGGATCTTACTACTTGCTGAAGCTGTCCTCAACCTGTGATCCTTCTGTCTCAGCCTCCCAAGTACTAGGATTACAAGCTTGTACCACCAGGCCAAGCTATACACATCATATTTAAATGGATGGAAGGATTTTTGTGGTGCTGGGGATTGAACCCAGGGATATTCTACCTATAAGCCACACCCCCAGCCCTTTTTATATTTTATTTTGAAACAGAGTCTCACTAAACTGCGGACGCTGTACTTGAACGTTTTATCCTGTCTTAGCCTCCCAAGTACTGGGATTCCAGGTACTTGCCCAGCTGGAAGTATCTTTAACTTGTATACATATTGATTACCTCAGTACTGCCTTACCCAGTGCTTCACACAATTAATATCAGGTTGATTTAGTGATTGAAAAGAAGAAACACATGGATTTGGGAATAAAGTTTCTAACACTCAAAGACTTTTATGGGCAACTTCAAATCAAGAAAAAACAGAACCAGGAATGGTGGCACACATCTGGAATCCCAGTACTTGGGAGGCTGAGACAGGAGGATAATAGTTTCAAAGTTAGTCTCAGCAACTTAGTGAGACCCTATTTCAAATAAAAAAATAAATATTTTATTTATTTAAAAAATAAAATGGGGCTGGGGGTGTGGCCCAGAGGTATAACACCTCTAGGCTCAATCCCCAGTACCAAAAACAAACCCTAGATATTCTTTTTTTTTGTGTGTGTGTGGGTCTGGGGATGGAACCCAGGGGCATTCGACCTCCAAGCTATTCCCCCTGACTTATTTTTTATTCTTTATTTTTTTCTTTATTTTTTTTTAGTGGTACTGAGGGTGGAACCCAGAGGCTTTCTACCTCCAGGCTATACTCCCAGACCTATTTTATATTTTATTTGGAAACAGAGTCTCGCTAAGTTGCTGAGAGCCTCACTAAGTAGCTGAGTCTGGCTTCAAACCTGTGCAATCTTCCTGTCTCAGCCTCCCAAGCGCGGATATTACAAGTGTGTGCCACCACGCCTGGTCGTTTATTCTTTATTTTGAAACAGGGTCTCACTGAGTTGCAGAGGGCCTCACTAAGTAGCTGAGGCTGTCCACGAGCCGCGATCCTCCGGTCTCAGCCTCCAATGCTGGGATTACAAGTGTGCGCCACCACGCCCGGAGAAACCCTAGATACTCTGAAAGTCTTGTCTGTATACCTAGGCTGGGTCTGGGAGACCTGGATCCCTCAATCTGACCCTGTTTAATTAGAGAGGAGGTGGGGATCGAGGCTGTGCAAAGACACTATCAAATAGGAGGGTATATTTATAGCACTGTACCATTTTTTTCTGTCTCCAAATATCAAGCAAGTTCTGACAGGTGCTAGGGAAGAGACAGTGACCCATACATAGATTTTATGGTTTAGCAGGGCTGTGGTCAAGCAAGCAGAACTTGAACCATCTAGGGTATGGGTGGATAGAGAAATTATTGCAGAAGTCCAGAAAGAGAGGAGCAGATATCTTCAGCATTAACTGGCTGCCTTTGTTATGATAAAAGGAAGAAACGTTTATTTTAGACTCCTCTCTAATATGCCCATTACCAGCCCCTGTAGCACTGGCCTAGTTAGTAGTCCACAGAATGTGTAAGGCACTTATATGTGGTAGGTGTGGGTTTAGGTATCTGTTATTAATCTGATGTGCCAGTGCTCGCAAAACACTGATCCCGAGGGGACCTCTGTACCCGGGTGGAACAGTCTGGGAAAGCCTCAGCCTCCCTGCCTTACCTGCTTCAGAGGCCTAGGTTGTGCCCCTGAATTGCACTGGTACAAAAGCAATAGTCAGCTCTCCTAAGGCAGTGTCAGGACAGGGCCTCAGAGCCAGAGACCACTCACTTCCTGCAGTTTTTTGTTTGTTTTTGTTTGTTGTTTTTTGCGGGCCTAGGGATGGAACCCAGGGGCATTCAACCTCTGAGCTACACCCCCTTCCCTATTATTTTTTTAACTTCTTTATTTTGAAATAGGGTCTCACTAAATTGCAGAGGGCCTCACTAAGTAGTTGAGGCTGTCCACGAACCACAATCCTCTAGTCTCAGCCTCCTGATTGCAAGTGACCCCCACCATGCTCGGCTCCTGCGGTTCTTTTGAAGATAGTGAAAGTTCTATCTTCCTAGAACTTGACTGGGGCCACTTGGGACTAACAGCTGCATGGTATAGGTGGGGAAAGGAAAGTAAAAGCTCCCTTTCATAGCCAGAGGTCAAAGAATGTCCTCACCCCAGATCCTATGTCATTTATCCTGAGAGGCATCTCTTTCGCTTTTCAAAATGAGCTATCCATAGGTGGGGACACTTTGGTGGAGTCTGGAGAATTTCTTTGGGTCATGACAATGTCAAGAGTTGAGATTCTGCTCAGACTTGAAGTCAGGCATATGCAGAGATGGACAACTGCTTGCAAAGTACTAGCATTAGTGCAGAAAGGTTGCTCTCTGGTGGGGCTGACAGAAATTGCAGTGCTGGGAATCTCAGGAAAAAACAAGATAAAATTTAAATCAGATTCCGCCTTCTGAGCTTGGAGAATGTGTGAAAGGATCCTGACCTTCCCTTCCTGTTGTAAAGAGGTTGATGCCAAAGGAGACCTGGTTAAAAGACCTTGACTAAATTCCTGGTCTTTTCTTCTCCATTTAGCGTTGTGTATGTGTGTTATTGTGACTGTGTGGTGCTTTACTTAAAAAAGATATCAGTATAAGCCAGGCATGGTGGTACAGGTCTGTAATCCCAGTACTTGGGAGGCTGAGACAGGAGGATTGCAGGTTTGAAGCCAGCCTCCAGAACTTAGTGAGGACTTCTTCGATTTAGTGAGATCCTGTTTCCAAATAAGAAATAAAGAGCTGGGCATGGTGGTGCACGCTTGTAATCCTAGCACTTGGGAGGCTGAGACAGGAGGATCACTCAGGTTCAAAGCCAGCCTCAGCTACTGAGTGAGGCTCTCAGCAACTTAGTGAGACCCTGTTTCCAAATAAAGTATAAAGTAGGTCTGGGGGTATATATAGCCTGGAGGTAGAAAATCCCCTAGGTTTCACCCTCAGTACCACACACACACACACACACACACACACACACACACCAAATAAGAAATAAAATCGGGCTGGGGGTTTAGCTCAGAGGTAGAATGTCCCTGGCTTTAATCCCCAGTACCATAAGAAAATAAACAAAAGAGTTTAATAAAAACAGTTTAAAAACAGTTTAAAAACTTTCACCTATGCCTTTTAGGTGAATTTCAGTGGGGCCAACACTCCAGAGATGGCCAAGGCGGTTGGTGAGGAAGGTTGAACCATGGCCCCTCTAGTCATGCCAGAGGTCTGGAGCCTTCTGGTGCTGTGGTGCTCATTCGCCCTGCCCAGATGTGGGTGCTGGGTCTGCCACTGGAGCACTGCCTTAGTCTCCCAGTGACCCTTTCACTAGAGGGCAAAGTGGAATTTCCCACTCCCAAGCTGTAAGAACAGTTTGCATGGCTGTTTTTGTGTCTTCTAACTAACAAAGGCTACATTTTATTTTTTGTTTTGGTGTTACTGAGTATTGAACTCAGGGATGTTTTACCTCTGAGCTACACTCTCAGCCCAATTATTTATTTATTTATTATTTATTTATTTATTTATTTATTATTTTTGCCATACTGAAATGGAACCCAGAGGCCTTCTACCCGAGCTACACCCTTAGCCCTAGTTTTTAGTTTTTATTTTGAAACAGGGTCTCACTGAGTTAAAAAGGGCCTCACTAAGTAGTAGCTGAGGCTGCCCATGAACCCGGATCCTCCTGTCTCAGCCTCCCAAATGCTGGGATTACAAGCATGTGCCACCATGCCCGGCTCTCTTATTTATTTATTTTAAACGTTTTTAATTTTTTAATTGGTGCATTGTATTAATACATCATAATAGGGTGAAAACCTTGTGTAGACATACATGCATCACCCAGTTAGCCCCTACCCGATCCCCACTCCGTTCTCTCCCCATCCCTCCTTCCCGTGCTCGGCTTAGTGGTTGACTTCGATATGTTTAAGTACATCCTGTGCTTTACAGAGTCTTCTTCCCCCCTCCCATCCCCTCAGTTAGGTTGTCTTATTTGTTCCTCTGTAGGATTTCCTTTTTCATCTAGAGTTCCTCCTATGACCAATTTCTCCCTAGCTTTCACATATTAGGGAAAGCATCCGATTTCTTATTTTTGTGACTGACTAATCTCACTTAGCATAATGTCCTCCAGTTCCATCCATTTCCCTGAAAATGATGTAATTGAGTTTATCTTTAAGGCTGAGTAAAATTCCATTGTGTACATATCCCACAGTTTTGTAATCCATTCATCTGTTGATGGACATCTTGGCTGGTTCCATAGTTTGGCTATGGTGAATTGTGCAGCTATGAACATAGATACACATGCATTAGTTTGGTAGTTTGGTTTTATTTCGTTTGGGTAGATACCCAGAAGTGGTATTGCTGGATCAAATGGTAAATTTGTTCCCATTCTTCTGAGGATTCTCCATACTGTTTTCTAAAGTGGTCCCACTAATTCGCAATCCCACCAACAATGTTTTAGGTTCCCACTTCACATCCTCGCCAGCATTTGTTGTTGTTTGTGTTTTGAATGATTGCCATTCTAGTTGGAGTTAGGTGAAATCTCAGTGTAGTTTAGATTTGCATCTCTCTGATTGCCAGTGATGTTGAGCATTTTTCATGCATTTATTGGCCATTTGAATTTCTTCTTCTGTGAAGTGTTAGTTCGCTTGCCCATTTTTTATTGGATTATTTGTTTTTTGAGTGTTGAGTTTCTTGAATTCTTTTTGTGTGTGTGTGTGTGTGTGGTACTGGGGTTCCTGGAAGCCCTTCTACCTCCGGGTTACACTCCCAGACCTATTTTTTTATACATTTTTATTTGGAAACAGGGTCTGTTAAGCCAGTGCAGCTGGCTTTGAACCTACGCAATCCTCCTGTCTCTGCCTCCCAAGCTCGGAGATTACAAGTGTGCGCCACCATGCCCGGCCTTTTGAATTCTTTGTATATTCTAGATAAGTCCTCTATCGGAGGAATAGGTGGCAATAATCTTCTCCCATTTTGTTGGCTCTCAATTGAGGTTCTTGACAGTTTCTTTTGCTGTACAGAAGCTTTTCAGTTTCATGCAATTTCACGTATTCATTTGCCTTTTATTTTATTGTGCCTTTGGGGGCTTGTTGAGAATGTTTTTATCTGTGCCTATGTGTTGCAGTGTTGGACCTATGCCCTCTTCAAGGAGTCTCAAGGTCTCTGGTCTGATTTCCACATCTTTGATCCATCTTGAATCGACTCTTGTGCAGGGTGAGAAAGTGGGATTAATTTCCAATTTTCTGCATTATGTTTAACCAGTTTTGCCAACACCTTGTTGAACAGGCTTTTTTCCAGTGTATGTTTTTGGTCCCTTTGTCAAAAATCAATTGGCTGTAAGTGTGTGGATTTGTTTCTGGGTCTTCTATTCTGCTCCATTTGTGCCAGTACCATGCTGTTTTTTATTACAACTTTATAGTATAGTTTAAAGTCAGGTATTGTGATTCCTCCTGCATGGTTTTTGTTGCTGAAAACTACTTTGGCTCTTCTGGGTTTTGTGTTGTTCCAAACAAATTTAAGGACTGATTTTTCTATGTCTGTGAGAAATGATCTTGGTAATTTAATGGGCATTACATTGCATTTGTAGATCACTTTTGGAAGTATGGCCATTTTAATGATATTTATTCTGCGTATCCATGAACATGAAAGATCTTTTTCAATTTCTTTTTTCAATGTTTTACTTATTTATTTATTTAATTTATTTATTTTCGCAGGTCTGGGAATGGAACCCAGGGGCATTCGACCTCTGAGCTACACCCCCTCCCCTATTTTTTATTCTTTATTTTTTTGAAACAGGGTCTCATTGAGTTGCAGAGGGCCTCATTAAGTAGCTGAGGCTGTCCGTGAACCACAATCCTTTAGTGTTAGCCTCCTGAATGCTGAGATTACAAGCATGTGCTACCATGCCCAGCTTTTTCAATGTTTTATATTTTATTTGTAGAGTACTTTTACCTCCTTGGTTAAGTTTATTCCTAAGTATTTTACTTTTTTGTGGAAAATCCTAAGTGGAAGTGTTTTATGAATTTCTTTTTCAGTAGATTTATGGTTGGTGTACAAAAAAGCTTCTGATTTTTTAAGATTGATTTTCTATCCAGACACTTTGCAGAATTTGTTGATCAGTTCTATAAGCCTTTTGGTTGAGTTTGTTGGGTTTTCTAAATATAGTATCATGTCATCTGCAAATAGTGAAAGTTTGAGTTCTTCTTTTTCTATTTGTACTCCTTTGATTTCCTTTTCTTGCCTTATTGCTCTGGCTAGAGTCTCAAGTACTATATTGAAGAGAAGTGATGATAATGGACATCCTTGCTTTATTCCTGTTTTTAGGGGGAATTCTAAAAGTTTTACCTATTTAATATGATGTTGGCTATGGACTTATTGTAGATTGCCTTAATGATGTTGAGATATGTCCCTTCTATTCTGATTCTCTGCAGTGCTTTTTATCATAAATGGATGTTGGATTTTATCAAATGCTTTTTTAGCATCTATTGAAATGATTATGTGATTTTGTCTTTGGTTCTGTTTATATGATGAATTACATGGATTGATTTTCATATGTTGAACCAGTCTTGCATCCCTGGGATGAACCCTACCTGGTCATGGTGTATGATTTTCTTGATGTGGTTTTGAATGTGTGTTGCTAGTATTTTGTTTAGTTGTTTTGCATCCAAATTCATCAAAGATATAGGCCTGTAGTTTTCCTTCCTTGAACTGTCTTTTTTTGGTTTTGGTATTAATGTGATGTTGGCTTCATAGAATATAGTTGGGAGAGTCCCATTTTTTTTTCTATTTCATGAAATAGATTGAGGAATATTGGGATTAACTCTTCCATAAAGGTTTTATAACTTGGGAAACCATCTGGTCCTGGGCTTTTCTTTGATGGCAAGCTCTTTATTGCTATTTCAATCTCTTTTTTTTTAATTGGTGCACTGTATTCATACATCATAGTGGGATACAAACTTTTGTAGACATACATGCACACATCGCCCAGTCAGCCCCCACCCGAACCCCACCCCATTCTCTCCCCATCCCTCCTTCCCATGCTTGGCTTAGTGGTTGACATCTAGTATTATAGCAATTTATCCAAAATTAAAAATGATAATCTCACATAACAGTTTCATTTGTCTGATACCAAGCTTTTGATGACTTAAAGATAACATTTCAATATTTCTTTTTGCTTTCTTTCTTACCAGAGAATATTTTTTTTCTATTTTTTTAGGTGAAACTATCATATATTTATATATTTATTTTTCAGAAAAAAAATCTATCCTAATATGGAAAATGGACTCTAGATACCCAAAACAATCTTGAAAAAGAACAAAGCTAGAAGATATATATTTTCTAATTTCAAACCATATAAAGCTACAATAATTGAAACAGTGTAGTACTATTCTAAAGGCAGATATATAAACCATTGGAGTTAAATAAAAGCCTAGAGCTAAATTCTTCCCTATATTGTCAAGTTATTTTTGACAAGGTTTCCACGAACATTTGGTGGTGGAAATAATAATCTTTTAACTAAACATTGTTGAAACATAATAATTACATGGAAAAGAATAAAGTTGGACCCTTACCTAATCCCATATACAAATATTAACTCAAAATAGATAAAAGATCTAAATATAAATCTTAAGACTATAAACTTTTAGGAGAAAATCTGGGTCATAAAACCTCACAACATTGAAATTGGCAGTGATTTCTTGGATATGATTTCAATGGCACAGGTAACAGAAGAGTATACAAACTCCCTAAAAAATAAAAAAAAATATTGTATATCCAAAGACAATGTAAACAGAGTTAACAGTTACTAATAGAATGGGATAAAATATTTCCAAATGCTATATCTGAAGGTATATTAATATTCCAACTAGAAATCCTAAGAATTAGCAACAATAAAAGCAAACAATACAATTTAGAGATAGGTAAAAGACTAACATAAATAATGAATCTCCACAGATAACCAATCTTAGTTGTCTGTTGGATGGAAAATCTTGTTTCTCTGGTTCTGGTGTGTGTTACCTATTTCTTCTTTGTAGTTAATCTCTTTGAGTATTTTCTCTAGTGCTGGTTTTGAAGACATAAATTCCTTCAGCTTCTGTTTGTCATGGAAGCTTCTTATTTCCCCATCTAATTTGATAGATAGTTTTTCTGGGTAGGAAATTTTTGGCTGCAAGTTGTTTTCTTTCAGAGTTTGGAACATCTTACTCCAGGCCCTTCTGGGGCTTTCATGATTTGGTTTGGGAAGTCTGGAGGTATTCTAATTGGTTTTCCTCTGAATGTCACTTGGCCTTTTGTTTTTGTTGCCTTTAAGATTCTCTCCTTGGCTTCTACATTGGTAATTTTGACAATTATGTGGTGTGGGGAACCTTTTCTCTGACCTTGTCTAAAGGGAGTTCTATAAGTTTCCTGAAACTGTGTATTGACCTCTTGCTCTATGTTTGGAAAATTTTCTGCTATTACTTCTTTGAAGAGATTATTGATCTCTTTGGTTTCACCTTCTTTTCCCTCTTCTATTCCAGTTATTCTTAGGTTAACTCTCTTAAGATGGGCCCATATTTCTTCAATGTCCAATTCCTGCTGTCAAATTGTTTTTTCTAAGTTATGAACTATGTGTTTGTTTTTGGAGTGATCATCTTCTAGGAGCAAGATACTATTCTCCATGTGGTCTAATCAATTGTTTATAGTTTGAATTGATGCCTTTACTTCAATGATTGCATCCTTTATTTCTTTCAGACTCTCTCTCTAAATTATTTTCAAAAATCCTGAATTATTTATACAGTTACATTCCTGATTTGACCTTCTGGAAATCTCTGCATTTCTGTGTTATCAGGTTCTGTTGTTGTGGGCTTGCGGGAGCTCATTGTTCCGTTGTTCCTCCCTCCCATGATTTCAGAAGTTTGTACCTGTTGCTTTTGATAGATTTCTCTCAGTCTCTAGGCTGGTATATCTAAGGGCACATTGTATTGTATTCAACAGTGAAGGTTGAATAAGGAGGGAAGTGAAGGAGTAATTGGAAGAATAGGGTAAGGTCTCAGATAGGGTCAAATAGTATGAGAATATGAGTTTGGTAAGGTAGTATATACTAGGGATTAGAGATAGTAAAAATGTAGTAGTATTCTAGTAACCAATGTAGAGTTTCTGGTATAGTGATATGAAATGGATTTAATACCAGACAAGGGAGAAATAAAAGAAGAAAAAGATAGAAAAGGGATAGAGAGAGTAGGTATGTGCAAGGGAAGAATCTTGAGAGAGGGTTTGGAAAGAGGGTTAAAAAACAAACAAAAAACTCACAAAAAACCCAAACAAACAAACAAACAAAAACCCAGCCAGGCATACACTATCACACACAAAAAAAAAGAATGAAAAAAGCAAAACAACCCCAACAATGAATTAATGTGACTCCACAAATAAATGACTATTTAGCGGATAGATCCTCTGCAGTCTCTCTCTGTGTAGATACCGAGTGCCAATGGCACCTTTCCCTCTGTGAAGCTGGTTCTCTGAGTCTTCTCAGTCTATGCAGAGGGTCGGTATCAATGGGGCTGGATTTCATATGGAGCAAAGGTCACTCTCCACCTGCCTCTGTTGGTAGCATATGCCTCTGAGACCAAACTCAATGTAGGAGTCTCTGTTCTCCACAGCTAGGGCTGGGCTAGTCTGACTTCTCCTTGTTCACCACAATTGGGAGGTCTGTGGTGTTCCCGGAGATGCTACTCATTGGGTTTAGTGTTAAGTGTAGAACACCCCCCACACTTTCCACTAATCAGAGCCTGAGTCTGTCTGAGCTTCTGATATGATCAAGAGCAGATCCCACTCCCACCTTCTCTGGGTTCTTCTCCAGGTCACCACGACTTCACTTAGGATGCTCTGGATCTCTGGAGGTTGTGGTAGTCTCAGCTGCCACTACTCCTTCACTGCTTGTATTGCATAGTCTCAGACCCAGGGAGTTAGTCGCAGCTGCGCAAGACCCTGGGGGCACCAGGATGGGTGTTTTCCTACAGGGAACTGCAACTAGGGTGTGGTAATCTCTGCCACCACTATTCCTTCACTGTGTTGAACTCCAAGATCTCAGACCCAAGGAGTTTATCAAAGCTGCGAGAGTCCCTGGGGCGCAGCGCTGGGATTTCTCCTGCAGGGGCTGCAGTTTCACTTACGATTTTGGTGCGCACTGGTCTAGATCTCTGGTGGACATGGTGGGCTTGGCCGCTGGAAGTTTTAGCCAGTCTTTGCCCAGGAAGAACTGATGAATTACAACTGAGTGATCTATAGCTGCTCACTTCAACTTCTTGTTTTCCTTTTCATCTCTGGAGTCTGGTGCTGTGAGGCAAGATGGTGCTGGTGTGGCGCCTGCCGCCACAAGGTGGGCAGATTCATTTTCTGCTCTCTGGTTGTTCTTACTAGTCTTCTTTTTCTCTGTCCCTTGTATTTATAGTTTTTGTTCCTCTACTGATAGTATTTTCTGGCTATGTAAAGTACTGTTTTTGAGGCAATGGAGATCGAGTGTCAGCAGGACTCATAAATGCTGCATTTCTCGGTCACCATCTTCCCGGAAGTCTCTATCTTATTTATATTTGAAACAGGATCTCACTAAGTTGAAGAGGGCCTCATAAAGTTGCTGAGGTTGACCACAAAGCTGCCATCCTTCTGTCTCTTGTACTGGGATTACAAGCACATGCCACCATGCCCAGCTCCAAAGACCACATTTTGGACAGAATTTGGTACAGCACTTGATTTCAGTATCATCGATTACCAGTTAGTGAGGTGGCAGAAATGAAGACATGATCTCCCAAATTCACCAATTAGCATTATTCAATGGCCAAATTGGCTCAGCTCAGTTAGCGATATCCTGTGTGTCCTTTCCCTCCTATTTATCCTTTAAGGAATTACCCAACCCTACCATATGCCTGTCTTGGGGCTGTGCTTGGCTGGGAGCTATCTTCAGGCAATGAATGGATCCCTGTGGGAAAGAGGGTGAAATGGAAGGGTCCTGGAGCCCGTGAGCTTCTTTCCTATTGAAGAGGCAGAGTGGGATGATCAAGACTCTGATCCCTTTGGTGGTGGTGTGGGGGTAAGGATAGGTAGTTGTAGTTTTGATGACTACTCATGGTCAGGAGCACTGGAGTGGAGGATTGAAGAGAAGGTTGGGGAGGCAGTGTGATAGAGTTCTAGAAAGAATCTGGGAGGTTGGGCTTCAGGAAGTGGTCAAGGTGCAGTGGATCCTGTGATCATCTGTCCTTCTATGTGGAAGAAGGGGGGCAGTGGATCATCAGAAGGGTCTCCAACAGTGGCCTAGCCCTCAAGTGCTTCCTCCCTGAACTTGGTAACGCACGCCTGTAATCCCAGGGACTAAGGACACTGAGGCAGGAGGATCACAAGTTCAAGGCCAGCCTCAGCACTTTAGCAAGACCCTCTGTCTCAATATATAAAACAAAGGGGCTGGGTGTAGCTCAGAGGCAGAACACCCCTCTGTCAATCCCCAGCTACTCCTTGCCCCCCCCCCCAAAAGGGGGCTGGGTGATGTAGCTCAGTGGTAGAACACCCCTGGGTTTGACTTCCAGTTCTGGGAATTTAAAAAAAAAAAAAAAAAGGAAACTGAGTTGCAAGCAAAACCACAGATAGAAGCTCACAGCCTAGTGGTGGAGACATAAATTGATCAAACACACGTACGAATCTCTGTAGGACGACATCCCGGGCCTTCTGGCAGCCGCTGGCCGGGGATGGAGCCGCCGGAGCCCGCTGCGCGGTGCGCGGCCCCGCGGGGGGGGGGGGGCGGGGCGGGGCGGGGGGGGGCTGGCGGCCCGGGCGGCGGGGGGCGCTGGCTCCTCCGGGACGGCGGGGGGCGCTGCGGGCCGGGCGGCGGGGGCGGCCCGGGCCGGCGCGGCGAGCGGCGCGGCGGATGGAGAGTCTGTCCGCGGCCAGCGGCGCCGCCTCCTCGTCGGGCCGGGCTCGGCGGCCGGGCCTTTGTGTGACGGCGGCGGCGATGGTGCTCGGGCCCCGCGGAGCCGGGTAAGCGCCGGGCGCGGGCGGCCGCACCGCCGGCCCGGGTCTGCCGATCGCGCCCTGCCAGGCTCGGCGGGGCCGCGGGCCGGGCCGGGCGCCTCCTGCAAGTGCCCAGCCTGCCCGCCCTGCCGGGCCCAGGCCGCCTGCCCAGCCCGCTCGCCCGCGGAGTGACCCCGGGCCCGGGAGGGGCATGGCTGGTGCCCAGCAGTACTCGGAGCTTGCTGGGCCCCAGAAAAAGTTGGGAAAATTTGGTGAGATGGAGCAGGGGGGCGAGACCCCGCGAGCACGCCACTCAGGCGTGCAGGAGCCGAGGAGGCAGAAAGTGGTATTGAACTAGCCTGTTGGAGTCTTACCTACTTAATTCGATGGCTTTCCTAAAGCCATCGAGTAAATGAGCTAGTGTAGCTTCAGCATAAGCAGAAACCCTGAAAAGGGTGGCAGAACGTTGAAGTAATGTTAAGCCCCACCGTTGTATTCTAGTTGGCATGCTTCTTCGGTTCTGGATGCTTTAACTTTGGTTCTGGGTGTCTACAGAAGTAATGGGACGAACTGGCGTCCATAACGGTTCTGGGTTGTAACAGGGCCCAAGAGGAGGCATGAGGTGGGTAGTGAGAGATGGGGAGTCAAGAGTGTGAGACGTATTTAGAGATTTATTTAGAGGCTTGATAGGACATAGCAATGACAGAAATAAAGGACAGAGCACCCTTAACTCTTTCTCAGTAGCTAATTATGTTCAAATATATGTATGGTATTAGCATTATGGGAGAAGAGAATTTAGCTACTGAGATAGGAAAGTATGTTTTTAGGAGGAAATTAATGTGAGCAAACTTGGAGCCAGTTACTCTGGGAATGGAATGTAGGATTGTGTTGAAGGGATTGCTTCCAGTTTAGCTGTGTGGCACTAGCTGTAGGCCTGCAATCTCTCTTACTTTTTTTTTTTTTTTTTTTTTGGTCCTGGGGGTTGAACCCTGAGGCATTCTACCCCCAAGCTGCACCCTAGCCCAAGTTTTATTTCTTATTTGGAAACATGGTTGCTGATGCTGAAAGCCTCCCTAAATTGCTGAGGCTGGCTTTGAAGCTGTGATCTTCTTGCCTAGCCTCCAAGTACTGGGATTCCAAGTGTGTGCCCTCACGCCCGGCTCTCTTACTGATTTTTAAGATCAAGAGAATCAGAGCTCTTTGTTCCCTTGGGTTTTGTCCTGGTGTTGGGTGTGTACAGGGGGACAGGTCATTGTCCCTGCATTGTTGCTGTCCCTGCCCCCAGCAGAATGGGCAGCTCTCCATGTCCAGTCACTCCTGCTTCCAGGTGTGGATGGGTTCAGAATGGTAGGTTTTCTCCCACAGAGCCCCTCCCTTCTAAACATGTGTTTGGCCATCCATCTTTTTCTCTTGATGTAATTCTACAGATTAACCGTGCCGCTAAGGAGGTAACGTCCTTGGAGCTGCTAAGATGGGCATGAGGATCAAACTGCAAAGCACCAACCACCCCAACAACCTGCTGAAGGAACTCAACAAGTGCCGGCTCTCAGAGACCATGTGCGATGTCACCATCGTGGTGGGGAGCCGCTCCTTCCCGGCCCACAAGGCCGTGCTGGCCTGCGCAGCTGGCTACTTCCAGAACCTCTTTCTGAATACCGGGCTTGATGCTGCCAGGACCTACGTGGTGGATTTCATCACCCCCGCCAACTTTGAGAAGATTCTGAGCTTTGTGTACACTTCAGAGCTCTTCACAGACCTGATCAACGTTGGGGTCATCTATGAGGTGGCTGAGCGGCTGGGTATGGAGGACCTCCTCCGGGCCTGTCACTCTACCTTTCCTGACCTGGAGAGCAGCGCTATGGCCAAGCCCCTGACCAGCACCAGTGAGGGCCAGTCTGGTCCTCTGAGTTGTTCCTCAGCGGATCCTGCCCATCCCCTTGGAGAACTCCGGGGTGGTGGGGAGCACTTTGGTCCTGAAAGAAACTATGTGTTGCCCAGTGATGCTGGAGGAAGCTATAAAGAGGAAGAGAAGAGTGTTAACAGTGACACTAACCACAGCCTGCCCCTGCTGCAGCCCTCGTTGCCACCAAAGACGGAAGACCATGACATCCCTGCTCCTTTCACATCAGTTCCTAATATGGTGACCCAGCCAGTCCTAGGCACTGTCAGCACGGGGATCCAAACCAGCACAAGCTCTTGCCAGCCATACAAAGTTCAAAGCAATGGAGACTTCAACAAAAACAGCTTCTTCACCCCTGACACTGCAATAGACATTACCACAGGGACCAACTCCTGTCTGAGCAATAGTGACCACTCCAAAGAGCCGGGCTTCGGGCAGATGGACGAGCTGCAGCTGGACGACCTGGGGGACGATGACCTGCAGTTTGAAGACCCTGCTGAGGAGATTGGGACAGCCGAAGAGGTGATCGAGTTGAGTGATGACAGTGAGGATGAGTTGACTTTTGGAGAGAATGACAGCCGGGAGAATAAGGCCATGCCCTGCCAGGTGTGCAAGAAAGTTCTAGAGCCCAACATCCAGCTGATCCGGCAGCATGCTCGGGACCACGTGGACCTGCTGACTGGCAATTGCAAGGTCTGCGAGACCCACTTCCAGGACCGAAACTCCCGGGTTACCCACGTCCTATCCCACATTGGTATTTTCCTCTTCTCTTGCGACATGTGTGAAACCAAGTTCTTTACCCAGTGGCAGCTAACCCTTCACCGGAGGGATGGGATATTTGAGAACAACGTCATCGTCCACCCCAGTGAGCCCCTGCCTGGGAAGTTGAGTCTCTTTTCGGGGGCAGTCTCCCCGGAGCTAAAATGTGCTGCTTGTGGGAAAGCGTTGGCCAAAGATTTCCACGTGGTCCGAGGCCACATCCTCGACCATCTGAACTTGAAGGGCCAGGTCTGCAGCGTCTGTGACCAGCGCCACCTCAACCTCTGCAGCCTCATGTGGCACACACTCTCCCATCTGGGCATTTCGGTCTTCTCCTGCTCTGTCTGTGCCAGCAGCTTTGTGGACTGGCACCTCCTGGAGAAGCACATGGCTGTGCACCAAAGCCTGGAAGATGCCCTCTTCCGCTGCCACTTGTGCAGCCAGAGCTTCAGATCGGAGGCCGCCTATCGCTACCACGTCAGCCAACACAAGTGCAGCAGTGGCCTGGACGTGCGGCCTGGATTGGGGCTGCAGCACCCCGCCCTCCAGAAGCGGAAGCTGCCAGCAGAGGAGTTTCTGAGCGAGGAGTTGGCCCTGCAGGGCCAACCCGGGAACAGCAAGTACAGCTGCAAAGTCTGTGGGAAAAGATTCGCCCACACGAGCGAGTTCAACTACCACCGGCGGATCCACACAGGCGAGAAGCCCTACCAGTGTAAGGTGTGCCACAAGTTCTTCCGAGGCCGCTCAACCATCAAGTGCCACCTCAAGACGCACTCGGGGGCACTCATGTACCGCTGCACGGTCTGTGGCCACTACAGTTCCACCCTTAACCTCATGAGCAAACACGTGGGTGTGCACAAAGGCAGCCTCCCGCCCGACTTCACCATCGAGCAGACCTTCATGTATATTATCCATTCCAAAGAGGCTGAAAAGAACCCGGACAGCTGACTGGGCCCCAGCGGAGCCAGGAGGAGCATCCAGGCGGCAGCCGGGAGGATGGTTTTCTAATGGCTCTTGGTCCCTCCCCAGCTGAAGCTAGTTTTGCCTTGCTAGGAATTCTGTGTTGTGTTTAAAGGAGAAGAAAGAAGAAATAAATAGCACATGAGCTGTTACTGATTTCAAGAAGCAGCGGCCCTATCGCATTTACCTCCATTTCTGTCCTTGCCCGTGCAGGGCTGCGTTTTATTCTTTTGAGGCTGGTTTTGGGATCTAGTCAAGCAGTTGTATTAATTAGATCTCCTTTCCCAGCCTGTCTAGTTTTATTTTACTGCTAGGTTTCATGCTGCTAAGAATCCAACCAACAGCCTCACAGGAAGGAGGAGGTGAACACTGTGGCTACTACCGCCAGACGTCCAGCTGGGATGACCAGTTAACAGAAGGATTTGGGAAATGTGGTCGTTCGGAAAGGCTCGGTGAGCAGGGCTTCTCACCTCAGGTTCCACTGCCAGCCCCAGCAGGGAGATGGTGCCAGGGATGGAGATGTCTGCTTGCTCCGAGGCCCTAGTCTGCTGACTGTATGGTGAAAATCTGGTGGCCAGATCCAGACTGGATCAAAGCTTCTTTATTTAGGTCGGAGAGCTTTGACATGACTCCTGGCAGGCAGAAGGAGTGTCCTGTGGTGCCGCCAGCTGTGGCCTGGATGGACAGGAGAGGAGGCTCCTCTTTTCTCCTCATTTCCAAAGAAACAAAATTTTGTGGAGTGATGGTCCAGGGCATCAGGCCTTCCCCGTGGGGCAAGGAGGATGGGGAACCACTTTATCATCTGCCATTCTGGCCTCCTCCAGTGACCTTTGCATTTCCCTGTGGAGAGGAGGGATGTCTGACAGCAGCAGCCTTGCCTTAATTTACATCCAGTCTCCCATCCAGAAGGGTCTGACCTGTAGTGTGGTTTAGAAGAGCCCAGAGGTGGTGAAGTGGCAGACTGTAAGCCCTTCGGGACAAAAGGAACATGAATAACTGGTGGTGTATAGCAGGGTGTGCATTCTGACTGTCTGTCCCTGTCGGGTAACCTGTTGTTTACTTTGTGCTAAAGGTGCCAGAGCTTTGGCAGCTCACCTTTGACCTGCTGGAATTGATCCTGATCTGTCTTTGCATCGCCTCCAGGGGGTGCCGTTGGATGGCAGCTGGTTGGGCCTTCCCTAGGTGGCCCAGTCCATACAGCAGTTGGCTCCGAGCTTAGCTGGTTTTTGAAGGGGTCTTGCCCAAAGAAGGCTGGAAGGAGAGGGCCCTCAATCCTGCATCCTCACAAGGTGGCGCCTCAGTAGCTCATACTACCTCACCCCGCTCAGGAGAGCTCTGGGAGTCCCTGGCCTGGACCCGACGCTGCCCCTGGTGGGACTTAGCAACACCCGGACTGTTTCACAAGCAAGTGGTTTTAATTAATTCACAAAGCCTTTTAGGATGTTAATATTTATTTATTTTTGTTTTCGTATACATTTTACCCAGCATCTCTTTGGATAAGAGATTTTAGGAAAATGAGTTTCTCCCTAGCAAGTAGCCATCTTCCAGGGGACAGTCCTGGCCAGAGCTTTGGGGACAGTGATGTGGCTAGGGGAGGATGTGTCAGCCTTTTAAACTAGTAAATGTTCTTTTCTGCGATAGGCTGTCGCAGAACGAATCCAGGGAGCCCTTCAGGCAATGGGATGGTGTAGGCTGGGGCCTGAGTGAGGGGATTGGGTCATATGAAGGATGTTTTTTTCAGTTTCTTATCCTTTCTAAACTTGGGGAGCCTCCTGTCCCTGTCTGTATTGAGACACACAGGCAAACCAAAGCTCTGTCCATTGTAGGCTGCCTCTCCCGGGCCTGAGTCAGAGCACAGGGCTCTGTGGTCCCCCAGCGAGGGACAGGACTTGTACAGTGGCTAGTGAAAGGCCCACCTTTCACCATCTGGACCCAGCTCTGGACATTTTCCTCAGGAAAGCAGTGCTGAGACTTCTTCCTGATTGACTTCCACTTTCTTACACTGACCATCAGGATTTTAAGAACAGAATGTGTAACAGGCTACAATCAAGTTTCTGCAGAACTTTTCAAGCATGAGGGATCCTCCCAGAATGTTGGCGAGGACTGAGTTTTGAGTGGTGAGTTGGAGAGAATGGTACTTGCTGGAACCCAGCCAGGTAGCTGAGTGGGTGTACACACGTTGGAGAAACCTTTTTCCGTAACAGAGGACATTGTGGATGCTGGGTGGTCTGTATACTTAACCTGAAACTGTGAAGTTTTCCCTTTTTGCCAGTAAACCAAAAAAAAAACAAATCCTTGAAGCTTTGCCCTTGAAACACTACACAAAAAACTGTACCCTCTGGTCCCCCTAAGGCTAAGTGGTTGATCAGGGAGGCCCAGTTGGTCCCAGTCAGACATGTAGCAACAGGATCAGTAGCTCATGAGGCTCATGACCAAGCCCCGCCCCTCGCGCCCCCCACACTCACACTGAACTCCCCTCTGTGTGAAGCTGTGTTTGCTTCACTCGGTCTCTAGCTCCCTTTTCTAAGTTTTACTTGAAACACTATATTGTGCAAAGGACACTCCAGGATACCTGATGGAAGGGATTCGATTTAGTTTGCATTTCTTATTTTTTGACTTGATGTTTGATTTTGTTGCCCGTCTCTCCTGGAGCCCAGTGTAGCGCTGTCCCCTGCTATATTGCGCTGAAGTTCTGTTTGACCCTTAAATGTTTTCTCTTCTTCCATTTTTCCCTTTTTCTTGTTCTGTACTCAGGACCAGCTACATAATTTGCAGAGCCCTCGTGTTCACAAATTATTAGGGATTTCAAGATGGTGATTGCAGAGCATAAAAGCAGACTTGGGGCCATTCCTGATTTGTTTTCTAAGGGGAAATGACAATCCTTGTATGACATCCTAGGTGGACAGCAGAGGCTGCTTGCGACCCCTGATGGCTCACTGATGCCACAGCATCTGCTGGGAATCTCTGCTGAGCATTATTGGGTCCCAAGTTTTAAGACTCCATGACTAGTTGGGAAGAAAGAAGGTGGAGTGGGGGTGGGCCCAGGTGACCCCTAAGGTCTAGGAAGCGGGTAAAAGTTCTTTTAAACTTTGTTTTATTCTGCTCCACCGGCACCCCTTTATCTCTAGGACAAACCTCTGGGCTTAAATGCCTTTTCCCAGTCAGGTTTTTGCTACTGATGAGTTTTCTTCTTTTGGCCTCCTGCTGTGCCCTATTTCCCCAGACCCTGGACTACTCAACTTCAAAAGTGAATTTAAATCCCTTTATAGATGGACACTGAATTTGCTGTCACGAGAGTGGTCTGTGCCCAGATGTCCTTCTCCCTAAATCCTGTACCGAGTCAGGGATCAGGGTGCACGGCATTAGTTTCAATATGATTATGCATCATAAACTTAACATAAGAATGAAGGTGAAATGTTTGATTTTGATGTTTTCTTAACCCCTTCCCGTCTTCAGTCCCCCAATAGCTGAAGTCTCTTATGAAGTGGAGAAGAGTTGTTGACGTCTAACTCCTTCCATTAAATTAATAAGTACTGACCTCCTAATATTTAAGTGTTTACTATCTATTGCTGTAAAGTTTTGTATATTTTGTAAACTTTTTTCCCCAAATAGTAGATGTCTAAAATCGTTGTACATCTGATTCTTTTATATTCCATTGTTCAGCACAAAGTGTGTTTTTTATTTAGAATAAAAAAAAAGGAAATGTGAAATGTGTTTTTCCTGTGTACCCTGGCCACGCTCACGCCTCGAGCCCAGGGCATCTGGGCTTGTCACCCTTCAGCAGCGCGTGTTGGCTCGGCAGCTGCCAGAATTCTTTCAGGTAGCACGTTTCCCTTCCTGTAGCTGGAATTCCCCAGGATTAGCTCGGCCTTTTAGGGAGACATTTCTGCTGGGCTCTGTCAGGTTCAGAGCGAGCAGTGGAACTTGCAGGTGTCTAGTTGGACTAACATTTCTAAGTAAGGGAGTTGGCTGTGAATTGTCTTGCCATTTAATTCCTGGTGAAGCAGCGCATCTTTGAGTGGAAAGAGGCAGATGGGAAGTGGGAGTGAAGGGAAGATTTGAGCAGGGAGGAGGCAGAGGTTTGACGTAATTCCAAGAGGTTGATAGAAATGTGTTTCCACAGCGGAAACAGGACTCTATCAGGTAAGGTGTGATGCGGCCCATTTGGTCCCAGAGCACGTGGCCCGGCCTGGCCCTCATCAGTGCTGGGTAAACGCTTGCTGGGCAGAACGGCCTCTCACAGTCAGCACAGCCCATTCCCATTCTTCCCTGCCATGGGGAGAAAGGTCCTAATGAAGTATTCATACTGCCAGGGTGATAACTGGTCTTGGGGAAGTAGCCTCTGTGGGGTCCTGGGATATAATAAAATAGGATTTCCTTCAGAAGGCTTCCAGAGACCAAGTCAAAGGAGGTAGTGGTGTGGACATCAGGTCATGGCTTGCTTTCTAAGTGGAACAAAAGTCTTTTAAATGCCATTTCTGCATTGTTAGGTTAAGCCCTTACTGCATCCTCAAGCCACAGCCCAGATCCCTGGTTCAAAAGAGCCATCAGAGCCGGGTGTGGTGGCGCACGCTTGTAATCCCAGCATTCGGGAGGCTGAGACCCGAGGATCACGGCTCGTGGACAGCCTCAGCTAAGTGAGGCCCTCTGCAACTCAGTGAGACCCTGTTTCAAAATAAAGAATAAAAAATTGGGCAGGGGGTGTAGCTCGGAGGTCGAATGCCTCTGGGTTCCATCCCCAGACCCTTAAAAAAAGAAAAAAAAAAAAAAAGAGCCATCAGCTTCACGCCATGATCAGCTATTTTGTTTTTTCCCTAGTACTAGGCAGTTGAACCTAGGGGCCTTCCACCTCTGAGCTATACTCCCAGCCCTATTTTATTTTTTATTTTGAAACAGAGTCTAAGTTGCTGAGGGTCTTACTAAGTTGCTGGGGCTGGCCTCGAACTTGCGATCTTCTTGGCTCAGTCTCCCAAGTACTGGGATTACAGGCATGCACCACCACACCCAGCCCCAGCAGCTGTTTGTAACTTAAGAGTTTTTCAGGTGTGGCTGCTCTGAGCAGGGGTGGCAGATACTGGTTTCTCTCGTAATAACATGCGTGCTCCTGATAGACCAGGCACATGTTTAATGCGCCCAGTGCGTACAGGTTGAGATTTGAAAAAGCAGAGGATTCAGTCCCTGAGTGAGTCGTGATTCCAAGTTAAACATCCTGGGCACACCAAGCTCTTGACCAGGGCAGAGGAGGAAGAAGACCCTCACTTTCCACAAGCAGGAGCAAGAGGCCAGAGACATGGGGCTGGAAGCTGGAGACTGGAACCTTTTCTGAGCTTTTACATCAGAGTTTTTACCGCTCACAGTCCTAGTTTCCCAAACTGATAAATGATTCTTTTCCAGAAGATCTACTTGTTAACAAGAGGACTTCTTTCCCCATCTATAGAACAAGTGTTAATAAACACAAGTGGCTGGACAGGAAAACTATAAAGGCATGGCCAGGGAGAACTGACTGAGTGCCAGAGCTCTCTCCCGCAGCAGAACTAGGAAATTTCCACTTTGGCTTTCCCCATCCCTGTGCAGGGGACAAAGGCTGAGGGATGGAGCACTGTCAGCGCTCATTGCTGGCTGACCCCAGGTCTGCTTCCAGAATGGATGTTGCCTGATATTTTCCTATGATCTGGAGAGAAAGGATTAGATGGTGGTGGTAGGATTTCTAATAGCTGTGTCTCTCTAGAGCAGTGTTCTAGATCCAAGGCTGAGAGCTTGGCTATGAGGAACATTGACTCTGGGACTGTGCCTCTGCTTTGGGGGGAGGAGCAGGATGGAGGGGGAGGGGAGGGTATCTGTAAGGAAAGAGCCTTGTTTCCTGAATGGTGGAGGGAGAGAGACCATCCTGCTGACCCAGCTGTAGGGTGCCTGTCTCAGACCCAGCTTTACCCCACCCCTCCACTGTCATAGCCCTGCCGATGCACAGCGAGGGAGGGCGTGTCCTGCTGAGGCCGCCTGGTTCCTTGACCCCTGGCCTCTTGTCCCCACAACCTGCGCAGTGAGCTGGAAGATCAACAAGCCCACAAACACAAAGGAAAGTTTTGTGAGGTTCCTGTGGAGCTCGCTCTTTCCGGCCAGGGTGATTTATGAAATCTGCATCTGGTTTCCTCTGTGGAGCATCCTTTTAGCCTCAGCTCCCTTCCCAAGCAAGCCCAGCTGGAAGTGCAGAGTTCTCAGAGATCCAGGGCCATGCGCCTGTCTCTATTCTTTATTTCACCTTTTTTAATTTTAACTGTGTGGTGCCTCTAGACACAAGGGCCCAAACAAATAGTACAACACCAAGGAAGGACCTGTTCTCCGTCCCGCCCACCCCTTCTCCTTCTCCCCACCTCAATATTTTAAGATATATCATGAGTGCTCTTACCTTTTCCCCAGACCCCCTTCCCCCAAACCTCTCCCCTCCCCTCCAGACCTTTCCTCTGCTGACAGAGAAGCTGGACTCCACCTCAGCTGGCAGAGGCCTCCGGAAGTGGAGAGGGTGCCTGGAAGCTCGGGCTCAGGTGGGGGTGGGGGTGGGACATGCCGGCGGGACCAAGCCATCCTCCTTGGTGATGACGATGGAGTGCTGGGTGGAGGAGGAAGAGGAGGCCCGTGCACCTGCCCTGGCCTGGTCTTTCGGAAGGTAACGGACCACAGCGCTCAGCAGCCGGTCCCGGAAGGTTGGGCTGAGGAAGTTGTAGAGGATGGGGTTGGCGACACAGTGCAGCAGGGCGAAGCAGTTGATAACATCATAGAAGAAGTAGAGCAGGTGCACCAGGTAGCAGTGGAGGATGATGTGGGTCCCGTGCAGGGTGACCAGCAACAGAGTCACGTGGTAGGGCAGCCAGCAGATGGCAAAGACAGCTATGTAGGCACACACCAGCAGGCAGTGGCGCCGGCCCTCGGGCTGTCTCTGCCTCCGAAGCTGGCAGGCTGTCAGCACGTTGAAGACTATGATGATCGGGAAGGGCAGCAGGAAGCCCAGGATGCTGGTGCACATGGCCACCGCCAGGGCCCAGGTGTTGTACGTTTCAAAGGGTGCCATGAAGAGGCACATGGGCTCGGTGCCCTCCACCAGCTGGATGTGGACCACCTCGGGCAGCGGGATGATGGCTGCGAAGACCCAGACGCCCGCACACACGGCCCGCCGCACCCGGTGCTGGTGGCGCTGCCAGGAGGTATGGGTCAGGGTGATGTAGCGGTCCACGCTGAGGCACACCAGGAAGAAGATGCTGCTGTACATGTTGGCAAGGTATATATAGTGTATGAAGCGGCAGGAGAAGCTGCCCCAGAGCCAGGTGTAGTCCAGCATGACCTCCAGCATCCACACGGGCAGGGACAGGATGACGCTCAGGTCTGCTATAGCCATGTTGAGGATGTACAGGTTGAGCAGCCCGGCCCGGCCTGAGCGGCGCCAGTTGACCCATATCACCAGCAGGTTCTCTACCAGCCCAAACACGAAGATGGCCAGGTAGAGGACAAAGAGGACCACTTGCTTGGCGTTCTCGCTGAGGTCTAGTTGGCACTCGGGCAAAGTGTGGTTGAAGAAGTAGAACAGTTCCGTCCAGTTGTGGGTCTCTCCAAAGTCACTGTCAGGCGCCTCCTTGGGTCCCTCCGAGGGGCTGGGCCCCGAGCTGGGTTTGACTGACATTAGGACCTGCAAACACCTGCCGAGAAGGGAGGGTTGAAAGAGAAAGGAGACCGTGAAAGCAGCCTGGTGTCCCAGGGAAGAAGGTATGGGGCCTGGAGGGGCTTGGGAAAGGTTGTGAGGCCTAAGAGACAAGAAGGGGATGTTGAACTTTCGAACTCTGACTTGCCAGCTTTGACTCAAAGCACAGACACTTTGTTCCAGAGCTTTAGTATTGGAAGAGACCAGGACTGTTTGTGTCCCCCCATCCCCAGCCAGTCTCACCTCCAGCCCCAGGGGGTGGCCACTTTTCTTCAGGCACTGTGGAGATCTTTACTAGGGGCTCCAACTCTGTCCTGCTATTTGGGCCATAGGTGTGGGACACACATGCACACCCATGCTCATGCACACACACACCTCTAATTCACCCCTGGGAAGATTTGAGGATCCTGTAGGAAAGCCATTTGTCTCCAAGTCTCTGGGAGAGGGTCACACTCACCTGAATTTCCCTTGGAAGCACCTCCAGTCCAGGAGGTCCTGCAGGTCTCGGCAGTCAGCAGCCTCTGACTCCTCTGCGAGGAGGCTGGAGGACCCTGGCCGTGGGGCTGGCTTTGCTGCTGGCTTCAGGGACGCCCTTCATCCGAGAAGGGAAGTTGCTGTCACTGGCTGAGGCTCTGAGGGAGAGGGCTGGGGTTTTTCCTGCATTCCCCCAATCCAGTTAGAGGGGCCGTCCTAGCCAAAGACCTGTGCAGGGGAGGTCAGACTGCAAGCTTTACAGGCTGGATGAGGTCAAACTGCAAGCTTTACAGGCTGGATGCTTCACATATTAGTTGTGTGACTTCACTTCTTCAATCCTCAGTTCTCTTCTCTCTGTAAAATGGGACCGCAGTCGTACCTACCTAAAAGGGTTTCTGTAGCAAGTAAACGTGTCACCAAGGCAAAGTGCTCAGCAGAAGGCAAAAATACGTATTTTTCTCTGAGCCGGCTTGCATCCCATTCTCCTGTCTAGCTTGATTCCCCCTAGAATAGAACTTGGGAGGAAGGGGTGTAAACAGATCTGAAAATTAGCCTTTTAGTCACTCTGGCATCTCTACAGGCTCCCAACCACCCTCTGCTATTCTCCTTTACCCCCAACAAGGGTTTCCAGCTCCTGGGTTTCCAGCTCCTGCCTTCATTTTGTGATTTTTTTTTTTCTTTGTGTTACTGGAGATTGAACCCAAAGGCATTTTGCCTCCATGCTATGCCCCTAGCCCTTTTTATATTTTTCTGGTCTTTTTTCTGGGTTTTGCTGGTCTTGAACCTGCAATCTTTCTGTCTCTGCCTCCCAAGTACTGGAATTACAGGCATGCACTACTATGCCCAGCTTTTTTTTAAATTTTGAAAATATACCAGCTGGGCATGATGGCACACACCTGTAATTCCAGCACTTGGCTCTTTCCAAAGGAAATGAATTCAGAATACTATAGAGATACATGCATGCATCCATGTATTATCCATCCAGGTTATTCATATCCATAATGCTATTTATAGCAGCATGCTTCGCAGTAGCCAACTATAGAAGCCAAGGTATCTATCAACAGAAGAATAGATTACAAAATTATCGTATATATACACACAATGGAATTTTACATAGCCATAGAAAAGAACACAATTATGTCATTTACAGGAAAATAGATGGAACTCAAGAATATTATGCTCAGTGAGATGAGGCCGGCACGGAAACTGGAGGGCAGGATGTTTTCACTCACGTGTGGAAGCGAGGAAGAAACTGGGACACAGAGGGAGAAACTT
Organism: Muscardinus avellanarius; assembly: GCF_963383645.1. Lineage (NCBI taxonomy): Eukaryota > Metazoa > Chordata > Mammalia > Rodentia > Gliridae > Muscardinus > Muscardinus avellanarius. Next base: position 63,859,551 of record NC_137797.1, read on the forward strand.
CAGATCAATGAGGGAGACACGAGTTGAACAGTAGAGGGGTTTAGGGAGGGAGTGGTGATGGAAACAGTTCAAATAGTCCTTTGTTCATATATAAAGTTCTCAGCATCAAAGTTAACATCGCACATGGGGAGGAGGAGGGAGCGGGGTGGGACGCGGAGGGAAACAAGCCACAAATGCTGTGTGCATGGACGTCTCCATCATCTGAACCTCACTAGGATGTATAATTACACAGCACCGATAAAGTTAAAACTAGCCAGGCGTGGGGGCCCACGCTTGTAATCAATCCCAGTACTTGGGAGGCTGAGACAGGAGGAGCTCAGGTTCAGGGGCCAGCCTCAGCAACTTGTGAGGCCCTCCACAACTTAGTGAGACCCTGTTTCAAAATAAAGTCTAGAAAAAAATAATAAATAAATAAAGGCTAGTAGTGTAGCTCGGAGGTAGAAATGCCCCTGGATTCTATCCCTGGTACCGCAAAATAAATAAATAATATATATATACATACACACATATATATGGATGGTACTGGGGTTCCTGGAAGCCCTTCTACCTCCGGGCTACCCTCCCAGGCCTATTTTTATACTTTTTTATTTGGAAACAAGATCTCTTAAGCCAGTGCAACTGGCTTCAAACCTGTGCGGTCCTCCTGTCTCTGCCTCCCAAGCGCAGGGGTTACAAGCGTGCACCACCATGCCTAGCTATATATATTTTTAATATATCATTTCATTTAACTATTTTTGGTACTGAGGATTGAATCTAGGGGCAACCCACCTCCAAGTTATACCCCCAACCATTTTTACTTTTTGTTTTGAAACAGGGTCTCACTAGGTTTCTGAGAGTCTTGTTAATTTGCTGAGGCTGGTCTTGAACCTGCATTCCTCCTGTTTCAGCCTCCCAAGTACTGGGATAACAGGTGGGTGCCATCATGCTAATTAACTATTCTTTCAATACCTTTATTGGTATTGAAGTGTCATTTTGTGATCTGAGATGAGAATCTGGGGAGAGAGAAGAGACTGGTGGGAGGGGCTGCGCTTCAGGTAGACTCCTGGATGGGGAGGGAGAGGGCAGGGACTTCACAGAAGGGTGGCATGTGGCTGGGCAGGGTTGGGAAGTGGGGAATGGGGGCCTAAGCAGACACCCTTCCACTCCTCCTCCAAGCTGCAGGGCTGCCTGCCTCTCCAGGCATCTCCCATGGTCCAGAGACGCCTCTGTGTGGAGGAAGAGGGCTTCCTAACCCTCTCGGGGGTCCCCAGGTCTCACACAAGCCACCTGGACCTGGGTCCCTGTTTTGTAGGATATAGGGTCAAGGGTATGCTGGCTGGAGGGGAGTAAAGTTACACACTGAGATAAAATGCTCAGAACATTTTTGTATGATCTCCTTTTTTGATGAGGACAGGTTTAAAGGAAATTTGCACAAATCTGTGAGACAGACTTTTCTTTTTCTGTAAGTATCAGCCATCATGTTTTATAATTTGAGGACTTAATTTTACCATGGTTGGTGAAGAAGTTTTTCAGTTTCATTACTCTATGAAGCTGAATTTAAAAAAAAGGCTCCCTTAACATAAAATCAGTCATTTTAAGCAACAGAGTGGTGCATCCCTGTGTTCCAGCTACTCAGGGAGGCTAAGGCAGGAGGATCAAAGGTCAAAGCCAGTCTTGGCAACTTAGCCCTGTCTCAAAATAAAAAGCCGGGCATGCTGGCACATGTTTGTAATCTCACTACTTGGGAGGAGGATCACAGGTTTGAGGCCAGCCTTAGCAAGTCAGTGAGACTCTCAGCAACCTAGCAAGACCCTGTTTCAAAACAAAAAAGGTTTAAAAAGGGCTGTGGGTGTAGCTCAGAGATAGACTGCTTCTAGGTTTTATTCCCAGTATCTCAAAGTGTTCAGTTCAAGGGCATTTGGTATACCCACGGGGTTGTGCAACTCCTACTTCTAAGTCCCAGACATGTCTATCACCCCAAAAGAAAACCCTGTGCCTTTTAAGCAGTCATTTCCTATTTCTCCTTTCCTCTAGCCCCTGGCTGCTGCTGCTGCTCCTCCTCCTCCTCCTCCTCCTCCTCCTCCTCCTCCTCCTCCTCCTCCTTCTCCTCCTCCTCCTTCTCCTCCTCCTCCTCCTCCTCCTCCTCCTCCTCCTCCTCCTCCTCCTCCTCCTCCTCCTCCTCCATGGTATTGGGGATGGAACCCAGGGCCCTTCTATCTCGGGCTACACTCCCAGACCTATTTTATATTTTGTTTGGAAACAGGGTCTCTTAAGCCAGCTGAGGCTGGCTTCAAACCTGTGCAATCCTCCTGTCTCTGCCTCCCAAGCGCGGGGATTACAAGCGTGCGCCACCACGCCTGGCTCTTCTTTTTCTTCTTCAGTACCAACTTTGCTGAATCCCTCAGCCCTTATTCTTTCTCCTGCATAGCCTTGGTTCCATGGAGACACCGGGGCTGGCGGCGAGACCCACTCAGTGGCTGGCAGAGGCGTCTCTGTGAACAGTGATGGGGTTGCCCATGTGCCAGTGGTTACCAGCTGGGAGGGGACGCGGCACAGGGCTCATGGCCACATCCCGCATGGTGGCCAGCAGTTCTTTGACTTATTACTTGTGGTAAGCCCCGCTGCCTTCAGAATGAGTTTGTCAATCCTGCCACTGGTGGCCACACCAACCATACCTCTGTTGCCAGAGGAGCTGACACTCAGAGAGCAAAGGACAGCATCATGCCGCCATCTTGGTCTCAGTGGCACTGTCTCCAGAGGCTTGGGCCAGGCAGCGCCCAGTCCTCGGGCTTCTCCCCCAGACAGCACATGACACTCCCAGGAACGCCACCATGTTGAGCTGGGCCCGCTCACTGCGGGACGCCAATGGCCCGTGAGGATGTCCTCCGCGGTGATAAATAGCTCCATCTGCTTCTGAAACTGCTGTCCTCCACCGTGCCCTTCACGGTGTCCTCCACACAGCTGTGCGGTTTGGAGCCGCTCCGGGCGCACAGCACGGTGCTTTCCAAACATGCAGAACACATAGCCCGCCCTTCCTTTCCCGCGGATCCTGAGGCCAGGGCGGGGGGCCTGCTCTTAAACTGCCCGAGAGACCTGGCAACCACCAATCTGCCTTCTGTCTCCATGGATTTACCTAATCTGGATAGTGACTGGAAATGGAATCATACAACAAGTGACCTTTTGTGTCTGGTGTTTTTCACTTAGCATCATGCTTCCAAGGCTCACCGCGTTGTAACTCGTGTCTGTATTTCATCCCCTCTTCTGCGTTGTAACTCGTGTCTGTATTTCATCCCCTCTCTGGCTGAGTAATGTTCTACCATATGGACATGCTATGTGTATCCGCTCAAGGAGGAGATGCTTTTTAGGTTTGCTAATTATTATTTTTAATTTTTAATATTTGGTACGAAGGATTGAACTTGGAAAATTCTATCTCTGCATTATTTCCCTAGGCTCCCCATTTAAAATTTTTGAGACAGGTTCTCACTAAGCTGCTGAAGCTGCCCTCGAATCTTCAATCTTGTCTCAGTCTCCTAAATCCTGAGATTACAGGAGTGCACCACCAGGCCCGGCTAATTAATTTTGTTATTGTGGTAGCTAAGACATATGGGCCATTTATCATTTTAGCCATTTTTAAGTGTATAGTTCAGTGACATTAAGTCCATTTCCATGGTTGTGCCACTGTCAAATTCCCCATCTCCATGAGAAGGATGTTTTAAATTTTGCAGTTTTTTTAAACCCTCCCTTCACCTATTAGACCACTCTCAGACCAACACAGCTGTCAGTCATGGGCTACAGTGTGAATGTGGTTTACTTTGATTTCTTAGATAGTTCTGCATTCTTTCTCTCTTTCTCTCTCACTCTCCCTGATCTTAGTTTCTATCCCATTGGTAGACTTTTTTTTTTCTTTCATTAAGGAGCCTTCCAAAGATTTCTGCTTCCTGCTCGACACCTTTGAGCCCTGCAAACCGAGTCTCTGTAGACCAAGCTCCTTCCAGAGAGCGACTTTGTTCTGGTCTCGGGCCTTCCCACAGGGGCCATGTTGATAGTGATTCCCATTCCTTTTCTTTGTGTGTGTATGTGGTACTGAGAATTGAACCCACAGGCCTTCTACCTCTGACCTACACCCCCAGCCCTATTTTATTTTATTTAAAAAATTTTGAACACTGCCGGGCGTGGTGGTGCACGCTTGTAATCCCTGTGCTTGGGAGGCGGAGACAGGAGGATCGCCCAGGTTTGAAGCCAGCCACACTGGCTTAAGAAACCCTGTTTCCAAACTAAAAAAAATATATAAAATAGGTCTGGGAGTGTGGCCCTAAGTTAGAAGGGCTTCCAGGAACCCCAGTACCACCAAAAAAAAAAAAAAAAAAAAAAAAGGTTTTTTTTGAACACTAAGTTGCTGAAGCTGGCATCAAATCTATACTCCTCCTGTCTCAGCCTCTGAAGTACTGGGACTACAGGTATGCGCCGTCATGCCTGGCTTTCATTGTGTGTGTGTGTGTGTGTCCCTTTTTATTATCTTTTTTTTTTCTGAAATAGGGTCTCACTACGTTGCTGAGGCTGGTCTTGAACCTGCGATCCTCCTTGTGCTGGGATTTCAGGTGTGCACCGCCATGCTGGCTCCTTCCTCTCCTTGTAAGACTGCATTTTAGTGGCTTTTGTCTCTTGGGTCTCCAAACCTTTTCTGCTACGTGGAAACAGCGCCCGGCAGCCACCTGCTCCCTGCCTCTGCCTGTGCCACGACCAGCGCACATTTGCAGCAAGGCGGCTCCTCCTGGCAGAGGCTCAGAGGGAAAGCAGCTTCCTCGGGAAGAAATAAGTGAGAGTTGGCAGGGGCCGCAGAGACGGCGAGGAAGTGGAGGGGGAGGGGGCCGGGCTCCTTGCCAGCCTGGGGGCGGGGCACGCGGCTGCTTTAAGCAGCAGAAGCAGCAGCCCTGAAACAATTCCTGGAAATTTACTCTTTTTCCCTCACCCTTGACCCCATTTCTTCTTATTATCTTTCCCCCTAAAATGTAGACAAGACAGTGTGATCAACAATTAGAAAGGAAGGAAGGTACAGGGAGGAGGTGTTGAGAGGCACAGATAAGGGCAGGCAGCTTCCTGGGGCTGGGCAGAGCAAAGGGCAAGGCAGGCTGTACCAGGAACCCCCGCGCTGCCTGGGGCCAGGGCGACAGGGCAGGTGAATGGTGGAAAGGTCAGGCTGGGGGGTCGGCAATGATTGGACTCCAGTCCCAGCATGAGCTTCCAGAAGGTTCTGAGTGAAGAAGTCATGTCTGGCTAAGGTTATTCTGCCCTGCTGCCACCAGAGCTGCAGCCCCTCTGGCCAACCGTCCTGGGAAACGGGCTCCCCAGGCTCCACAGAGGCGGAGGTCCCCGTCCAGGGCTTTCTGTGCTCAGCTCCTCCCTGCTCACCCGTCCTTCAAGGCGCGCAGTGGAGGTGGTGCCGACCCAGGGACCAACCTGGCTTTGGCAGCTTGTTCCACCACTGAGTGGCTCTGTGGCTTTGGGCAAGTCATTTAGCCTTTCTGAGTTGTTTTTTTTTTTTTTTTTTTTTTTTTTTTGGTGGTACTGGGGGTGGAACCAAGAAGCTTTCTACCTCTGGGCTATCCTCCCAGACCTATTTTATATTTTAAACAGGGTCTCACTAAGTTGCTGAGAGCCTCACTCAGTAGCTGAGGCTGGCTTCAAACCCGTGCAATCCTCCTGTCTCAGCCTCCCAAGTGCGGGGATTACAAGCGTGCGCCACCACGCCCGGCAAGTCATTTAGCCTTTCTGAGTTTCTTTTCTTTTTTTTTTAATGTGCAAAGTAAGACTAATGATGCTTCTCTCACAGAAGATAATACACCTGAGAAAGAGGGAAGAAGGACTCTCCTTTTGTGGGATTAACATTGAAACCATTTTTTTCTCTGAATCAGATTAATACCAACTTCCTCTTTGATTTAGTTATGTTTCTTACATAGAAGGGTGGGGCTCTTTCCAAATACTACTACTGAGTTACCACAGAGGCGATGTAGTAATAGTGATGTCACTGGAGAGGGGTCAGAGGAACCCCTCCAAAGGGGCAGTGGGACCCCAGCTCAGCCCAGGAGGGCCCTTGACGTAAGCTTCTGAAAAGAACTCCTGAACACATCACAGCAAGGCACCTGAAATAAATAAGGATTTATTTAAGGGTAGCAAAAGGGCACACACTCCAAAGGCAGGGCGCAGGTGCCGCTCACCTATTGGAGAAGACAAGTGACCCAACCAAGCTCCAACCAAGGTCAAGCTCTCTGATTATATATGATTTTATTTTATTTTTTTTTAGTATTCAGACTTGAACCATGTGGTATTCCATCTCTGAGCTACACCCCAGCCCTATTTTATCTTTACTTTGGAACAAGGTCTCACTAAGTTTCTGAGGGATTCAAAATTGCTGAGACCAAGCCAGGCATGGTGGCGCACACTCATAATCTCAGTACTTGGGAGGCTGAGATAGGAGGATCACAGGTTCAAGGCCAGCTTCAGCTACTTAGTGAGGCCCTGTTTTCAAAATAAAGAATAAGCCGGGCGTGGGTGGCGCACGCTTGTAATCCCCACACTTGGGAGGTGGAGACAGGAGGATCACACTGAACCAGCCTCACTGGTTTAAGAGACGTTGTTTCCAAATTTTAAAAAATATATAAAAAATAGGTCTGGGAGTGTAGCCCAGAGGTAGAAGAGTTTCCAGGAACCCCAGTACCAAAATTAATTAATTAATTAATTAATTAATAGAATAAAAATAGGGCTGGGGGGGTGTAACTAGGAGGTAGAAGCCCCTGGGTCCTGGGTTCAATCCCCAGTACCATTCATCCACATACAATTACTGAGGCTGGCCTTGAGCCTTTGATCCTCCTGTCTCAGCCTCCCAAGTACTGAGCTTACAGGCATGCACCGCTATACCCAGCTCATATATGATTTTCTTGGGAAGAAATGCGCAAGTTCTCAGCCGAGCTTTGAAAATCATAGCCCATGTCAATCATCTCATATTTGGGGTTCAGAATGTTTCTTTTTAGCTAAGCATCAATTGTGGCTAGATTGTATAAATCATGGGCAAATTGTGCAAGTCTCTGAATCTGACCACATTTAAATTGCGTTTTCATCCTAGTTAATTTGGTATAAGCACGTGTGGGGGGTTTTTCTCATTAAATAAAGACACAACCTGACTGATCATGCTTGTAGATCTGGTTCTCCATCTATCAGGGATCTTTTTTCTCTCTCCACAAGTGCCTACTATCTCAGTAACAGCTAATATTAATTGAATATTTGCCATTTGTTGGACACAGTTGTTGTAAAGGGGTATCTATGTATATGTTTGTTTTGTTTTGGTTTGGTTTTGGTTTCTTTGGTGGTACTGGGGTTCCTGGAAGCCCTTCTACCTTCGGGCTACACTCCTGACCTATTTTATATTTTTTATTTGGAAACAGGGTCTCTTAAGCCAGCGAGGCTGGCTTCGAACCAGCGCCATCCTCCTGTCTCCGCCTCCCGAGCGCGAGGATTACAAGCGTGCGCCACCACGCCCGGCTATGTATATGTTTTTTAATCCTCATAACAGTTTATGAGGTGGGTATAGTCATAGCTGAGAAACAGGCACAGAAGGATTAAATAAGTTGCCCAAGCACACTGCTAGTAGTTCAATAAAGCCATATTAAGAATTTTTTTGTACTGAAGGTTGAACCCAAAGATATTTTACTTCTGAGCTATACCCCATCTCTATTTTATTTTTTATTTTAAAATAGAGTCTCACTAAATGGCCGAGGTTGGCCTCAAACCTGAGATCCTCCTGTCTCAGCCTTCCAAGTCCTGGGATTACAGGCAGGTGCCACCATGCCCTCTCCATATTCAGAGTTCTTAACTGGGATTCTTTCGTAATGGTGTTAGATATGATCGTCCCTCAAAGGACTACGTATGTAAAATTTTGTGTTTTGTTGTGCATTTTTAGGGGGACTCAAAGCCTTCCTTAGTCATCAAAGGTGTCTGTGAAGTCCAAAAAGGTACTGTTATCAAAGGGGTCTGTGATGTCCCAAAAGGTTAAAATGACTGCCTGTTAAGAGCTTCTTTTAGAAGGAACTGGATTGAAAAAGCAAAGTTGGACATCTACTTCTGCAGGTGGTTCAGCCCTGGGAAAGTTCCTGAGTGAGGGAGGAGGGATCTCCTTCCTGGACTCTAAAGGATGGTGAGCCTGCCTGGAGAAGGGCTTAAGAGAGGGAGGTAAATCCTCTCTGCTCCCCGCCCCGCCTTCCATAAGATGAAGGACAAGAGCGAGGATGTCCCAAGAGGGAGGAGAAGGTGCAACAAGAGTTTAAGGAACAGGAAGCTGGGCAGACTGATAAGAGGCCGAAGCCTCAGGAGCCACCCTCTCCTCCCCCTACAGATACCACCCAGAAACCTCCCAGCATGCCTCTGCCTTGCCCCTCCTCAGTTTCCCCAGCCCTACCCCAGCTTCTGTTTCTCCCTCAGATTCTCCAGCTTCTCGGTGGATGTGGTGACAATCCCTTGCTGATTGCGGACTTTTTCAGCTTTTGCTAACTTTTTTTGAGCACCTAGTCTACACTGAAAAGTTTCCCCTTGAATTCCCCAGTGCTTCCTGACACCCCAACTTCCTAAATTTTCACCATTTTGATAGACATATGGATTCTTAGACTCTCCAAAAGTTGGAATTGGGAGGACTTGCCAAACTAATCTTGATTCTCCTCCCTCATGATAAGGGTAAGGAAAATGGAGGCCTCCAGGAATCTCACACTGCCAGACAATGTATGAAATATGGATGAAAATGAAAAGTCCAGCTAGATGTGGGAGTGTCATCTAGCTCAACATCCATTCTTCTCTGAGGTGCCCAGCACTGCCAGGTGCCAGAAACACAAAAATGGTTGGAGCTGGTCCCCACCCCTGGGGTGAGGAGACCATCACAGGCGAGTGTCCAGCACACTCACTGGTGGTGTCCACTTTGCTTTATCCAAATGAAACTATTGCTCAGGCTTAAGCCAGAGCCTCTAGATTCTTATCATTTTTCCTTCTCTGAAAAAGATGTTGGTAATAATATCAGTGGTCTATTTTTAGATCCTGGGGAAAAGTGTTTAAGAATTTATAGGCACACGCCTATAATCCCAGTGCTTGAGAGGCCAAGGCTGGAGGATCACAGATTTGAGATGAGCACACAATAACTTAGCAAGATGCTGTTTCAAAATAAAAAGGGCTGGGGTGTAGCTCTGGGGGAGCTCAGAGCACCCCTGGGTTCAATCCCCAGCACCCCCCCCCCCCCCCACACACACACACACACACACACACACACACTTCTCTCCAAGAACATCAAGGAATGGACTGTTTCTGGTTTCCTGATGGACACAAGCCACAGGCACTCACGCCAGGACCCACCTGGGGCTGCACAGTGGAAGGAAAGCCACATGAAGAAGTCTGAGATGCTTGAGCTTCTCAGTCCCCTCAGACCCCCAGCAGGCCCCACTGCCTTCCCCCTGGAGAAGCCAGGTCCAGGACAGAAAATGGCAGAGGACTGGAGCCCAGCCCTGTTCTGGTGCATGGCTGCTATAAGGAGAAGCTCTCACTCCTTCCCTTTGCAGTCCTGGTTCTTCTGAGGAGTGGAAGGTCACTAACTCTCCACTTCTCCCCTCCAGATCTTCAATTTCTGCCAGGAAGGAGTGTGTCTTTTCAGATTTGGGTTCTTGTTCCTAGCTTAAAGGATTCTACATGCACGGTAGGGATGAAAACAGTTTTGTACCCTGAGAGTGGAGAGAACGACCATTATAAGGGGCTGAAGGGTCTTAAGGGTCCACGGTGGCCCCTTTATAAGGGGCTGAAGGGACCACGGTGGCAGATCCCACACCAACACTTGCACTGAACTGAGACTGCAGTGCCACAGAATCACCACCAGAGGGAGCTGCTAATCGCTGGGCCCTGATTTCTACAGGAAATTTCTCTCAGCTGGTCTACCTGCCAGTCTTCCCTTTACTAAGGGACAGAAATTTGGGTAAATGTGGACAGTCAGGGGCTGCTCAGAGCCCAGAAACCCTCGCTTCTGTCCTTTCCCACTCCTCTGCCTCCCTGCTCCTCTTTGCCCCTACCACGTGGTGAAATGGTGCCCTCTACCTCATCCTAAGCCCAGCCTGTCTGGTCTCCTGAAGGGAAGCTCCCTCATGCAGTCATGGGGTACCCACTGCACAGACACCTCCTCAGCTGTCAGGGCTCAGGCCTCCGCAAGCTGTAGGACGCTCACAAACTCTGTGCTGCTGGTTCAAATGTGTCTTTTCTACTTCTAGACTCTCAGTATCTGAGGGGTTTATTTTCTGGATGTGTGACCAGAAGGGTAGGCCCCAGATCAGGAAGGGAACAGTGACAGGCATGGAAGGCTGGTGGTCTAGAACAACTTGGCCCTTGTGGAGGAGGACCAGCCCCAAGGTCAGAAGAAACAGACCTTCTCGGCCATGAGACTGAAGAAACAGACGACAGAACTAAGATTGCTCAGGGTGCGCTTTACTGAGGGACTGAACCTAAGGAAGCATGGTCTGAGTAGCAACAGCAAGAGATGTGTGTATGGGTGGGACAAAAGTGACTCCATCCTAGCTGGAATTTACCTGGTTTGTCTTAATTTAAGCTGGTATCAAAGAGTTAGACACATTTCTGATGCCAGGGTCTGACTGCAGCTGCACATCCCACTCGAATGGCTTCATCTATTTATAGTTTTTTTTTTTCCTTTGGTGGTACTGGGGTTCCTGGAAGCCCTTCTACCTCCAGGCTACACTCCCAGACCTATTTTTGCATTTTTATTTGGAAACAGGGTCTCCTAAGCCAGCGCGCGCGGCTAGCTTCGAACCTGCACGATCCTCCTGTCTCTGCCTCCCAAGCGCAGGGATTACAAGCGTGCGCCACCACGCCCAGCCCACCTATTTATAGTTTGCTAGACCAAGGTTTGTCCTGGAGGCAGTCATGGCTCAAGATGGCTGCAGTCTCGTCAAGCTGCTCCATACAGCTAGAGAAAGGGCATCTTCAGGAGGTGAAAGTTCAACTGTTTAAGTCATTCTACTTCTCCTTTCCAGCAGCTCTGAGTCTTATTTCTGGGGGTTCCCAGCCCCATTTCCTTTCTTTCCCCCACTCTTTGCCTTTGAGGCCAGACTCCTGTTTGAGATCCTCCACTCCTTTCCAGACTGTTACACCAGGAGGGCACCTCTTTGTGTCCACTCCTCTGCCCTTTTCCTGTGGTCTTAGAATGACAGCGACTCCACATACGTACTAAGCCTGATGAGGAAGCTCAGGTTCAAAGAGAGATTTCATTGTAAATAATACCTTAAGTTGGGAAATATAGGTTCCCAATGACACCTCCTACACCTCCAAGTTTATGATCTTCATGATACCTAAAGAAAGTCTATAGCTGGACATGGTGGCGCGCACTTGTAATCCCAGCACTTGGGAGATTGGGACAGGAGGATCGCACAGATTCAAAGCCAGCCTCAGCTACTTGGTGAGGCTCTCTGCAACTTAGTGAGACCCTGTTTCTAAATAAAATATAAAATAGGTCTAGGAGTATAGCCCAGAGGTAGAAAAGCCCCTGAGTTCCACCTCCAGTATCTCTCTCTCTCTCTCTCTCTCTCTCTCTCTCTCTCTCTCTCTCTCTCTCACACACACACACACACACACACACACACACACACACACACATACACACACACACACACACACAGAAAGTCCATGGTGCAGGGGTGTCAACATGCAAAATAATTAGGGGCAGTTCTGACCCTTGATCTTAAGTTAAAGTGAGGCGTATATTACATTGCGTGGGGCGGGTAGGTAGGGGAGGACAGGGAGTGAAATAGATCAACATTGCTGAGTAGAGATATTTTGTTTGGAATCTGGTCATAGCATATCTAAGGACATCAACATACCAGCAGAAGCAATAGCAGTCTAAAGATCAGAGAGGCGGGGCAGGACAGGGAGAGAAGACTGGCTGCCAGGACACCTGGGGCTGGCCTGCCGCCCGCCTCTCTGCTCTTACTTCCTCCAGCCCAGACAAGAAGCCACACGTGGTTCAGCACATTGGTGCCTGTTCCCTGCAAAGCTATGTGGCTCTGCCTGGCGGCCCTGGTGGGCCTGTACTACCTTGTGCGCTGGTACCGGGAAAGGCAGGTGCTGAGCCACTTGCAGGACAAGTATGTCTTCATCACGGGCTGTGACTCTGGCTTTGGGCACCAGCTGGCCAGGCAGTTGGACATGCGAGGCCTGCGGGTCCTGGCTGCGTGTCTGACGGAGGAGGGGGCCGAGCGGCTGAGGAACAGGACGTCAGACAGGCTGGAGACGGTGATCCTGGATGTCACCCAGACAGAGAGCATTGCTGCAGCCGCCCAGTGGGTGAAGGAGCGTGTGGGGGACAGAGGTACCACCCAGAGTTTTGTCCATGTCTGCTGATTCCCTTTCTGAGGAGATCACCTCCTTTGTGCTCCCTGCAAAACTTCTCACGTGCTTTGGGATCTTGAAGTAATGCCAGCTCCCTCTCCTCCTGCATGCACACTTGAGCCTGCATCTCGGGCACCCAGCTCCTGTCCTTGGTACTCTCTAGCCCTGGGGAGAGGGCATCTCACTGAGAATTTGCCCTCCAGAATTGCTTTCTGTCCTCCTTTCTAAGAAAAAGATCTGGATGGCTGGATGCTGAGGGCCGGGTTAGAGATAAACCTCTTTCTGGAGGAGGGCTGGGGCCTGGAGCCTGGGCTGTGTGCTGGGCCAACTGGAGCCACACTGGAGCCGGCTTGTGTGTCAGTCGTTACCGACCATCCATCATCTTCCTCCCCGAGGGCTACCGTCATGTCCGTGCTCAGAGGAGGACATGGACTGACCTGGGGAAGTCAAGACTTCCTCTTTTTCTGTCTTTCACTACAGCTTTTTGTTTGTGTTATTACAGGAAAAGAAAGCAACATTAACTTCCCTCCCTCCCTCCCTCCCTCCCTCCCTGTCTTCCTTCCTTCATTCTCTCTCTTCTCTGTTTATGGTACTAGTGATTGAACACAGGGACATTCAACCACTGAGCTATACCCACAGCCCAATTTTATTTTTTATTTTGAAAAAGGGTCTCACTAAGTTGCTAAGGTCTTGCCAGGTAGCAGAGGCTGGCCTTGTGCCTCCAATGCTCCTGTTTCAGCTTTCAAAGCACTGTGATTTAAGCCGGGCGTGGTGGCGCACGCCTGCAATCCCAGCATTCGGGAGGCTGAGACTAGAGGATCGCGGTTCAAAGACAGCTTCAGCTACGCAACTTAGTGAAACCCTGTTTCAAAATAAAGAATAAAAAAATAGGGCAGGGGTGTAGCTGGGAAGTCGAATGCTCCTGGGTTCCATCACCAGACCCACGAAAGAAAGAAAGAAAAAGAGAAGGAAAGAAAGAAAGAAAATCAGGCTGGGGGTGTAGCTCAGAGGTAGGGTTCAATCCTAGTACCACAGAAAAAGGTACTGCGATTTAAGTCCTATGCAACCATGCCTGGCTGATATCTTTTCATTAATGATAAGTGCAAATTAAAATTATTGTTGAAAATATGGATTATTTATCATCATAACCAAACCTGTAATGTCACCTAGAAATAAGTGTTTTTAACATTTTTACCTATATTGGATTATTTTTCACTTAAGAAAGATGAATGGTCTTGCCACTTAATGAAAATTTCTTCAAATAATAAGAGTCATATAAAGCATTTTATCTTTTTGATGTTGAGGATCAAACCCAAGGTCTGCCATGCTAGTCCTGTGCTCTGCCACGAAGTCACATCCCCAAACCTAGAACGGTCTATGCTTTGACACAGACCTACTTACTGAAACATGCCTCATAGAGGGATACTAGAATCCTTCCCCACATTTTTTTTTTTTTTTTGGCACTGGGGATTGAATCCAGAGGCATTCTACCTCTGAACTACACACCCTGCCCTATTTTTTATTTTTATTTGGGGTTTCAGTAGGTTGATGAAAGTCTCACCACTTGCTGAGACTGTCCTCCAACCTGCGATTCTCCTGTCCCAGCCTCCCAAGTCTGGGATTACAAGCCTGTGCCACCATGCCCAGCTCCTCCCTACATTTTAACATCAGTAGTGCACTCTTAGTAAACTTCTATTTACATACATAGCTGGGCTCTTAGAAATTAAACCTCTGGGTGAAAGACTGCACATTCCCACAAGGGCAAGTTTCTCTGAGCAGCCCCTGCGCTACTTCTTTCAGATCCACAGGCACCACCACCCCTTGTCCTCAATCAGCCAACTTGCTACAAAATGGTCCCCAGTGTACAGACGCTGTTTTGTCCCAATGTGGCGTTTGCGTCTTCTGGAGTAGTTACCTAAGGTCTGTGACCGGGGGTCTGAGTGAGTGTGGCCTTCAAGGGGAGTGGGAACAGGGTGCCATTGAGGGCGCAGAGGGGAGGGCCAGCCTGGCCTCCTCCCCAAGGCCGTCCTGTGGGCTTTGCAAAAGCTTCCCCAGGGAAGTTGCTTAATGTCCACACAGGAACTTCTGCAGGCCAGTTCTCTGAGAGCAAACATGGCATGTTCCCTAGTTCTCTCCAACTCGGACACGAGGCCTTCTCTCTTGGCCAAATGCTACCCAGATAATGGCTTGCCTTGGTTATCTTTTTCCTCTTCCTCTGTTTCCTTTCTTCCCACTTCTCCTTCTCTTTGTCATTCTTTTCCCTCGAGAGAGAGAGGGGGGGGGACACTCAGAATAAATTGCCTAGAATATCTGAAAATGTAAGAGAAAGAATAAAATGCCAGGCGGAATGATATTCATCTGTGAAAGGCCAACATGACTTCCATGTTTCCAAACTAACAGATAAACAATGATTCACCAGTATCTGTTCTTTTGTGCATGTGTGTATTGTACAAGGAATAGAAACCAGGGGCATTTGACCTCTGAGCTACACCCCCAGTCCTATTTTTTATTCTTTATTTTGAAATAAGGTCTCACTAAGTAGCTGAGAATGGCCATGAATTTGCGATCCTCCTGTCTCAGCCTCCCAAGTGCTGGGACTACAACACCCATCTCCAATATCCATTCTTGCAATCATCAAAAAGGAAGTGACAGCCTGTTAGCTCCCAGGCAGTGAGCTGGGCAGGAAGAATCAAAGGAAGAGGAGGGCTTCCATTCTGTCTCTGCCAGCTTCCAGGGCCTGCACCCCAACCCTGCAAATGCCTGCTCCTATTTGTTCTGCCCTCATCCCCACCCAGCGCTGGCATCACTGTGTGTCTGGGGGCATGTCCCTGAGCACACCTGCGTCAGTGCTTCGCAGGCACAGCAGTGTGACTCTCTCCTCCTCCCACTGCTCCAGGACTCTGGGGCCTGGTGAATAACGCTGGCATCTCTGGGATCTGCCTTCCCAACGAGTGGCTGGACAAGCAGGACTTTGTGGATGTGCTCGAGGTGAACCTGTTGGGAGTGATCGAGGTGACTCTGAGCCTCCTGTCCTTAGTGAGGAAGGCGAGGGGCCGCGTGGTGAATGTCTCCAGTGTCTTGGGCCGCGTGTCACTCATAGGTGGTGGCTACGGCATCTCCAAGTTCGGCGTAGAGGCCTTCTCGGACTGCCTCAGGTAAGTGGCGGGAAGGGGTCCCTGGTTCTGCTGCTCCCGTTGTCCTGGGAGCCTTCAGCAGGGGCGTTATTTAATCAGAGCCCTAAGGCCTCCTCTAGGAGGTCCCTCCCTCTCTGGTTTTTCTGTCTAACGCTACCCTTCTGGATTTAGGTGCTCACTTAGTGGGAACCGCCTTTCCATGTGGGGAGGAGGCCAGGGCCCCAGCACTGAGTTCAGTTAACTCACCCTGCCATGGAGGCTCCACAGTAGGGAAGACTCTGAGCACAGTTGAAACTGGTGTTGCAGGGCCCTGTAGACCAGACACATGACCACCGTGACATTCAGCCCCTGGGAGCCCTGTGGTGGGCCCAGCATCTTAGTTCAACAGATGATGTTTAGGCCCTTGTCTCAGTGCATAGTAAGTTCGTCCCAGCCCAGCAACCCTGGATGCTCCCTGACTTAAATCTCCGGCATCTGAGAAGTGACAATGGATGCAGAGTCCTAGTTATCATTCCTGAGATCAGGTCCTCCATGGTGCCCATGGGAGCCAGCACTATCTGCAGGGTCCTGCAGAAGGGGTCTGAGCCCAGGGTTGAAGACCTGAGCTTGCAGGCTTGCAGGGAGGTCTAGGAAGAACTCCCTGGGTAGCAAATGTGATCAGCTCAGGGCAGGTAGGCATTAGCCCCAGGATCTTCAGGGAGACTTCCTGGGGAAAGGCCAGGCCAGGCCTGGCAGGAGGGAGGCTGGCAGGGGTGCGTGCAGGTGAGTGAGGTGGGCTGCAGAGAGCCTGAAACCAACCGGACAGTGTGTGCCTCATGCTGTGGGTTGGATCAGGGGAGCATTTGGGCCATTCTGTGTCTAGGGCTCCTGCTGACTGCAGGCGGGTCATGGCGCTGTGTGTGTGTGGGGGGGGCGCTACAGCCGAAGGCAGAGACCAATTGCTCTTGGAGGACAGTTGCAGCTGGGGGATGACGGGAGGGGGGCTTCCTGAGGCGGGAGAGGGGAGGGAGGGGCCTGGCAAGGTGGGCCTGAGAGGAGGTAGTGTGGGCAAAGCCTGGTGATCGATGGAGGTGAGGGAAAGGGCAGGAACAGCTCTTACTTGGGGCGTGAGGAGGAACAGGCGGCACTGGGAGCCTGCACGTGGCGTGTGGCTCATGGACCCCACGTACAGAGGCTCAGTGACCTTCAGGATCACTTCCACCCCTCACACCTTCTACATCCCGCGCTCTCCAACTCCCCCAGCTTGCTAGGAGTGTTACTGTGTCAGTTAGTGTTTGTGTTTGCCTCAAAGGGTCCTGAAGTTCTTGCCCTCTTTCTGTCTTACAGGAGGGAGCTTTCATATTTTGGAGTAAAGGTGGCTATTATTGAGCCTGGTTTCTTCAAGACTAACATATGCGATGAGAAGAGACTATGGGAGATGATAAAGAAGCAATGGAATCACATCAGCTTGGAGGTCAAAGAGGTCTATGGAGAGAAGTATCTGGCATCCTGTGAGTACCTTATGAACAGTGGGGAGAGCAGCAAAGGTCCAATGGGAATCCTTAGAACCTCCCATGCGTCAGGTCTGACCCAGCTCTGTGTCCCCACAGCGTGATGACGTGGCGCTCTTCCTGGGTGCCGTTCACCTGAGGAAGGGCCCTGGCTTATTAGAACACTGGGCAGTGTTTCATCTTAACCTTCGTTATCGTGAGGACAAAGGGGGGCCATGGGTGCAAGATGCCGGGTGCTCGTTTCAGGTCTAGCTGGGGAGAGAGGCAGCTGATTTACACGGTCCTGGATTTATCCCGATGTCAGGAGAGACCTTCAGTGTATGTGCTGAGGTGTTCCCAGGAACAGAGACAGAGCTGACTTGAGGTGGAACAGCTGTTCCTTAGGATGAGCTGTGTGGCCCTTGCTGGGAATTTGTACAGATTAGACTTGGGGCATGACTTCTGGGGGTATGGGCAGGAATACTTTGAGAAATATCCCCCTAAGAAGATCTGGCATCAGGAGTGGAGAAGGTGGATGTATACCTTTATCAATCTTGATCCTGTACAGTGCGGGAAAGCTATGGACGGTTGGGACACAATTTCTCAGAGGACCTGACTTTGGTGACGGACTGCATGGAACACGCGTTGACTGCCTGTCACCCTCACAAGCGGTACATAGCCGGCTGGGACGCCAAGTTCATCTACTTCCCCTTGAGCTACCTGCCCTCCTTCCTGAAAGACACCCTAATCTCCTGGAACTTCCCAAAGCCAGCAAAGGCCCTGTGAAGGCAACTTTGGGGAGCCTGGTTTGGGGGAAACGGAGTGCTATGAAAAGGCATTATATCAGGGGAAGGGAAGTCGGCTGGAGGGAACGGTGTCCTATGCCTCGGGCACCCATCACACCTTCTTCACCCAAAAGGTTCTGCCAAGATATTACTGAAGCCTGGTGAAATGAGGAGGAAGGGCTCAGGAATTGTCCCAGGAAAAGGGACCCAACAGCTTCTCAGAGTCTTGACCTGAGAAGCTGCACACCTGGGGAGGTTGACAGCACACTCAGCCCGCAGCTGCTCTGCCTCCTGCCTTCTCAGGGCACACACACCCTGGCTGGCCTGTGCACTCCACATCATGGACATGGTGTGGAGAGAGCAGGGCCACCCCCTCCCCTGAACTCACCTGTGTATGTGGTTAGGAGTCAGGAGGGTACCCTAGCCAAAACATCCACACAGCCCACAGGGACAAATCACAGCTGTTGGCTATGAGGTGGTGTCCTGATTAGGAATTCTGGCAGAAGACAACAATTATTTCCTTATCCTGAAATTCTGGGTCTCTTCCAAGTACTTTTAATTTAGAATACAAGTTGGAATGTTCTCTGCCCCACAATCTGCCCCGTGGCCTGCAGGAGCTGTGGGTGTGGACCACTGGGAGGAGGAGGCAGCTGCCTCTTGGGGAGCAGGAAAAAAAGGATGACTGGGGAGGGATGGGCGGAGGGAAGCTGTGCCATCCCTGGCTCTCTCGACTCTTCCTGCCATGGAGGTGAAGGGCAATTGCTGCCCCTCTCCCATGGCCAGCATGTTCCCTGCAGCCCTAGTGACCCACCCTCCCTGCAAAGCCCTTGCACTTCTGTCCCGCTCCTTCCTTGGCCTGCTGCCTCTGGCCTCTACCCTGTAGCCTCTCCACGCCATCCAGGAACTAGAGTGATAATATCCCCTCGCCCCCATCCTTCATTTCTGCCCATTGGAGCCCTCCTGTCTGCTGAGCGGCAATGCCCTGGAATTACCCTGGTGCCCTGAGACCTGGCTCTGTGTTTTGTCAATTTTGTGATGATCTCCCAGTATGGAATGAACAGAGAAAGCCTTTTCAGAAAGTGACAGAGATTCCTGGGCTAAGACATTGGAGTTGGGAGGTACCTCCCCAGGTACACTAGTTTTCTTTCTTCCCTTTAAAAATGGAGGAGTTTGAGGCTTTAGAGAACCTGGTATAACTGAGCAATGACCAGCATCCCCTGAAAAACGGACAAGTGATGTCTGATGTTGCAGGACTATTCATTTTAACTGATACAAGAACATTAAAATTGTACAAATTGTTGGGGTGCTATGTGATATTTCTAGGTCTTTTTAAAATTTTACTGGATGTTGGTTTCAGCATCAAAATGTTGAAGAAACAAGGCCTACTATTTTCAAAGAAGCAGTCATAGTGTCCCATGCCTGTAATGCCACAAGGTGGGTGACTAGTCAGAAAGATTCAGGTTTAGGCCAGCCTCAGTTACTCTGTGAGACCCTTTATCAACATTAAAAAGTGCTGCAGGTATAGCTCAGTGGTAGAACACTTCTGCATTGAATCCCCTGCGCGCGCACACACACACACACACACACACACACACACACACACACACATACCTGCATGCATGCACACACAAAGTCCAGAAGGAGCAGAGATACTGAATGTGCTCTGATAAGTTCCAGTCATGGACTCAAGGTCAATCTCTGAATATCTGTTGTCCTCTAACAAGCAGAGCATGAGCTGAATATTTACTCTGAAACCCCCTTTCTGCATACACACACACACACACACACACACACACAAGCAGCAGCCCTCCCACCATGAAGTACACTCTCACACACAGAACAGAGAAATGAACTAAGGACCATGATTCACTTGATAGCCAGGTGGGAGTGTGTTCAGGAAGCTGAGACTCACCCCCAGGAGGTCCCCCCAGAGGGGCAGGGGAGGGGAGCTTGGGGAGCTCTTGGGAGATACTATGACTGCTGCTGGAGCTTGGGGCTACACCCAGGCCAGACCTATGGCCAAAGCGTGGACAGAGACTCCAGGGAGCCAGCTTGGTGGGGACTGAGCCACAGCGGCCATGCAGTGAAGCGCAGCGCAGCAGTCCACGTGCTCTGGCAGCAACCCCTCCCTCCTTCCAGACTGCTTTCCTGGGTGGGGGCCAGGTCCACTTGGAGGGACCTGTGCAGAGACTGTGCCAGCTCAGCAGAGAGCCTGGGACGCCACAGGGAGCGACCTCACTGTGTCCCTCTGCTGACCTGCCTCTCCTGGGGGACCACAGAGCCATTGAATCCCCAGTTCAAGTGTCTAGTGCCAACATATTCGACCACATTGGACAAGGTATCCCTTCATTTCCGGGGCCACCAGCCCAGATTGAGTAGGGCTGCATTCCTGCAGGGCTGCACACAGGTCTACATAAGGAGGCCCCAGAGCCTGTTGTTTGCAGCTCTGCTTTGGTTTCCTGTGCCCCCCTTCTGCAGAAGCCCTGCCCTTCAGGGTAGTTCACCCTGAAGCTGGGGAGGCCGTAGGCATGGCGAGCTGGGTTCCCCCGGAGTCCCGCTTCCAGCAGGTGGCTCTGCTCAGAGGTGCAGTGCCTCCCAGGGGCACCAGCTTGAGCCTGCAGGAATAAAAGGCAGCCCTGGTGCCTGTCCAAGCCACTGCCTGAGGAGCAGTAGAGGGAGTTACTTTAGATGTTAGGCTCCACGGAGGGATGGCAGGGTCAGGTTGTCTCCCTGCAGCAGGCTGGCTGAGGATTTCCCTCTGTCCGTGGCTCCAGGTGAGGAGTGCCACCCAGGCTCCTCCTGGCTCTGGCTCTTCTGGAATTTCCAGGGATGCAGACTCTGGAGTGTTCTGGGAAGCTCTGGCCCCCAGGCCAGATGACTGTGAGGATGGGAAGAGAGGGCCAGGAGGTGTGACGATGGGGGGGGGGGTCACTGTGCATGGCTGGCCCTTGGGAATTCACAGTCGGTACCTTGTGGTCACTGAGGAAAGGTGCGCCTCTTGTTCCAGGCCAGGAAGCCCTGAATCTTCTCCTAGCAGGTGGTGCCAGGACTGGGCTTCGTGGGCTCCTTTGGCTGCTGGAAATTTTGGGGGGGAGCTTTTTTCTCCCCTACTGCTTTAGTAAGCCCATGGAGGGGGCACAGCCAGCCAGCCCTGGAGCAGGGCCCACCGTAAGGGCACAGCTCTCCAGAAATGCTTAGCCTGGCAGGGTGAATTGCTGAAGGATGAGGCTATTTTATCATGGTCTCAGAAAGCAGGGGGAAGAAGAGGAAGGACATAGATAGTCCTCCAGACCATCTTCCCAATGACCCAGATCCTTCAGCCATGCCCTGCCTCTCCACTTCACTGCACTGAGCACCTGCTTTCAACACATGAGCTTTGGGAAACATTTTAAATCCAAAGTATTGCAGTCATGGTGGATATGACTCAAGATAGCTACAGTCATTACAAGCAAAATTCATACAGCTTAGAGCATATTCAGGCTGTGAACATTTGGTTGTTTTACGTGCTTTGTGCAAATCAGTCTATTTCTCCTTTCTAGCAGCTCTGGAAATTTTACTTCTTGGGGTTCCTGGCCCACACTGCCTTTCTTTTCCCCTTTCTTTTCCTCTGATGTCAGACTCTCTGGAGTCTCAAATAGACTCCCTGAGCCGGGCTTAATAGTGCACACTTGTAATCTCAGCACTTGAGAGGCTGAGAGAGAAGTATTGCAGGTTTGCAGCCAGGCTCAGCTACTTAGTGAGTCTCTGTTTTAAAATAAAGAATAAAAAATAAGACTGGGGCTCAGAGATAGAATGCCCCTGAGTTCAATCCCTGAGTTCAAAAAGCAAACAAACAAACAAACAAACAAAGTAAAACAGACTCCATTTTGAGAAAACGGCTGTAGTAGGAGGGCACCTCTTCCTGCTGAACCTTTTGTCTTTTCCTGTAGTCCTCGCAAGCATGACAGTGACTTCATCTTCTGAGGAACGGTTCTGGGTGCTCAGCCTGATGAGGAATCTCAAAGGGTTCAAGAGGGGTTTTACTCTAAATGTGTCCTGACTCCAAGTGTAGGTTCCCACTGACGCCTGTGTTCAGAGGGGTTAGGGGAGCCTGGGGAATGTGCACAGATTAGATATGGGGCATGTCAATGTGGCACCGGGAATCCTTAGAAATATTCCTCCATTCCTCCAAATTCAGAACTGTCAGTGGAGCTGGAGAGATGTGCAAAGACATTAAGGATCCTTTTTCATCCTGAACACACCTCAACACAGAGGAAAACATGCAAGTTGAATGCTTGGTGACAGACTGCATGAAGCATTTGCTCCCACCCACACCTGGTACTCACTTCGGCTGGGACTCCAAGCTCCCCACCTCTCCACGAGCTACACACCCACTTCCTGATAGATGCCACAGTCTAATGGAGCCTCCCAGGCTGGCCAAGGCCCCATGAAGCCAAGACTAGGGTGCATGGCAGGGTCCAGTTGGTGTCCTGGGAGAGGGGATATGTCATAGAATGGAAGTGACCTCTTGTTCCCAGGCTCATGTCGGTTGGCCTCCTCCTCACCCTGCCCTGGGTTTTTCCTTGGAACATTAGTCAAACTCTGAAGATTTTTAGGAAGAACAGTCGACAACCTGCAGCCAAGGAATGGAGGCTTGATTGCACGTTCGGCATCCTGTTGCTTGGACAGCCATTGTTGCCACTTGGAGGGATTCAAAATCTGGGAGGATGAGCATCCTGGGCCGAGGCTCCGCACGGCTGCTCTGCTTTCTGCCCACTGCTCAGGTGCATCTTGGCATGGCCAGGTCACCCCTCCCATAGTCTCCGTCCAGAAGGAAGTGACCTGCAGGGGCTGAGGGCTTTTCTCCTCCGAAGATACCTGTGGCCATGGAGCAGGGTAGGAAGGCAACCACCAGCCTGCCCCCAGGCCTCGGGTGGCAAATCAGCAGGAAGACCTGTCATCTGAGCATGGGACTTGGTCACAGCCTTGTGCCCTTCACTTCCATGTCCTGGAAGTTTCGGTTCGAGCCCAGGGGAACACTGCAGCCAGTGTTCCTGGGGCCAGCAGTAAGCAGAAAGGCCTGGGAGGTGGCTGGGTCAGGCCCGGACTTGTGTGGGGCCAGTTCTGAGTCATCCCTCTGCGGAGCCAGAGACAACCCCTAGATTTCAACTGTGTCCTTAAGAACTGGGACACCGCTGGGCCTGCTCAGCCCTTGGGGGACATTGTCTGATATCTCCCAGCCACTACTTCTGTGTTTACTCTCCTGGGAAGCAGAGATGGGGGATGCTTGCCAGGTCTAATATAGGATGTGTAGTGCTTTGGGGAAGCCACAAAGTATATCAGGTTTACCTCCCATCACCCCCACCTCCGTCTGCTATGGTGTTGATTCTGCTCTTCAGAGAGGGTTTATGATCCCACCGCTCCCAAACTCAGTACAGAATGGCCATGCCCTGCTGGGCTTTTCTGAGGTGACACCTGCTTTATATGTTTCTGGGGCTGGCCAGAGTTGGTAAATGGGGGAGCACAAAGATGCAAACTTTCCCTCTAGGGAAACTTGTGGCTCTATTTCTGTGTTAGACCCTCTAAACAAGGAAGGTCTGAGCTCATGTCCAGGCTCCCCTTGAGGAATGGTGACCCTGGAGGTTGAGCCAAAGAACCACGCTAGGTCCGGCATCATTCTGTCTCCTCTTATGCAATCCTGGGTGTGGCCCCTCACTACTCACACCTATCTGGTTTTCTTACCTTTACCTTACCAGCTTCCCTCCTACCTTCCTGTGCATTCCCTGCACAAGAATCTATTTTTTCCCCTCCAAGTCCTCATCCTGAAAAATTTCCAAGTCTTGACTCTCCTATGGAGCATCTTCCTGCTCCTCCTGTACCTCAACCCTCACAGAGTCAACAACTCTGAGCCAGGTGCCTGTAATCCAGAACTTGGGAGGCTGAGACAGGAGGATCACAGGTTTGAAGACAGCCTGGCCAACTTGGGAAGAACCTGTTTGAAAATAACAAATAAAAGAGGGCTGGAGCCGGGTGTGGTGGCGCATGCATGTAATCCCATCATTTGGGAGGCTGAGACCAGAGGATCGTGGTTTGTGGACAGCCTCAGCTACTTAGTGAGGCCCTCTGTAACTTAGTGAGACTCTGTTTCAAAATAAAAAAATAAAAAGTAAGACAGGGGGTGTAGTTTGGAGGTCAAATGCCCCTGGGTTCCGTCCCCAAACCCGCCAAAAAAAAAAAAAAATAGGACTGGAGATGTAGCTTGGAGGTAAGATGCCAAGAAGGAGAGGGAGAGATGGAGGGAGGGAGGGAGGGAGGGAGGAAGACAGACAGACTTGGGGTATAGGATGCCCCAGGGTTCAGTCCCTAGTACTGTCTCTGTCTGTCTCTGTCTGTCTGTCTGTCTGTCTGTCTGTCTCTCTCTCTCTCTCTCTCTCTCTCTCTCTCTCACACACACACACACACACACACACACACACACACACACACACCTGCCCCGGCCCTTCCCTCAGCTGCCCAATGGACTGGCCATCCATCCTCATCATCCGACAGGCTCAGTGAAGCTGGGATCAGAGCAATCCCTTTCCTTCCTTTCTCTCTATGCCCAAGTCTTGCTTCCTGACTTCTCTTGCCATCTGTGTTAGTCAGGTTTTTGTTCCTGTCACAAATATCTGAGAAAAAAGCATTGAAGAGGAAAGACTTATTCTGGCTCATGTTTCCCTCCATGGTTGTCTGGCTCCACTGCTTTGGGCTTGAGGTGGAGTGGGACATCATGGCAGAGGAAACCTCAACTCATGGCGGCCAGAAAAGAGGGAGTGGGGGTCGGGGGAAAGGGGCCAGGGACAAGATTTAGTAACCTACCTCCTCCAGCCTCCACCACCTCCCCATGGGAGGGAGGGATCAACAGAGGAGCCCAGTGAGTTGCTCAGAGGCTCCTGACCCACTCGCTCCCCAAGCCGCCTCTGGACGTTGCTGTACTGGGAACCCAGCCTTCAACACATGAGTCTCCAGGAGACACTTCATATTCAAACCATGATGCCGCCTGTGGTTACGTTACCAGCCCCACACCTTCGAGTCGCTGACTCCGGACCTCCCTTTCCTCTGCTCATCCACTTAGCCGCTGTCACCTCACTTCACAGTCCCTTCCTCCCACGGTCACCCTCCCACCCCCTTTCAGGCTCCTTGGCTCTGGCCACCCAGAATGTGCCTAGTCCCGAGATGGAAGGAAGATGTGCCCAGGGCCCCTGCCCAGGGGAGCTGGGGTGCCCTCAGTCCTTGCATACCTCACTAGTCTGGGCACCAGGGGAGAGGGTGGGTGGAATTCCAGGCTGGTTTGAAGTGCAGTGGGGGATTCTTGCTGGTGACCTTTGCATCACTCTCAAAGAGCCAGGTCCTGAGTACCTCAGGTCTGCCTACTTTCTGGGACTTGGAGCCTCATATCCCCAGCCTCCCCTATAGGAGGGCCCACCGCCCTGGCCTCAGGATACAGGAGGCACACAGCCTGGGAAAACCCTGGGTTTCTCAACATCTCTCATGATGGAGAACTCCCTAAAACCACCAAAGAACAGCTGATCTGGACTCTTGGGGTTTGGAGGGGAGGGTCCGTTTTTTTTGTTGTTGTTCTTTTGCATTAATGAATTGGTCTTGAATTTTTTCCCTGAAAGTAAAAATTAAACATATGTATCTGCCTGCACCTGTGACAAATGATTTTGGTCCCTAGGCCAGAGGTGGGTGGGGTGGGTTCCCAGGGGTGCCCTGGGCTGAGCCTTCCTTTCTCACTTGTCCCCTCATGTCACATCACCACAGGAGGCCTTCCCATTTGTGGCCTCTCCCTCACCATGAGGGCAAGGGGAGAGAGGAGGCAGTCACCAGGCTGTCAGCAGTGACAGGCTTCAGGTTGGACTTGAATTTCTTGCATCTGGGCTAATTGGTGGTGATGTAAATACCTATAAAGATGACAGAGTGGCCGGGCTAGGGCCCTGCCACTAGTCACGAGTGGTGCAGGCTCTCCTCTGTGAGTTCCCACAGACTGCCGGCCGGGCCCTGAGGACCAGCCTCTCCGGCGTTCTCCTTCTGGGCCACCGGCTCTCACTGCCCAATGGCGGCAATCACGGACCTCTCTTTTATGTACCGCTGGTTCAGGAACTGCAATCTGGTCCGCGATCTATCAGAGAAGTACGTCTTCATCACTGGCTGCGACTCGGGCTTTGGGAACCTGCTGGCCAAACAGCTGGTCGATCGGGGCATGCGAGTGCTGGCCGCTTGCTTTACTGAGGAAGGAGCCCTGCAACTTCGGCAAGACACCTCCTACCGGCTGCAGACCACCCTGCTGGATGTCACCAAGACGGAGAATGTCAAGGCAGTGGCCCAGTGGGTGAGGGATCAAGTGGGCGAGCAAGGTGGGGCCAATTGCATTCTTTGGTTTCATGGTTTATAGTCATACTCTCCCTCTCCTCTCTCTCTCTCTCTCTCTCTCTCTCTCTCTCTCTCTCTCTCTCTAAATGGGGTGGCTAATGTTTAAATGGGGTAGGAGATAGAGTAAACAGTAGAGCTGGGGGGGGGGCCTCTGGCTCTGTTTGAAAATCACTGCATAGTTTAGCCTGTTCACACAAAGAAGCAATTTTCGGAGGCAGGTTTCTCTATTAGAAACTCAGAGGGACAGGGAAGAGTCTGCCAACAGGAGGTGAGTAGAGGAAAGATGTATTCTGTATTGTCCAAACCTTTAGATATGGAGGCGCCTCTTGGAGACTTCAGTGGTTCAGCTATCAGCTCCCACAGAACCAGAGAGATAGAAAAATCAAGAAGCAAGCACATTTCTCTTAAGGACCAGGCTAGCAGCAGGGGAGAGGGGACAGGAGGTTGGATTCCATGAATGGGGTATTTGCTGTCATTGACCATGTCAGGCAGGGGCAAGGTAGACTTTTTTCATATCTCCATGGGTGTTGGTGCTTATGTGGCTGCTCCCCTGGGGCTGGGCCAAGAGGACGTGAAGACCTGCCAGGGAGCTTCCAGCACACAGGGTGTGGGTGCAGCATAGGGAGGAACAGGGTAGCTTGTTGCAGAAGCAGCAGCCTGGTGGAAGTTCTCAGTCCCAAGGCAATGAATCTGGGACCACTGCCCAAGTAGGGACAACAGAGTCCTGGGGTCCAAGGCTTTATTCTTCTCCTTAGCAGTTATCCCTATCCAACATACAATATGAAACTTATTTTTCTTATTTGTTATCTATTTCCTCTGTTGGAATAAAACTTTCTGGATGCAGAGTCATCTGTCTTTTATTTAGTGTATATCCTTAGTATCAGAATAGTTCCTGCCACCTAGGAAGCTACTCAGTAAATGTTTATCAGATGAACTAATTAATGAATAATTCAGCAAGGGTGAGCCTCTCTCCCCACCAGGCTACCTCAGCCAGCTCCCTGCATTCAGCCTCAGCCTCGAGCTCCTGTGTGCATGACTCACCAGGCACGGTAGTCTCCTGTCCCTGATGGAACAAGCTCCTGCAAAGCCAGTGGCTTAAACAGCACACATTGATTATTGTGTAATTCTGGAGAAACGTCCAACATGGGCTTCACTTGCTATGCTTAAGGCCTCAGCAGAACTGTGTACCTTCTGGGGGCAAAGGGGAGAGTTTCCTTGCCTTTTATAGCTTCTAGAGGCTGCCAGCTCTCCATGGTGTGTGGCCCTCCTTCCCATCTTCAAGGCCAGCAAGGTTGGGCAGCATCCTCTTCACAGTTTTTCCCCATCTCTCCAGTTCTCTGGCTTCTGCCTTCTTTGACTTAGAAGGGCGCTTATGATCTTACTGGGCTCATTAGGGGAAGCCTGGATGAGCTCCCGTCATGAAGGTCAGGTAATTAGCTACGTTGATTCTCCCTTCTCTTGTAGCCCCACACATTCCCAGGATCCTGAAATTAAGAATTTAAATCCTGATCTTTGGGGGACCATTATTCTGCCTCTACCACTGGGCAACACTCTTAGTCTAAGAAGCACTGGGAACTGGGGGCGAGGAAGCGAGCAGATTCTTGTGTTGAGAGTCACTGAGTAGAAGGATGGCACAGCTCTAAAGCTGATAGCCCTGCTCTGAGTAGTCTCTTTGCAGAAAAAAATAAGGCCATCCTGGCTCCCCAACAGGTACCGCATCCTCTGCCAGAGCCATTTACCAGGACGGTCAGAAGCAGAGGTGGCTTGCATCCTTCTCCACAGGCAGACAGCATTGGGGCATTATGGTTTTGGGGTCTCAGGAACCTCGTTTTCTTCCTTGTAAGGCAAGGTTCCCCTCCTATCCTGGCTGAGAAGCTTCAAAGTCCTGCCAGCAGTTGGTTTCATGGAGTCTCTCTAATTGCAAGAAGGCAGGAAGACAAGGGGTGTAGCTTGGGTGGGGACCCCATACCTATGGGGAGAGGTGGGCCAGGGTGATATTTGCATCCAGACCTGCCCTCAGGAGAGAGCGATCCTGCCAAGTGGGTTCTGGGGAGATGCTGAGGAAGGGGAGCAGCCAGGGTGTGGGGCTTGTGGGAACTTGAATCAAAGAGCCAGAAGGGACAGAAGGGGCCCTGAGGACAACTGAGAGGCCTTTTCAGTGTGTTTTAGCATCACTCCCACACTAGTGGAATTTTATTTGGAAGTTCAATATGTAAAACAAATGAAAAGAACACTTCTTCGTCAGCCCCTCCCCTAGCAGGCTTTGGAGACGGGCTGGAAACAGCTGTTCTCATGCTGACTGGTGAGAACCTGAGGCCAGAGGGAAAAGTGACCTGCCCAAGGCCAGAACTTGAGGTTCTCCAACCCTGGCATGGTACAGAGATGCAGGACCACACGTACCACTACTTCATCCACCGATACCAACCCAACTTACAGAGAGCCCTTATTACATTTCCCATAGTATTTTATTTAAATGTTTTATATACTTATAAATGTTTTTGTTTTCTCTCTGGTCTGTAAGGTTCTTGAGAGATAAGACTGCCTGTCTTCTTCATTTTATGTGTCTTTCACTCTATAATCGGTAGATGAATGAATGAATGAATGAATACATTTATTTAGGTGCTGGCGAACATTATTTAATAAAGACATTTAATACATTTATTTAATAAATACATTTAATAAATACGCTTAATAAATACATTTATTTAGGTGCGGGAGGGTCCCTCCAGGTCCCGGGAGAGACTGGTCCTCCCAGAGGTGACTCTTCCTGATGGACGTCATCTTGAGGCCCAGACTGGGTGCACTCTAATTTCTCAGGCGTGAGCTCCACTACTTTGGGATGTTGGTTACATTTAGGTGGGAAGACAAGGGGAAACCTAACTGATGAAGGAATTCAAATATTAATTCATTGGTATATAAATTAAAGCTCCTATCTTAGAGCTAATTGCTTAGCTGCTCTTAGCCGCATGCAGCCTGGACTGTGGCTGGTTCAGAGGCCCCACAAATGCCCCTTTGGGGAACGCTAGTCAGCAAAAGGCTCCTTGCCCTGCAAGCTGCTGTGGCTCCCCACCCCACCCCAGCCACGCTGTCTTGTGTCTTATACATCCTCCACGGCGCTGACCTGGTGGGTGACAATCCCTGCTGCTTTCCTGGAGACACTGCCGAGTCTCATGCGTACCTCTCTCCCTCCATCTCATCCCCAGGCCTCTGGGCCCTAGTGAATAATGCCGGCGTGGGCCTGCCCAGTGGTCCCAACGAGTGGCTGACCAAGGAGGACTTTGTGAAGGTGATCAATGTGAACCTGGTAGGACTGATCGACGTGACCCTCCACATGCTGCCCATGGTCAAGAAAGCCCGGGGCAGGGTGGTCAACATGTCCAGCTCTGGTGGCCTCGTGGCTATCATCGGTGGTGGTTACTGCGTCTCCAAGTTTGGCGTCGAGGCCTTCTCTGACAGCATCAGGTGACTGGGGCCGTGATACCAAGCCACTTGGGCTGAGAGCTCAGGGGCTCCACCTCAGGAAAAGAGGGGTGGGGGTTCTGCAGCAAGGAAGCTTAACAGCAGCGGGAGGAAGGCTAGACTCAGTGCACCTTCTCTACCGACCAAGAGAAGAGGGTGAAGAGAAAAGGGGGTGGAGATAGCAGAAATCAGGTGGGTCTTCCCTTGAGCAGTCCCTGGATGAGAGAGATGCTGTTTGGGCCTGTGGGAATAGCAGAAAATTCCCCAAACAAACATAGAGGCCGGGGACAGGGGTGTCCCTGGGAGACACTCTGAGGGGCACGCAGGCCTCGTATAGACTCCTTCACTCCTCAGGCGCGTTGGTGCTGGACTTGGGCTCAGAGTGGCCAGACCTGGTGGGAGGCCAGGCCCCGGCTCTCCATTGACTTCCTCCCTGCTGCATCCGCCTCATGCAAACAGCCTAAGCCTGCTGCATGGGAAAGTGCCGAGGCCGAGGAGGGACTTAGTGCATGAAGGTGGCAACGCCAGGACAACTGCTGGGGCGGGAGGGTCCCTGGAGGGACCGGTCCTCCCAGAGGCGACTCTTCCTGATGGCCGTCATCTTGAGGCCCAGACTGAGTGCACTCTAATTTCTCAGGCGTGAGCTCCACTACTTTGGGGTGAAAGTTAGCATCATCGAGCCGGGGAACTACCGGACATCCATCCTGGGCAAGGAGGGCATGGAGACGCGCTTGCAAAAGCTGTGGGACCAGCTTCCTCCGGAGACCCGGGAGAGCTACGGAGAGGAGTACTTCCGCATCTGTGAGTGCCCACAGGCTGGGAGGGGGCATTCAGAGAGGGACAGAGAGATCTTGGGGTCACCGACTGGCTTTCAGTTTACAGGTGATGGGACAGAAGCTCAGAGGAAGTGGAGGCCTAAAGCCATGCAGCTGGGGGCAGGGCTGGGGCCCGAGGACAGAGACCAGTGGCAGGACCCTGGGTGCAGGGCAGGAGGGGGTGAGGGGAGATACCGCCCACTCCTGGCACATCACGGTGCAGGTGGAATCAGGTGGAAAGGCCGCGAGATGAGTATAAAGCAGAGATGGAGCACATAGCTGCTGGGGCCAGGCTGCCCTCGAGCCTGTCCGCCAGCCTCCCTCCGCCCCCATTTCCTCATCTGAAAAATGAGCGTACGATGGTGCCCACCTCGTGGAGCTGCTGTGAGAGTTAATATGTGTGAAGTATCTTGCACCAAGTGCTTGTCAAATAGAAGTAAACAGGCACATGGATATTTCAAAGGTCAGGTCTCTAGGTGGCCTGCTTCTCTCCTAAAGCTAAGGGTCTACTGTGCGCTGTCAGTACTTTGGAGTGGGAATCTAAGTGAGGACATCTTAGCTGTTTACTATGGTGCCCAAATTTTGTGCAGCTTTTCCAGTTTGGGGATGAACAGAGTCCCAGCCTTTGGGGGACATGAGGGGCACAGCCTGAAGGTGCAGTGGAGGAAGAATTGGCCAAATGGCCTGTCGGTGCATCTCCTGGTAGAAAGAGAAGGTCACTGAGAATCGGAGGCCTCCACATTCAGTCGGAGCACCCCATCCCGAAGCCTCAGCCAGCTGGTTGCAGGAGAGTAGGATTCACTAGACTTCCCAAGTCTCTCCATTTCATGGCTCCCGGGGCCTGGAGGGGAAGCAGCCCCTTGGTAGCCGTCCTCATGTGGGGCAGCCTCTGTCAACAGAAACTGACGTTGGCACAATTAGCTGACAACGCCTTGGTAGCACCTCCCTTCTCTAGTTCCCTCTCTGATGAATTCGTCAGCCAAGAAGGTGGTGCTGGCACTGTACTGGCCGAGGAGGTGTCCCCAGAGGGAAGCAGCCATGCAGCCAGCCCCACGCCTGCTCCCCTCGCCTCAGGGGCCCAGTTCCACATTTCTCTAACCCAGATTTTTCTTTTTCTCTTTGCTTGGCTTCTGTGAACATTCTTGAGAGGCAATTTTCTAGTGTGATTAAGATCTTAGGCTCAGAACTAGGCTGCCTGAGTTCAGATTTCAGATTGCTTGCTTGGCCTTACACAAGTTATTTAACCCCTCAGTTTTCTCATTTTCAATGAATTCTGAGAAATAAATTAATAAATATAGGTATAGATAATTTATAGAGCAGCATGTGATGCCTGGTAAAAACAATTCGATTTAAACATTTGTGGTTGTTATTATTCTCCTTCAGACTAAACCTCTTTTTCTCCATTACATTGGTGCCTCTGCGCTACAAGTTCTTATATTATAAATAGAGATCTTTAATAATTATCCGAAGTCCAAGGTGATAAATGTTTGAAATATACCCAGATACTCTAGATGAACGTCTTTGATAGCTTTCTATTATTATAACAAATACCTGAGGCATTCAAGTTATAATGATAAAAGGTTTATTTTGGCTCGCAGTTTTAGAGGTTTCAGTTCATGATCAGTCGGCCCCATGGCTGCTTTGAGCCTTGGTGGCACCTCGCGGCAGAAGCACATGGCAGAGAGAAATGGCTCGCCTTGTGGCTGGAAGACAGAAGAGAGGGCAAGAAAGGGACTGGGGTCCTACCCGCTCCTTTGAGGTCACCCTCCAATGACCTAAAGATGTCCCACTGGACTCCACCTCTTCAAGTTCTACCCCCTGCCAGTAATGCCAAGCTGGGGACCTCGCCTTTGACACATGGGCTTTTGGGGACATTCCAGATCTAGACAATGACAATGGGCTAAATGTAATCATTCAGTCAAATCCATGGCAGGGGTGGGGAGGTGTTATTTTAATAACATTCTGTCCTGGATACTATATATCAACAGAGTTAAAAATCAAGATACCAAGACCAAGAAAGCTATTTCTTCACCTCATACAGCTTTCATTGCTGGAAAGTTGGAGTGGACAAAGTGTGTCTTGACCCTTGTTACCTGTAGCCTCAGACCCAGTGGGGAGTAAAAATGTTAATAACACACACACACACACACACACACACACACACACACACACACACAATGACAAATGGGACTGAAGAAACAACACTACTAAAGAAGAACGGGGCCGGGACTTGGGGCCCCAGTTCTGACTGTGGCAGAGGGAGCCTTCTCTGAGTTCACTTTGAGGCAGAACAAGAGTTAGGCATTGCTGGTGAGCAGAAAGGCGCAGATTTTTGCAGGAGGATTCCAAGGCAGGACACTCCTTTGGGGGAACTTAAAAAAAACAGCAGGTGGGGCACAGCAAGAAGTAGCTGAGAGGGCACAGGGTAACTTAGAACATGGATGCACACCGAGGATGAAGGACATGATCTGATTTGTAACTGGAGAAACCATTCTGGCTGCCCCAGTCCTCCAGGCTAGACATGATGGTGGCTTGGACCAGAGAGGAGGTAGAAGAGTTGGAAAGAAGTTGCTGGGTGC
Organism: Muscardinus avellanarius; assembly: GCF_963383645.1. Taxonomy (NCBI): domain Eukaryota; kingdom Metazoa; phylum Chordata; class Mammalia; order Rodentia; family Gliridae; genus Muscardinus; species Muscardinus avellanarius. The sequence continues at coordinate 63,892,576 of NC_137797.1, forward strand.
CAGGTGTGTGTTTATTTCACTGTTAGTGAGAAAAAGAGGTCAACTGGGAGGCTGTTGCAGAACCCTATAAAGGAAGAATGAAGACATGAAATTACAGGTCATGGTGACTTGGGAAGTGGTAGTGGTAGGGGGAGGGCACAGTAGAATAGAAAAAAGAAATACTTAGGAGTAGTCATGAAACAACACGTGACAGAAGCTCTAGCCAATGCTGTAGCCAACCAAACAAGCCCCTATTTTGTGAACCCCTGAACTAGGCCCCAAATTTCTGAGTCTTTTTTCTTTTCTTTCTAGTACTAGGAATTGAACCCAAGGCCTGGTGTATGCTAGGCAAATGCTTTTCCACTGAGATAGCTATACCCATAGCTCTTTTTATTTTGAGATAAAGTCTTGCTAAGTTGCCCAGGCTGCCCTCAAACTTGTGATGTTCCTGCGTCAGCCTCCTGAGTAGTTGGGATTACAAGTGTGTGCCCTGCACCCTGCTCTTGGAGTCCGTTTTAACTATATCCAGAGTAGAACCATATTGGAAATGGCTTGTTAATAGCAACTGTCATGAACACATTCCCAAGAAAGTGGTGCCCAGAATCATGGGGACAGGTGCAGTAAAAGAGAACAGCGGTCTTGTACTAGCAGACCAGAAGCTGAGCTGCAGCTGGCCATAGTCACCACTGCCTCAGGCTGGAGGCCTCCTAGTTATCTCTTTGTGACAGACATGGGCCTTGTCTCTTTTTCACCTCCACTCTGCTGGGGAGGTCACAGAAATTCCTCTTTTGCCCCTACATTCTTTTTGGGAAGGGTAGGCATAAAGCCTAGAGATAGAAATTCAACTGCTGGGTCCACTCAAAGTGCCAAAGCCTGCACCCTGACACTTTGTAAACTCTCTCCCTTAATTCTCTCAAGAAAAAAGCATTTGCCTAGATGCCCAAATTCAAAGCCCATGTTCTTCCTCACGGCTGGGAGAGTGATGGGGGCCAATGAGAACTTCTGTCTCCCTTTCCACTCCCCACCTAGCCGGTGCCCACACAAAATAGGAGCTAATAAGCCGGCTGCGGTGGCACACACTTATAATCCCAGAATTTGGGAGACTGAGACGGGAGGATTGTGCAAGTTCGAAGCCAGCCTCAGCTACTTAGTGAGGCTCTCAGCAACTTAGTGAGACCCTGTTTCAAAATAAAATATAAGTTTGGGAGGCAGACACAAGAGGATCGCACAGGTTCGAAGCCAGCCTTGCTGGCTTAAGAGACCCTGTTTCCAAATAAAAATATAAAATAGGTCTGGGAGTGTAGCCCAGAGGTAGAAGGATTTCCAGGAACCCCAAATAAATAAATAAATAAATAAATAAATAAATAAATAAATAAGATAAAATAAAATATAAAACAGGTCTGGGCGTGTAGCCCCGGAGATAGAAAGTCCTGGGTTCTATCTCCAGTACCACAAAAATAAATAAATAAATAAATTTTAAAAAAGAGCTAGTAAATATTTGAGAGGACAGTGAAATAATGTGCCCATACTATCTTCTGTGCCTGGGTCCTCTTCCCCGCTGCCTTGCAGGGCCCAGTGTCCCCCGGTTCCCCTCACCTGGACTGGCCTCCGCCTCCTCAGCCGCACAGGCCTGAGGGCGCGCACTGGTGGACTCTGAGCCAGGCCCGAGTGCCAAGGTGTCCAGGACAATATCTTTCTGTAGACAGTCTGCCTTTAGGTGAATGTGGCTCTTTTGAGAATCCAAAATGCAGCTTTGCATTTCCTGGAGTTTCCACCGGGAAGCAGCAAGGGAGTTCTCAGGGTCGGGTGACGGTATTTGGGTGGCACTGCCCGCCCTCACCAGCCTGACTCCCGGGGGTGAGTCTGCTCACCTGGACCACCCTCAGCTCCGAAGACTGTCGCTCACTCTGTTTGCCAACTGTAATCCCTCATTGGGGTCTCTGACTCTCAGGTCCCAGTTTCTCTGGAGTTCTTGGGGCTCTCATGGAAGACCAGACTCCCCATAACTGCTCCTGTCCAGAGTCCTGAAAAGAGACCCGGCGAGGAGTCACATGGCCTGTCTCCTATGCTGCCAGCCTTGTCAGTCTTGCACACCCAGGGGCCTTGCTCCCGTTTCCAGGCCTGTGCACACACTGCAGGAAGGTCCCCACTACCTGTCAGAGCCCTCTGTGTCCACAGTGGCTGTGACCAGGGCAGGGCCAGGGATACTATCTTTGTTTTGTGGGAGGGGTACTGAGGATTGAACCCAGGGCGCTCTACTTCTGAGCTATACCTCCGGCCCATTTTTATTTTTTGTTTTGAAACAAGGTCTTGCTAAATCACCAGGTGCCAGCCTTGAACCTGCAATCCTCCTGTCTCAGCCTCTAGAGTACAGGGATTACAGGCTCATACCACTGCGCCAGGCTCGAATTACTACTTTCTTTAATAATATCTTTTCTTGCAGCTTTTGCAAAAAATTTGAGAATTCTAGGAAGCATATAGGAGAAAAAAAAATACGAAGCCTCAGGAGCTACAAATCCCACCAGTCAGATGTTATTTTTATTTCCAGTTTTTCTATGCATATAAACATGTTTTGTATTGTGTTATCCCCCACTGCTGACTCTGCTATCAATAAACTCCCAGGCAGGAATCCCTATTCCTGTTTTATAGATAATGAAAGTGGAAGCCCAAGGTCATGCAACTTGTAAGTGGCAGAGTCATAAAAAGAGCCGCACACGCTCCTCCCTGCTCAGTGCAACTGTAGGAATCCACGCACAACTGCAAAACTGGAGCAGAGAAATGCAACGGCTTGTAAAGATCTTATAAGTGGGTGTTTGGCCAGAGATCCCCCGAATGGTGTGGCAGACCTGCCTGAAATGTTAGGTTAGGGGTCTGGTGAAAAGGAAGTATGGGTGGTATTCAGAAAAAAAAAACATCTTTCAGGAAGAATAACAGAGTCTTTTCTTCCCCCTTCCCTCCCTCCAACCCTCAAACAGATACTAACAAGTTGGCAAATATGATGCAGCTGGCAGAGCCCAGAATCAGGGATGTCACCAACAGCATGGAACACGCCATCGTCTCCAGGAGCCCACGGATCCGCTACAACCCTGGCCTGGACGCCAAGCTCCTCTACCTCCCCCTGGCTAAGATGCCCACCTTCGTGACAGATTTCATCCTGAGCCGGTACCTTCCACGGCCAGCAGACAGCGTCTGAGCTGGGGAGGCTCAGGACGGAGCAGACGAGGCGGTGGGAGGTAGGGCTGCGCCTACAGGCAGTGCTGCCAGCCATCCTGGGGGCGCTGGCTGCTAAGGACGCTGCACTAGATTGACTTCGCTGCTGATGAATTTACTTGTGACTTCTAACAGAAGAGGAATGCCTCCTCCCTCCCACGGGGCCCCAGACACCAGGGTGACCTTCCTTCTCAGGGTGAGAGACCTGCAGCGTGGCCCCAAGGACATGTGTCACCCAGGCAGGATACAAGTTTTTCTGGACCTGGAAGAGTCAAGGAGGGAAAACCTGGCTCCTGCTGAACCGTGAGCTTTCCTGGCCTCTGGGAAACACTGTGCGACAATCTAGCCCACGGAAGACTTTCAGCCCTTTCCTGTGGGCCTCTAGATACGTGCTAGCCTTGTACACAGAGTGTGTAGTAGGCGCCCAGGCAACGCAGAAGTGTATCTGACGATAGTTGAAAATAGTTTCTTGCTCTTTCCATCTCTCTGTCCATAGGTGATTGGGATCCATATGAAATAACATTTACTTAATCAACATTAATTCTTCAAATATTTATTGAGTGTCTACTCTGTGCCAGACATTGTGAAGTAGGGGGGTATGGAGAATACAAAGCCATGGTCTTGGTTTTTTATTCTTTATTTTGTGTTTTGTTTTAGCGTACCTATTGAGTAGCAGAGATCAGGCAGCAGTAAAAGGAACAGAAATCAGAAAGTAATATTTAGAGGAACCCTGGGGATTATGGAGTAGTACAGTATTTCCCAAACTCAGCCATACCTCAGAATAAATATACACCCAATTATTGCCGAACCTCAATCTTAGAAAATCTAATTCAGTAGACCTGGAATAGGGCCCAAAATTTTGTATTTATAACAAGGACCTAGATGATTCTGATGCACTGGGAGCCACTGATAGTTCCACAGGAGAAGCAGCTAATGGTCAGAGGCGGAAGTGATCTACCCAAAGTTTTCCTGCTTAGGGGCCAAAACAGAGATAGAACTTGAAGGGCAAAAAACTGCACCGGAGACGACCATACAGCCAAGAGATTTATTTAGGGAGTGGGATCAAAAGGAGAAGCAGTCAGAGAGAGAAGAAGAGAGAAAGAAAGAAAAAAGAAAGAAAGGAAGAAAGAGGAAGCGCAGCTGTGCTTGGGGTTAAATACAGTTTTAGGTGCTTCACCTTTGGCTAACCAGACTGGATGCTGCACCCCATTTGAGGGCCGTATAGCTTTTAAACTCAATGGTTGACAGAAATGATGCATGGACTGTTTGCGTGGTTTCTGGGAAGGGGCTGGACCCTTCCAGGAAACCAACACTGAGTGTGGGGCAAGGACAGGGCGCTAGGCTGGGCCTTGGGCGGGAGCTTTCTCAGGGAACCAATCTGACCTGTCTATCAGATGCTCTGATTCCCAGACCAGGGTTATTTATTTATTATTATTATTATTGGTGGTACTGGGGTTCCTGGAAACCCTTCCACCTCCGGGTTACACTCCCAGACCTATTTTTATATTTTTATTTGGAAACAGGGTCTCTTAAGCCAGCGAGGCTGGCTTTGAACCTGCGCGATCCTCCTGTCTCCACCTCCCCAGTGCGGGGATTACAAGCGTGCGCCACCACTCCCGGCCAGGGTTATTTTTTTAATTACAAAAAAATCCATTTTTGAAATTAGTAACATTGTCAAATAAATAATGGAGCTAACATTTTTTTTAAAGTGTTAAACTTTTAGGTCATGTGATAAAGGTCACATGTGTCTTTTTAATTAAAAAAAATTTTTTTAATGTGGTACTGGGGATGGAACCCAGGGGCATTCTACCTCCGAGCTACAACCCCATCCCTATTTTTTATTCTCTATTTTGAAACAGGGTCTCATTGAGTTGCAAAGGGCCTAAGTAGCTGAGGCTGTCCGCAAACTGCGATCCTCCTGTCTCAGCCTCCCAAATGCTGAGATTACACGCGTGCGTCACCACTCCCGGCTAAATTAAAATATCTTTAACTTATGTCCTCAACATCTGACTGAACTTGAAAATAATAAAATGTGATTTTATTGTGCCTGCAAGGACTTTTCTTTCCAGATTAGGGGTTAACAGTCAGAGTTTCCAGGGAATCTTTGCAGGGCCACCAGGCAACCACTACGGTCTACTATTTACAGCACTTCTATTCCTGACATCAAATTTGGAGTCAGGCAGAGTGCGCTGAGCCAGAAGTAATAGAGAAGCCGACTCCTGTGGCCTTGATCAATAAAGCGAGGGCGGGCCCCAGCGGCTCAGTGGGTGTGGGCTTTTCCTACCTCACCTCCCCTGGTCCTGGCTGCATCCTCTGTGACCGTGGCCATGGAAACCCTCACTTCCTCACTCCCAGATCACAGGAGAGAGGCTTGCAATGGCCTTCAAGCTGGAGAGAATTGCCTCCACAGAGTGGCTCCTGACCGCCACCCTGACCCAGACTAGCTTCGGCTTGTCCATACATGAACCCATCAGCGACTGGCTGGTAAATTGCCAAGAGCTGCTTAATCACAAGACAGAATGAGGATGTTGGGGCATCAGTAGCAAAGCTCACTGCCCAAAAAATTAGAACTCAGATTTCTATGTGATTGAGAGGATTGAACAAAGGTAAAAAAGAAAAAAAAATTGGTTGAAAACACAAAAACTTATTTTTTTCTTTTTGTGGTTCTAGGGATTGAACCCAGGGGTATTCTACTTATGAGCTACATCCCTAGCAATATTTATTTACTTCTGTATTTATAGAGTGAGTCTTTCTAGATTTGTTAGAGTCTCGCTATGTTGCCGAGGCTGTCCTCAAACCTGAGATCCTCCTGTCTCAGCCTCCCAAGTCCTGGCATTAGAGGAGTGTGTTATCAAGCCTGGCTGACACAAAAACTTTCACTAGGAGAAAACTGTGGCTAGGTGGTATTCTGAGATATTATTTTACACTTTTACACTGCTCCTTGCTTTTCCATTTCTCCTTTCGCTACTCAAATAGGTAGCCAATTAAAAAAAACTGGTGGTTTTTATTTTATTATTATTATTATTATTTATTATTATTATTATTTGGTGGTATTGGGGGTGGAACCCAGGGGCCTTCTACCTCCGGGATACACTCCCAGACCTATTTTATATTTTATTTGGAAACAGGGTCTCTTAAGCCAGCTGAGGCTGGCTTTGAACCTGTGCAATTCTCCTATCTTAGCCTCCCAAGTACGGGGATTACAAGCATGTGCCACCATGCCCGGCAGGTAGTCAATTTGATACTCTATCTAGGATGAGATTTTTGACAGAATAGAACAGATAAATTTCCTGCTCTTTTCTCTAATTTAAGTTTCCCCTAACCCTAATATCTTTAGAGAGCTGACAGTTTGGGAAATGAAGAAAAAGGAAACCTTTCTTGTGTGTGGGCACAACATCTCAGAGAAACAGAGCCTGTTCCCTACATCAAGGAAATTGACTCTGGCTAATAAGAGAAGAGGGTGAGACTTGGAGTTTCCAGAACAGAAGGGACCAGGGGTCACTTTCTAGAAGACTGACAAGACCTGGGATAATCTCAGAGAGGGTTTCTATGTCTACCCCAGGCGTGGCAGGAAGGCAGCAGAGAGTCACCGGATATAAAAGGCATGTACAGGCCGGGTGCAGTGGTGCACAGGAGGCTGAGAAAGGAAGGGCTCAGGTTCAAAGCCAGCCTCAGCAACTTAGCAAAAGCCTATCTAAAAATAAATTAATAAGCCAGGCATGGTGGCACATGGCTCTAATCCCCGTACTTGGGAGGCTGAGACAAGAGGATGGCATGTTTGAGGACAGCCTCAGCAAGTAGTGAGACTCTCAGCAATATAGCAAGACTCTGTTTCAAATTAAAGAATTAAAAATCAAGCCCAGAGGTAGAATGCCCTTGGATTCAATGCCCAGTACCACGCATGCAAAAGAAAGAAAGAGAAAGAAAGAGAGAAAGAAAGAAAGAAAGAAAGAAAGAAAGAGTAAAGTAATTTTGTATGCTGCTAAGTGCCAAGGAAGAGAAAACACAGCAAGAGTAGTAGATGACCAACGAAGAAGTGTGTGTGTGTGTGTGTGTGTTTTATGGTGTTGGGAATAGAACCCAGGGCCTTGTACATGCCAGCCAAGTACTGTACCACTGTGCTACACCTCCAGCCCCATACCTTTCTCTCTTTTTCTTTTCTTTTCTTTTCTTTCTTGCGGTACTAGGAATAGAACTCAGGGGCATTTTACTTCTGAGCTACACCCTAGTCCCATTTTTTATTCTTTTATCTGAAACAAGGTCTTACTAAGTTGCAGAGGGCCTAACAAGTAGCTGAGGCTGTCCACAAACCTGTGATCCTCCTGTTTCAGCCCCCCAAGTACTGGGATTACAAGTGTGCACCACTATACCCAGATACCTTTATTTTTTTCTAAACAACATTATTAAGGTAGAATTTACATAAAAACAAATGTGTGCATTTAATTGTACAGTTTGATAAGACATTTTTTGTTGTACTGGGGATGGAACCCAGGGACATTTTGCCTCCGAGCGACACCTCCCAGCCCTTTTTTTATTCTTTATTTTGAAGCCGGGTCTCACTGAGTTGCAGAGGGCCTCACTAAGTAGCTGAGGCTGGCCGCGAACCGCGATCCTCCAGTCTCAGCTTCCCGAATGCTGGGATGACAAGCGTGTGCCACCACGCCCAGCTGATAAGTCTTGACATATGAATACACCTACCACCACCACTAATGAGAATATAGACTGTTTTTCCCATTCTAGAAAGTTCCCTTGTCCCCATTTGCAGTTCATCCCTCTCCCTCAGCCTGGCTCCAGACAACCACTGGATGCTTCATGCCACTCCAGATCCATCCCTAGCCCACTGCTCTCTGCCAGGCGTGGTGGCGCACGCTTATAATCCCAGTACTTGAGAGGCTGAGACGGGAGGATTGCCGGTGTGAGGACAGCCTCAGCAAGTAGTGAGACGCTCATCAACCTAGTGAGACCCTGTTTCAAAAATAAAACAGGGTTGGGAGTGTAGCTCAGAGATAGAACGCCCCCGAGCTCAATCCCCAGTACCCTCCGCCAAGAAAGAAAAAAGTCACTTGTGCTGTCACTGGAGAGTGAATCGGCATGAACTAGATTGGGAGGGCAGGAGAGGAGGAGTCTACAGATAATGAGAGACACGAGAAAACAAGATAATGGAAAGAATTATTAGCATTTACTGGACATTCACTGAGTCCCAAGCACTGTGCTTAGTGTTTTCTATACATTAGCTGCTTAATCTTATTTATTTAATCTCTGCAACAACTCCTAGGAGCTTTTTTTTTTTTTTTTTTTGGTGGTGGTGGTGCTGGGGATGGAACCCTTCTACCTCTGGGCTACACTCCCAGACCTATTTTATATTTTTATTTATTTGTGTGTGTGTGTGTGTGTGTGTGTGTGTGTGTGTGGTACTGGGGGTGGAACCTAGAGGCTTTTCTACCTCCGGGCTACACTCCCAGACCTATTTTTATACTTTACTTGGAAACAGGGTCTCACTAAGTTGCTGAGAGCCTCACTAAGTAGCTGAGGCTGGCTTTGAACCTGTGTGATCCTCCTGTCTCAGCCTCCCAAGCGCAGGGATTACAAGCTTGCGCCACCACGCCCAGCCTATATTTTTTATTTGAAAACGGTCTCTTAAGCCAGCACAGCTGGCTTCGAACCTGCGCGATCCTCCTGTCTCCGCCTCCCAAGTGCTGGGGGATTACAAGCGTGCGCCACCACGCCCGGCCAGCTTATTCTTATTTCAAGAGGAGGAAACCCAAGGCTCAGAAAAGTTCAATGATTTTCAGATTACTCAGTTGCTGCGTGGCAGTCAGGACTCCACCCCGCAGGGTGTGAGGTGCACCACAGTCTACAATAGCAAACAGCTCCCCAATGCTCGCTCCAAGCCAGGCACCTGCTAAGCATTCTAATCTCCACAACAATCTAGAAAGGCAGGTATTACTATTCCACACTTAGACCAGAAGGAAGTTAAGACCCAGAGAGTCATTACATGCCTGATAAGCGACTCGCAGAGCAGGTCGGTCCCATTCTAGACGCCTGCCCTTTGACCAAGGGTTGTACTTCATCCCAGGAAGCATCTGTGGACACTGCATGTGTTGCAGGGCTTCATGGGCAGCAGCTGTGCTGGGGCTTGCTTCTATCCAGGAGCCTTCTGAAGCCCCCCTAACCAGCCTGGCCTGGGTTTTTCTTCCTGCAATTTCTGCCCTCCAGGGTCCTCCTCTTCCCCTGTGGAACACGTTTGCCTTCCCTCTGAGCCCCAGAAAGTTCCCTGCTCTCCAGTGAACCCCCCCCCCCAAAATCAAGGAGGTGAGAAGAGAGAGGAGCCTCTGAACTCTTGCCTGGTTGACTGTTTGGGGCTGCTCTGTGCCAGAGCAGTGTAGTTAGTGCCTCTGCCCCCGACAGAGATGGAGAATGTTCCTGCCAAGCTCAGAACAACAAAGGAAATGCTCCTTTTGGAATTTCTGACGTGTGTGCGTGCGTGTGTGTGTGTGTGTGCGCGCGCGCGCACGTGTGTGTGTGTGTTTTAATAAAGACACAGTTCAACCAGATGACAAAAATGAACTGCAAGAAAATAGTTTTCAGAGACAGAATTGAATCTCTATCTGGAGACATCGCAGAGGACTTTGAATACAAGGAGAGAAATACTAACTCTTCTCTCTAATTTTGCTGGGAAAGGAAAGATCTGGAATAATAGTCCTTTCAATGGAGGGAGAGAAGAAGCCCCTGCCTGGGAATCTACCACCTTCTCCTGTACTGTGAGAGGCAGATGATGGTTCACCATCTCCAAGGCAAATGTGACTTAAACTTGAGGTGTAACTCGGGCTTCAGGAACCTGCTGACCAGACAGCTGGATGTGTGAGGCTTGCGGGTACTGGCTCTGGTGGAGGACAGGGACAAGCAGCTGAGGGACCAGACATGAGACAGCCTGGAGACGGTGACCCTGGGTGTCACTCAGACAGAGAGCATCACTGTGCAGGAGTGAAGGAGTATGGGAAGGAAAGGAGTGTGTTGGGGACAGAAGTATGATATAGACTTCCTTCTCTTCAACTGGATGCCCTCTTGTTTGAATTACCAGCCCCCTAAGAAGATGCTACCAACTTTCCAAGAAAAAGAGACACTTTTCCAAATAGACACTATTAGGTACACAGTTTGCTCTTAATTCTCCATTTTTTTTAATTTTTATTTTTTGGTGGTACTGGGGTTCTTGGAAACCCTTCTACCTCTGGGCTACACTCCCAGACATATATATATATATATATATATATATATATATATATATATATATATATATATTTTTTTTTTTTTTTTTTTTAAACAGGGTCTCTTAAGCCAGCACGGCTGGCTTCGAACCTGCGCGATCCTCCTGTCTCCGCCTCCCAAGCGTGGGGATTACAAGTGTGCGCCACCATGCCCAGTTTAATTCTCCATTTTGATGGAGAGGAACAGCGCTCAGCGCCCAAGTCAGCAGCTAATTCTACTTAGTCATACTCTGTGGTATGGAGCCATAGATAAAGTCAATAATAAGTTGTCTTTGTATAGTACATCACAATTTTGTAAAGGTCTTTCACATTCATCATCCCCTGTTCTACTGAAAAAAATTTAGATTTCACCCCAGATCATTTGAATATTTGGGGGGTCCTAAAAATTGAACCCACCCAGGCCATTCTACCTCTGAGCTATAACCCCAGCACTTTATTTGTTTTTTTAATTTTGTAAGTGAGTCTTGCTACATTACTGAGGTTCTCGATAAGTTGCTGAGGCTGGCCTTGAATCTGCGATCCTCCTGTCTCAGCTTCCCAAGTACTAGGATGACAGGTGTGCACCACCGTACCCAGACATTTGAATATTTTTGAATGGGTCATGCCACCATACTCCAAATGTTTGCTCAAAGCTCTGGCAATCTCTGGTGCAGTAGGAAGTAGGAGTTGGAGTCCAGATACCTGTAATAAAATTCTCCTTCCACTCTGTGTGACATTGGGCAAGTCACCTAATTCCTCATGATTCCCTGTCTTTTCCAGTGAATTGTGAATAATAATGCCTCCCCTAAGAAGCTATGACAATGTATACATGCGCTAACATATATAAAAAGCTTTGTAAAAGAGCTGGCAATGGGGGCACACAACTGTAATCCCAGTACTTGGAAGGCTGAGTCAGGAGGACGGTAGGTTTGAGACCAGCCTCAGCAACTTAGCAAGACCTTCAGCACCTTAGCAAGACCAGTTTCAAAATTAAAAAAAAAAAAAAAAAAAAAAAAGCCGGGTGTGGTGGCGCATGCTTGTAATCCTAGCATTCAGGAGGCTGAGACCAGAGGATTGTGGTTCATAGACAGCCTCAGCTACTTAGTGAGGCCCTTTGCAACTCAGTGAGACCCTGTTTCAAAATAAAGAATAAAAAATAGGGCAGGGGGTGTAGCTCAGAGGTAGAATGTCCCTGGGTTCTATTCCCAGACCCATAAATAAATAAATAAATAAATAAATAAATAAATAAATAAATAAATAAATAAATAAATAAATAAATAAAAGAAAGGGATGGGGGTGTGGCTCAGAGATAGAATACTGCTGGGTTCAATCCCCAGTACAAACAATAACTTTGTAAAGCCAGATAATGGACTGGGGACTCACAGATTCACCTAGAGAATCAGTACTCTGTCTTCTCTGCAATAGGGAGTCACAGCAGTTTGTGTAGAGAGGAGACTGTTTTCTTGACATCTCTCAAATTTCCTTTGTCCATTCTGAATTTGCTTAATTTCTGAGCCTAGAGTCCTCAGTCCTCTGTCCACTGAGAAGCATCCAGGAGATTCTGAGAATTAGAAGAGAAAGGAAATTGTTGGCAAGCAGCTGCTGATACCCTAGTGGCGGTAGCTCCAGACTTTCTTCATGGCAGTGACTGTGACAGGCAGTCAGGTTGGATCAGGGTGACTAAACACCATGTAGGCGCTGCTTTTACGTAGCAAGCCATATCTGCCTCTCAAAGAATAGCTAAGAGCCGGGCGTGGCGGCGCACGCTTGGAATCCCCGCATTTGGGAGGCTGAGACAGGAGGATCGCACAGGTTCGAAGCCAGCCTCAGCTACTTAGTGAGGCTCTCAGCAACTTAGTGAGACCCTGTTTCCAAATAAAATATAAAATAGGTCTGAGAGTATAGCCCAGAAGTAGAAAGCCTCTGGGCTCCACCCCCAGTACCACCAAAAAAAAAAAAGCTAAACATCACAGATCTGGAATCAGACTGCCTGGGTGTAAGTTTCCCTCTGTGTGAGCTTGGGTAAATTCCTTAACCTCTTTGCGCCTCATTTTTCTTACATGCAAAATAAAGATAATAATAGCATCCATTTCATGGGCTTATTGAGTTATGAGCAAAGTAAGCTGAATAGGGCACAGTCCTCAAGAAATGGTACCCGAGCATGTTACCCGATGATTACTGCGTCCTGTCGTTTTACACTGGCTTGGGGTGGCTTAGAAGGCACTGATAGGGATTATGGGGGACACATGCTTTAAAGTGACCCATTGGCACCACCACGAATGATGAGGTTTGTTGCACTGCACCCCTCATTCCTGCTTCCTTGCTTCTTCACCCCCACCCCACAGCCTCTCTGGTCTCCTTCCCGGGATCAGCCCAGACAAACCCCCGCACTTTGGCTCTTCTCTTAATGAGATCCTCCTCAGCCATGTCCATTCCCCCTGGGGACCCATCTCAGAAAGTCATCCCTGTGGAGGCTGGGAGGGCTGAGATGAGCATAGTCAGCCCCTCCACGGAGTTTTGTTCTGGCACAGAACAGAGAAACCATGGCAGGAGCAGGGAGAGAAGTCGGGTCGAGAGATTCCATCTGTTTGTTTTGTTTCTTTCTTGCGCTGGGGATCAGACCCAAGCCCTCATACAAGTCAGGCACGTGCTCTGCCGCTGAGCTGCCTCCTCGGCCTGGGACACTGACTCCGAGATGCAGCAGCATGCTTGTGCCGCCGGCAACCCCAACCAAGGGGAGTAAGTGTGTGCAGCAGGAGGACTGGAGGGACGTTGCTGGGAAGGGATGCGGGATAGGAAAGAGGGGCTGGACACTGAGGAGGGAGGTGTATGCCAGCAGAGGCGTTAGCTCCTGTCCACAGCTTAGCCTCTCCCTGAGACTGCTTTCCTCTCTGTAGTGACGCACAGCTTAAGACACTTCCTGCCTCAGTCCATTTTCTGTTGCTAATAGCACAATACCGCAGACTGGATGGTTATGAAGAGAATAGGTTTATTTTGGCTCCCAGCTCTGGTCCAAGGTCAAGGGGCTGCATCTGGTGATGGCCTCCCTGGCTGTAGAGTCCTGAGGTGGTGCAGGGAATCGTGTGGCAAGGAGCTAGCCAAACTGGCTTTAATCACAGGGCCATAATCCAGCCACCCATTAACCCACTCATTCATTAGTCACATGAATAGATTAATCCATTCATGAGGGCACAGCCCTCGTCACCTCTTAAAGGTCTCGCTGGTTCTGCCTCTTAACATATCATCATAGGGATTAAATTCCACATGAGTTTTGGAGGGGGCCGACCATATTCAAACCACAGAAGCACCCAGCCGCACAGCTCACAGATTCCTCATCAGAGCAGAGTCCAAACTTGCTCTCACTGGAGCCGCGTTTTTTGTTAGTTTGTTTGTTTTTGTGTTTTGTTTTGTTTTGTTTTGTTTTGTGGTACTGGAAGGTGGAACTCAGGGGCTTTTCTACCCCCGGGCTATACTCCCATACTTTCATTTGAAATAGGGCCTCATTAAGTTGCTGAGAGCCTCACTCAGTAGCTGAGGCTGGCTTCAAACCTGTGCAATCCTCCTGTCTCCGCCTCCCAAGCACTGGGATTACAAGCGTACACCACCACGCCTGGCTGCCAAGTTTTTTAAATACGTGAGAAGTTGCCCGGCGTGGTGGTGCATGCTTGTAATCCCCGCACTTGGGAGGCTGAGACAGGAGGATCACGCTGGTTCGAAGCCAGCTTTGCTGGTTTAAGAGACCCTGTTTCCAAATAAAAATATAAAAATAGGTCTGGGAGTATAGCCCGGAGGTAGAAGGGCTTCCAGGACCCCCAGTACCACCAAAATAAATAAATAAATAAATAAATAAATAAATAAATAAATAAAGTGAGAAGTGACAGTTCCCGAATCCATTGGCTTCAGTCTCCTGTCACTATTACCAGCCTAGCTCGCAGAGGCCTATTCCTCCATCAGCTGACAGGGCCCAGAGACAGGAGGATCTGCAAAATCATAGCGTCTTCCATTTAGACCAATGATAAGAGTATTTTTCAGAAAAAGAAGTAAAGAATAGAACCGGGCATGGTGGTGCACGCTCGTAATCCCAGCATTTGGGAGCCTGAGACTGGAGGATCATGATTCGAAGCCAGCCTCAGCTACTACTTTGTGAGGCCCTTTGCAACTCAGTGAGACCCTGTTTCAAAATAAAGGATAAAAAATAGGGCTGGGGGTGTAGCTTGGAGGTAGAATGCCCCTGAGTTCCATCTCTAGTACCGAAAAAAAAAAAAAAAGAAGTGAATAGGTATGTGAGTGCTATTTTTTTTTTTTTTTTTTTTTTTTTTTTTTTTTGGTGGTACAGGGGTTCCTGGAAGCCCTTCTATCTCCGGGCTACACTCCCAGACCTATTTTTACATTTTTATTTGGAAAGAGGGTCTCTTCAGCCATCGCGCACAGCTGGCTTCGAACCTGCGCGATCCTCCTGTCTCTGCCTCCCAAGTGTGGGGATTACAAGTGTGCGCCACCACGCCCAGCCTATGTGAGTGCTATTTCAAGCCAGCAAGATAAATGTTCCCCACATATGCAAAGTGGAAAAAGTAGATTATAAATTTATTGTTTGGGGGACTTCCGGGAAGACGGCGACGGAGAAAAGCGGGGCTTACGAGCCCCGATAATAACCAATCTCTATTACCACAAAATCAGAGCCTTTCATAGCCAGAAAACACCATCAGCAGAGAAACAAAAAATGTAATTACAAGGGACAGAGAAAAAGAGAGCTGGAAAAACGAGACACCAGAAAGAAACCAGACCGCAGTGCTGCAGCTGGAGCTGTGGCGCGAAGCGACGGGCGCCATTTTCCCTTGCAGCACCAGGTTCCAGAGAGGAGGGGAACTCATAATGGAGCTCAGAACCAGAGAGGAGATAAGCCAGCCTCACGCCCGAGGATGCGGCAGCAGCACCTTACTGCCGGCGGCAGCGGCAAGCTCACCGGACGGCACCAGACCAACGCACTCAACAGCCCACCAGGCTCCAGAGAGGAGCAGCGGACAGCGAGCCGAGGTGAGCCGCTGCGGATCAGCCGGGCAGAATTTTCGGCTCAGGGAGCATCTAAAGCTCCCAGAGGCCGAGCTCAGCACACGCTGCAGGGATTCAGAGCGGAGCTCAAAAACAGAAAAGAAATACACCAGCCTCACAGCTGAGGGTGTGGCAGCAGCGCCATATTGCCACCGGTGGCAGCAGCAGCGAATTCACTGAGTCCACTACAGCTCCATCTGCGCACTCAACAACAGTGAGTCAAATTGTGGCCCCTAGAGAAGAAATCCCAGTACTGTACTCCCAGGGACTTGACCCAGTGGGGGAGTGGTGGTGGCAGAGATATCACACAATAGGAGAATGCCCAACCTGGCAACCCCATGGTCAAAATCAGCCTCGATTGACTCCCAGGGTCTGAGACTCTGCGATACAACCCAGTAAAGGAGTAGTGGTGACTGAGATACCACAGACTCGAGATCCAGAGCACCTTAAGTGAAGTCGTAGTGACCCAAGGGAAGAACCCAGAAAAGGCACAAACTTCCGAAATCATGGGAAAGAGGAATAATAATGGAGCAATGAATGCCCACAACCCCACAACATCAGAACCTGATAAAACAGAAATTCAGAGATTTATAGAAGATCAAATCAGGAAAATAACTGTAGAAATAATAGAGGTGTTTCGAAAAGAATTCAAAGAGAGCCAAAAAGAGGTAAAGGATGCAATTAATGAAGTAAAGGCCTCAATTCAAAGTACAAACAACCGATTAGACCACATGGAGAATAGAATGTCGCTCTTAGAAGATGATCATTCAAAAAATGAACGCATAGTTTCTAATCTAGAAAAAAAAATCCGACAGCAGTAATCTGAAGAAATATGGCCCCATTTTAAGAGAGCTAACCTAAGAATAATTGGAATAGAGGAGGGAAAAGAAGGTGAAACCAAAGGGATCAACAATCTCTTCAAAGAAGTAATAGCAGAAAATTTTCCAGGCATAGAGCAAGAAGTCAATACACAGGTCCAGGAAACTTATAGATCTCCCTTTAGACAGGATCAGAGAAGAGGATCCCCACGCCACATAATTGTCAAAATGACCAATGTGGAAGCCAAGCAGAGAATCTTAAAGGCAACAAAAGCAAAGGGCCAAGTGACATTCAGAGGCAAACCAATTAGAATCACTCCAGACTTCCCAAACAAGTCATGAGAGCCAGAAGGGCTTGGAGTAACATATTCCAAACTCTGAAAGAAAACAACTTCCAGCCAAAAATTTCCTACCCAGCAAAACTTTCTATCAAATTAGATGGGGAAATAAGAAGCTTCCATGACAAACAGAAACTGAAGGAATTTATGTCTTCAAAACCAGCGCTAGAGAAAATACTCAAAGAGTTATTAACTACAAAGAAGAAATAGGTAACACACACCAGAACCAGAGAAATAAGATTTTCCATCCAACAGACAACTAAGATTGGTTATCTTTGGAGATTCATTACTTATGTTAGTCTTTTACCTATCTCTAAATTGTATTGTTTGCTTTTATTTTTGTTAATTTTTAGGATTTCTAGTTGGAATATTAATATACCTTCATATATAGCATTTGGAAATATTTTTTTATTTTTTAGGGAGTTTGTTTACCCTTTTGTTGCCTGTGCCATTGAAATCATAACCAAGAAATCACTGCCAATTTCAATGTTGTGAGGTTTTATGACCCAGATTTTCTTCTAAAAGTTTATAGTATTAGATATATATTTAGGTCTTTTATCTATTTTGAGTTAATATTTGTATATGGTGTTAGGTAAGGGTCCAATTTTATTCTTTTTCATGTAATTATTATTTTTCAATAATATTTAGTTAAAAGATTATTATTTCCTCCACCAAATGTTCGTGGAAACCTTGTTAAAAATAACGACAATATATGGAAGAATTTATCTCTAGGCTTTTATTTAACTCCAGTGGTTTATATATCTGCCTTTAGAACAGTACTACACTGTTTCAATTATTGTAGCTTTATATGGTTTGAAATCAGAAAATATATATCTTCTAGCTTTGTTCTTCTTCGAGATTGTTTTGGGTATCTAGAGTCCATATTCCATATCAGGATAGATTTTTTCTGAAAAATAAATAAATGTATAATAGTTTCACCTAAATATATATATATATATATATATTCTCTGGTAAGAAAGAAAGCAAAAAGAAATATTGAAATGTTATCTTTAAGTCATCAAAAGCTTGGTATCAGACAAATGAAACTGTTATGTGAGATTATCATTGTTAACTTTGGATAAATTGCTATAAAACTAGATGTCTACCACTAAGCCAAGCATGGGAAGGAGGGATGGGGAGGGAACGGGGTGGGGATTGGGTAGGGGCTAACTGGGTGATGTGTGTATGTATGTCTAAAAAAATATTTTCTTTATACCATTATGATGTATGAATACAGTGCACCAATAAAAAAAAGAAAAAGAAAAAATAAATTTGTTAAAAATTTAAATTTTGTTCAAAAATAATTTTAAAATGAAATATTAAATATATACATAATGAATATACTTTGTGTGTGTGTGTGTGTGGCACTGGGGATGGTACCCAAGGGCCTCCTACCTCTTGGCTACACCCTTAGATCTACTTTTTTTTTTTTTTTTTTGGAAAATAGGGTCTTGCTAAGTTGCTGAGAGCCTCACTATGTTGCTGAGGCTGACTTTGAACCTGCAATCCTCCTGTCTCAGCCTCCCAAGTTCTGGGATTGCATGCATGTGCCACCATTCCTGGCTATAAATATACTTTATGATATTACATATTTCTAAAATTTTTTATATTTAGCAGGTTATGTAACACAAAATTAACCACTAACAATATTTTTCCTGGGTAATAGGAATGAGGAAAACTCTGTGTGTGTGTGTGTGTGTGTGTGTGTGTGTGTGTGTGTGTGTTTTGCTAAGAGCTGAACCCAGGAGCATTCTCTCTCTGAGCTATACCCTTAGCCCTATTTTATTTTTTGTTTTGAAACAGGGTCTCACTAAGTTGCTGAGGGCCTCACTAAGGAAGATTCTAACTTTACAATTCTATTCCTCATTTTTAGTGTATTGACACATTTTTAAATCATGGAATAAATACATATAACTTCTGAAGAAAGTATTCTTTTTATCATATTCCTATTGATGCATTATATTAAACTGATAAGAACAGTTTGATCTTAGCCAAAAGGCAGAGAAGTGATGCCCTATAATTATGCATCCTAGTCAGACTCGGAGTGGTACAAACACACATGTTCACATCACTGGGTGTCTCTCCCTCTGTACCTCCTCTCCCCATATATCTAGTGACACTGGCTGTGATACTTTGAAACATGATTAACATTTATTCATTTTTGCAGTTCTGGGAATTGAACCCAGGGGGCATTCTACCTCTGAGCTACACCTCTAACCTTATTTTATTTTTTATTTATTTTTTATTTATTTTTATTTTTTATTTTTATTTTTGGTGGTACTAGGGGTGGAACCCAGAGGCTTTTTACCTCCGGGTTATACTCCCAGACCTATTTTAAATTTTATTGGAAACAGGGTCTCATTAAGTTGCTGAGAGCCTCACTAAGTAGCTGAGGCTGGCTTGGAACCTGTGTGATCCTCCTGTCTCAGCCTCCCAAGTGCGGGATTACAAGCCTGCACCACCACGCCCGGCATTTTTATTTTTTATTTTGAGGCAGGGTCTCACTAAGTTGCTAAATATGGCTGCAAATCTGTGAACCTTCTGTTGTAGCCTCCCAAGCACTGGGATTACAGGGTGACAACCATGCCTAACTTGATTTTTTTTTTTTTTTTTTTTTTTTTTTTTTGGTACTGGGGATGGAACCCTTCTACCTTTGGGCTACACTCCCAGACTTATTTTTTATATTTTTATTTGGAAACAGGGTCTCTTAAGCCAGTGAGGCTGGCTTTGAACCTGCGTGATCCTCCTGTCTCTGCCTCCCAAGCGCGGGGATTACAAGCGTGCGCCACCACGCCCGGCTAGATTTTTTTTTTTTTAATAAATCAAAGGCAGCACTTCAAGCTCATCAAGACGATGGCCCCTCCAAGTCTGATGCTCTTCAGAGGCTTGCAGACATGACGGTCTCCTGCACAATCTAGAGTTGTATCCCTGTCCACCCCATCCAGCAGTCTGCTCAAGAGCTGAAGAGGACCCTAGTTTGCTGCAGCAGCATTTAGAAGGGGCATATTAGATTAATTCTGAAGGGCAAAAACCTCACTGGAGACAGCCATACAGCCAAGAGATCTATTTAGGCAGTGGAGTCAAAAGGAGAAGCAGTGGGTGCAGAGAAGCAGCCAGAGAGAAGAGAAAAGAGAGAGCGAAAGAAGAGGAAGAGAAGAGAGCATGGCCGTGCTTGGGGTTAAATACAGTTTTAGGCTGAGTTGGCACTTTGTCATTGGCTAACTGGACCGATATCGCATCTCATTGGAGAATCATAAGGCCTTTAAATTTATTGGTTGACAGAAATGACACGTGGACCGTTTGCATGGTTACTGGGAAGTGGTTGGACCCTTCCAGGACGCCGAAACTGAGTATGGGGACAGGGATGGGGCTGGGGGTAGGGATGGGGCAGCTAGGCTTAGCGTTAGGCTGGGGCTCTCAGCCTTGGGCTGGAGCTTTTGGCCTTGGGCTGAAGCTTTCTCAGGGAACCGAGTTGACCTATCAAATTCCTTCCTAAATTTTAATTAATTTATTTATTCATTTATTTGGGTAATCCCCAGCCCAATTTTTTATTCTTTATTTTGAAACAGAGTCTCAGTAAGTTTCGGAGGGCCTCACCAAGTAGCCAAGGCTGGTCACGAACTTGTGATTATCCTGTCTCAGCCTCCCAAGTACTGGGATTACAAGCATGCACCACCACGCCTGGCTTTCATCTTCAATTTATGACAGTTTTCTATGGCTCTATTCTATTTTTGTGGTATGAGGATTGAACCCAGGGGCATTTTCTCTCCACGCTACAGCCCCAGACCTTTAAAAAAAAAAGGATCTTGCTAAGTTGCTGAGGTTGGCTTCAAACCTGCAATCCTCCTGTCTCTGCCTCCCAAGTTCCCAAGTCCTGAGATTACAGGTATGTGCCAAAACAGCCTGCCACTCTATGGCTTTATTTTAGGTGGAGAGGATTGTCTTAGAATTTTGAGGTGTTCTTCTGAATCCTTGTCCCTGAGATGTCTTTTTTTTTTTTTTTTTTTTTTTTTTTGGTACTAGGGATGGAACCCAAGAGCATTCTACCTCCAAGTTATAGCTCTACCTCTCTTCTTATTTTTTATTTTTTAATTTTTGAATCAGGGTCTTATAGGAGGAGACATTTGCAGAAGCTGGGTGTGGTGGTGCATGTAATCCCACTACTTGGGAGGCTGAGACAGGAAGATTGCAGGTTCAAGATCAGCCTGAGCAATTTAGTAAGACTCGTAGCAAACTAGAGAGACCCTGTTTCAAAACAAAAATAAAGCTTGGGCTAGGGGAATAGCTCATAGGTAGAATGCTTCTGGGTCCAACCCCCAGTAAAACACACACACACACACACACACACACACACACACACACTAAGGATGGGTGGTTTTTTGCCTTCCAATTTTCAAGCTCTTTTTCAGTCTTTGACTCTGTTTCCAGAAAGCTGGGGCTTGTGTGAGTCCCAGGGGCCGCCCACCACAATATCTGTCCTGGTTGATTTGATTTTGCCCATCGGTGTTTATACCCATTCTTCTCCAGCACAGGCAGAGTTTGGGGCAAACTCATTTCAGAATAATTTTCTGCCTTTGCATTTTTCTTTCTCAAAGAGATTTTCTTCCTCTCCTCTCTAGCGAGACCCTTTGGTCATCCTCCTGCAGCGGCTTGTACTGTAGCCTTTCACAGCGTCTTCACAGGGCTTTTCATGAATGCTGGGCTCAGACCTGGAGTCAGGAGCTCAAAGATCACTGGCCACTCCCTGCTCCCCACTGGGAGAGTAGCTTCAGTAGTTCCTGGTGCTGGAGCCAGCCGGCAAAAGTATGGGTTCTGAAGAGAGGCATGAGGATAAAGAATTCAACTCTAAGAATTTGATTCTCATAATATTTAATGTATTCTAACATGGGGGGGCCCGCCAGCCCACTATCTCTACTGGCTGACCCCTCCTCCTGGGTCAATATTTTCTACTGGTCGACGACTACTCTTGGGTCAGTATTCTCTATTGTGCCGATGCTGGGTTTGTTTTTCTAGAGGTATTTATACAGTTACAGGTCAATCAACATCTTTGTGCTGCCACCACCAGAATACAATAAAGCACATATATTACAGATAGGTTAATCAGTACTCTCGTGCCATCACCATCTAATCTTTTCCCAGACCTTATACTTTGATCTTTCCATGACTCCAAACCTTGTTGACTCTGGGCAAAGGACAGTCAGCTGAGTCAGAAATATTAATTTAGGGGAAAGCCTTAATGGCTCCCCACATCCTGGCAGTTTGGTTGTCTGATTTATTTTCTTCACATGAAGAAAAAGAAATTTGCCAATCACAGCCACATTCTCTAGGTTCACACTAGGCTTCTGTTTCTCTGCAGAAAAATGTTCCAGATATCAGAGCTGGAGAGAAATTATCAGTCTTCCTCCCTCCCTTCCTTCCTTCTTCCCTTCCATCCTTTCTTCCTGTTTTGTTTTTGTGGCACTGAAGATTGAGCCCAGGGACATTCTACCTCCAAGTTACAGCCCTATTTTATTTATTTTGAAACAGGGTCTCGCTAAGTTGATGAGGCTGGCCTAGAACCTGCAATTCTCCTGTTTCAGCCTCCCAGGGATTGGAATTACAGGCATGTGCCATCATACCCAGCTCCTTTCTTTCTTTCTGAATGATTAATGTAAATAACCTACTCAGTGGCCTCACTCTGTAGCCTCTGGATTGATAAAATAGTCTAAGAAAATTGCATTCTTCTTGTAGGATACAGTTCTAGCTGCATCTTCTTGTAGGATACAGTTTTAGCTGCATATCAGGGGCACCAAAATGAACACATAGCGACTTCTCTCTTCTTCTCATGGAAAAAGCTGGAATGATAGGGATTTGTCTTCTATCTCATTTGTCAGGGGCCCAGATTCTCTGTCTTTTTGCTCAGCCATCCTGTCATCCAGGATGGCTCCAGCCACCAGGAACAGGAGACAGAAGACAGGCCTCAGCCCATCAACGGCACAGCACGTACATTTTGCACATTCTCACCTGTATTCACACCCATTCACCAGAAATTAGTCACACAGTCACACCTCACTGCAAGAAAGGCTGCAGTAGGCTCTCCTGAGCAGCCGTGCATTCAGCTAGAGATCCCATTACCATGGAAGGAAAGCTGTGCATTGTGAGCGGCTGTTGCCCTGCCACACACTCAGCCAGTCCTTTGCGGGATCATCAGTAACAGAATCTTTGGTGTTAGGTTTAATGGTTGTGTTTCTGAGTCTAGATAGTCAACTGGTAGGACTTTTTCTAGGAGGGGTGGCTTAAACTTTGAATCTAGGAAATTCTCTTCTAAAAGTATCTGGGCAGAGCCGGGCGTGGTGGCGCACGCTTGTAATCCCAGCATTTGGGAGGCTGAGACCAGAGGATCGCGGTTCGCAGACAGCCTTAGCTACTTAGTGAGGCCCTCTGCAGCTCAGTGAGACCCGGTTTCAAAATAAAGAAAAAATAGGGCAGGGGGTGTAGCTCAGAGGTCAAATGCCCCTGGGTTCCATTTCCAGACCCACAAAAAATAAAATAAAATAAGACAGTATCTGGGCATCTCTCTCTCTCTCTCTCTCTCTCTCTCTCTCTCTCTCTCTCTCTCTCACCTAGAGGCATTCAACCTCTAAGCTACAACTCTTATCCCTTTTTTATTTTTTATTATGAAACAGAGTCTCACTAATTTGCTAAGGGTCTCACTAAGTTGCTGAGGCTGGCCTTGAATACTGAGGCTGGCCTTGAATGCTGAGGCTGGAGATCTTGTCTCAGCCTCTCAAGTACTGGGATTACAGGTATGTCATTGTGACCAAACTGGGCTCCTCTAACAGAAGAGAATTGAGAGTTTGGAGATATTTTCTTTTTTTTTAAACAAATTTTTAATTGAACATAAATGGTATACATTTAAACTATATTTGGTCCCCTCTCCCCCCCACCCCTGTTTTCCCTTCCCCCCTCCCACCAATGGTTGTCCAGGGTAACCATGTCATATTCATAATTTTACACATATTCAGATGTAGACCCTCATTAATCAAGATCAGCCTTCCTCCTCTCCTATCTTTCCATTCAAACTTTGCTGGTATTTCCCCTCCATTATCTGGAGTCCCACTGGTATCCTTTGTGTTTCCTAGTTTGGGCATATTAGAGGAAACATATGTACCTTCTCCTTCTGTGCTTGGTTGATCTCACTTAACATAATGCTCTCCAGGACTTTCCATCTTCTTGCAAATGGTATGATTTTGTTCTTCTTTATGGCTGAATAGAATTCCATTGTGTGTATTTCCCAAAGTTTTGCTATCCATTCATCTGTTGATGGAGATCTGGGTTGGTTCCATATTTTGGCTATTATGAATTGTGCTGCTATGAACATAGGTATGCATATGTTGCTGTAGTTCTCTGAATTCAACCCGTTTGGAGATATTCTCTATGATGAATTCTTGGTCTTTGGATTGCTTCCTTTGTACCTTACAAATTCTTGCTGATTTGTTTCTTTTAACATTTTTGTTGAGGTATAATTTTTATATCATCAGATTCACTTGCTAAAGTTTATGTAAGAACAGTTTAATAGTTTTTCTTAAATTTTTACAATTGATGCCCAAGATCCAGCTTCTGGAGCCTGACAGCCCCATGGGCCTGCCTGAAAACCCCACCCCAGCCACGGAGAAACTGTTTGCCCTCCAGGTGTGGGACACACTTTTCTATCATGCCCCACCCCTTTCAGCAATCACATTTAAAAGACAGTTCATGTGTAAGCTCTGCCACAGGACATTCAAGACCGCCTTCAGTCTTTGGAGTCACGAACAGACACACAATTGAAAGGCGTGCCTTGCTTGCCTGTTATGAAATGGGAGCCCCCTGAATTGTGAACTGTCCTAAGAAACAAAATATTTTTAAGAAAAGAATAATAAAGGTTGGAAATCGTAAAAAAAATTTACAATTGAACAACTATCATATAATCCAGTAATAAAACATTTACTTCATCCAAAATGTTCTCTTGTGCCACTTTGAAATCAATTCTAACTTCCACTCCTGGTTTTCCTAAGCAATAATTGATCTGCTTCCTGTCTTTATAAAGTTACCTTTTGTAGAAATTTTATAGGAATAATATTATATCCCATGCAGTCCATTATCTCTGGCTTTTTGAATAATGTTTTGGGGCTTATTCATATTACTGCACATCTCAATGCATCATACTTTCTATAGCTGACTTGTATTCTATAGCATGGATAGACCACATTTTATTTACCCCATTCACCAGTGATGAACATTTGAATTACTTATAGTTTGGGGATATTATAAATAATGCTACTGTAAGCATTCAAATACCAGCCTTTGTGTGAATATAGCTTTTGTTTCTCCCAAGTGGATACCTAACAGTGGAATTATTGGGTCCTTAACTTTTTAAGAAACTATTATTGGGTGCAATGGCGCACTCCTATAATCTAGTACTTGGGAGGCTGAGACAGTAGAATTGAAGGTTCAAAGCTAGCCTCAGCAACTTAACAAGACCCTCAGCAACTTAACAAGACTTTGTTTCAAAAATAAAAAATAAACAAAGGAGCCAGGGACTCGAAGGTAGAATGCTCTTGAGTTCAATCCCCAGTACCATACAGAAAGAAAGAAAAAAGAGGGAGAGAGAAAAGAAAGAAAAGAAAGGAAGGAAGGAAGGAAGGAAGGAAGGAAGGAAGGAAGGAAGGAAGAACTGAGGAAGAAACTTCCAAGCTATTTTCCACAGTGGCTGTACCATTTTACATTCCCACTAGCAATGTGTGGCAGTTCTAATTCCTCCGTATTCTCATCAGCATTTGGCATTGTCAATCTTTTGGAGTATAGTCATACTAGTAGATGCGTTATAGTATTCTATGATGATTTTAATTTGCGTTTCTCAGCTGATTAATAATATTAAACACATGAAAAGCTATAAAATTCTCTCTAAGCACTACTTTAACTGCTTTCTATAATTTTTGCTCTATTCAGTGTGTGTGTGTGTGTGTGTGTGTGTGTGTGTGTGTGTGTGTTACTGGAGATGGAACCCAGGGGCTTTTCTACCTCTGGGCTACACTCCCAGACCTATTTTATATTTTATTTGGAAACAGGGTCTCACTAAGTTGCTGAGAGCCTCACTAAGTAGCTGAGGCTGGCTTCGAACCTGTGCGATCCTCCTGTCTCAGCCTCCCAAGCACCAGGATTACAAGTGTGCACCACCAAACCCAGTGCTATATTCACATTTTTACTTTCATTCAATTCAAGATATTTTCTAATGTTCCATATGACTTTTCTTTGATCCGAAGATTATCTAGATATGTGTTGTTTAATTTCCAGATACTTGGGGAGTTTTAAATTTTTTCTTGTTGAATTTTAATTTGTCTATGGTTTGTATTATTTTAATCCAAACTGTATTTACTGAGACTTATTAAGTAATATATTATCTCTTCTAGAGAATGTTTTATACATGCTTGAAAAGAAAGTGTACTCTGCGCTTATTGGCCAGGAGGCCACAGATATCTGCCAATCTCACCTGAAAATCTAGCAGTTTCATGAATAGAGGACTCTGGTTTGAGGGTATTGTTGTTGTCTGTTTGTTTATCTTTGGTTGGTTTCCAGGACCCCTAAATGGTTTTCTTTTGTTTTTTTGACAGTGTTGTCCAATTTCATGCTTGTTTTTGAAGGAAAAGATTTGCTGACCTCTTCATTTCATAGTTAGAAGTCTCCCTACCACTTCTGATTAAAATCTGCATCATACAATCTGACAACATCAGGACACCCATACTCACCGTTAAAAAGGTAAAACGAATTCTTGAAGAAGTCTAAAACAGATGTAGGCTAGAAGAAATAAAATAAATGGGTAGAAAGGAGACATAAAGGGAGAACAGGGGAAATGTAACTTTAATATGGAAGCCTGTGGCAACATTACCTAACACCACCCTCCCTCTAGCCAGGCCTGTGTGTCCCAAGTTTCTGAGAAATGTGCAAGTCTTTAATAATTACCCTGAGCACTGTTGATATCTTCAAATAGATATCATTGATTAGACAACAGAGACCACACAGGATCTGGAAAGGTGACAAAACACTATACCTGGAAACTCACTTACTTGCAAAATACCTTGAACTGTCAACTCTCCAATCTAGGAATAAATAGAAGAGATATCTGTTGGTCAGAGGACTGGGATCACGCAAAAGAGTAATCTCTTGGGGCACTGTTAGCCATCCTTAATCGTCTGAACAAGAGATGCCTATTGAGAAGCTAGTGAAGGCCCCATTAGGACCCTGAAGCTGAGCAAAACCCCAAATCATCTTGTGTCCACTGACGCCATCTTCACAGACCGCCTCCTATCCACCCCTCAGGAAGTGTCCTATAAGAGTAGAGCCTGGAACCCCAAGGTGTGCCTCTCACTCTGGAGATGGCCAGCATTCTTCCTTGAACGTGTACTTCTTGCTTTCCTAAATAAATCTCCGTCTCTGGCTCATGCTGAAATTCTTTTCTGCCATGTAAGCCAAAGATCCCACAAGTCCTAAGCTGTTGTTCCTTTCTCTCCCCTGCTGGGAACTTCTCTAGTCCCTTCATGGAATTGTCTTTTCTCCTGAGATAGAACCATGTTTCTCTGGAGAGAAGAGAAAGCTAAAAGAAGTTCTTAGAAATCTGTCCTTAGAAATCTCCTGCCGGCAATCAGGCAAGTATTTTTGACTTTTAGTTCAGAACAATTGAGTGTGTGTGTGTGTGTGTGTGTGTGTGTGTGTGTGTGTGTGTGTTACTGGGAGTGGAACCCAAGGGCTTTCTACCTCCGGGCTATACTCCTAGACCTATTTTATGTCTTTATTTGGAAACAAGGTCTCACTAAGTTGCTGAGAGCCTCACCAAGTAACTGAGGCTGGCTTCAAACCTGCATAATCCTCCTGTCTCAGCTTCAAACCTGCACAATCCTCCTGTCTCAGCCTCCCAAGTACTGGGATTACAAGTGTGTGCTACCACGCCCAGCTAGAACAATTGATTTTGAACCCTGAACAGACAATGCTGGCAGGTTGTATCTTCAGAGAGCTAACATCCTAAATAAGGTCTCATGCCATGGCAGTTGCTCCCTCCCTCATCCTGGGCTTCTCCACACTCCCATCTGCCCAGCACACACACTGGCAAGGACTCACAGCATAAAGCAATCCAAGTGTGGCTTCGGTGAGTCAGTAGCCTATATTCAAGGAACCCCGATGAAGGATCTCTATAAGGGGATGCTGAAAATATTCTCCTCCAAGGGCCCAAAGTGAAAGGCAATCCTGCATTGATTCATTCAGCTGATTTGTGTGGAAGAATCTAGTGTGACCCGCAGTGTGCTGAGGGCCCAGGAGGAGGCAGTGAGGAAGCCGCCATTCTTGCCTAGAGAGACTTTCAGTACTGAGAAGTAGACACAGGTCAACGGGCTCCTTGTGGTAAAATGTAATAGCATAACGGTGAGAGAGAAATGGGCTGTTCTTGGAATTTGTGTACAGCAGGGGCAGAGTAGGGGGGTCAGCAAAGGCATCTAAGAAGAACTTAGGGTCTAAACCTAGAAGAAGGAATGAGCTGGAAGGAGGCAGCTGGCTTAACACGGCGCATTAGTCACAAATGTCCAAACTGGTGCAGTGTAACTCAACCTCTCACCCCGTACCCCGCTTCCTGGTCATCTTCTCTACCTTGCCTCCTCCTCCTCACCTCGTCCCTCTTATGGAATTTAGTATGTGCTCTTCCAAGAATGCCAGCTCATTTTCATATTTATTTGAGCCAGAAAGATTTATGAAGGTGAGTATGTGGCAATTAATACAAATAATATTTCTCTGGTGATTGAGAAACAAAACCCTTTTATATTCCTGGCAGCTTCAGAGTAAAACCAGTTGACTTGGTTTCTTGATTCATGAACCTCATGAGACTCAGGCTAGATAACCCTGAAATTCTAGTCCCTGCCACCCCTTGAGTAACTGTGATGTTGGGCAAGCTTTTTAAAATCTCCAGGTTCCATCGCTGGTTTTTATTATTAGTGTAAATAGTAGTATTAAAAAGAGAAGGGTCAGCCAGTCTCCAGTTGCCTTCTTCCTCTAGAACAGGTAAATAAGGTTTATATTCAAAACTAGGTAGAAATGATTCACTAAAATTAGGACAATTCTACCTAATGTGTCAGGGTGGAGTTTAGGATAGAGCCACAGATCTCCAATCAACCCCGGGGTGATCTTGGCTCATTCTGCCCTGGTCCCACGGGTCTCTTCCCTATTCAGGGCTGAAGGAGGCTTCTGCTCTGCCCCAACAACAACAAAAAGAACAAAAGAAAAATATATAATGTTCATTGTCAACCACTGATGGTGAATGATGAACGTTATTTATTTTGTTTTCTGAAACAGGGTCTCACTAAGTTGCAGAGGACCTCCCTAAGTTGCTGAGGCTGGCCACAAACCTGGGATGCTCTTGTCTCAGCCTCCCAAGTACTGGGATTACAGAAGTGCATCAACACGTGCCTGGTGGGCCCTGCTTCTTTATGGGGATCTCTGGCTCCATCACAGGGTTCTTGTGAGATCCAGGGAGCAGGGGAGGGGTGGCTAATTGATGTGAGACACCCACATGGCCCAGAGAAAGAAAGAGAGAGCAGTGTACACATGGGAACAGAGGAGAATAGCAGAGGATGTCTGATTTATTTTCATTTCATTTGGAGAAAATTAAATATGAATGATTGAGCTGCTCAAAATTGACACAGGCATATTTAGGGATGTTTCCATTCTAACCTATGAATGGTGCCTTGTGTAGAAGAGGATACTGTGAAGTGGCAGGTCACTGGCTCTCTCAAAGTGGGAGTTTTCCATTGTCTTAACTTTGAAAGCCTCCTATAAGATATGAGGAAAATGAAAACAATACTAATGACCAAAATTAAATGAGCCCTTTCTATGTACTAAAGCCCTGTACTAAACATTTGCATACACATATTTATGTGCTTTTCCACTTCTATAGTTATAAATTATTATTTTCTCTATTTTATAGAAAAGGAAACCGAGAGGTTGTAGCACTTGACAAGTTCACAGCACTGATAGCCTTGATTTGAGCCCAACCTAAGTCAAGCAAGTAGACCTTCATCTCTGGACAGTCAGCTGCAGATAACCAGGGGCCCTGGCCTCTCAGTCCAGGGGGTCTGGCCCTCCGTGCTGAGACATCCCACTGCCCGTGCTGCAGCAAGCTACTTGTGCAGCTTTATGGACGACCAGGATCCTGACAGCTTCTCCTCTCAGATTGTCATTTCCTAAATGTCACAGTGTATAGTGATGATGGCCATAATTGTATCTTTTTTTTTTTTGGTACTGGTGATTGGCCTTAGAGGCATTCTACCTCTAGCTAAACCCCTGCCATTTATTTATTTATTTACTTACTTACTTATATATTTATTTATTTTTGCAGTACTGGAAATGGAATCTAGAAGCATTCTACCTCCGAGCTACTTGGCAAGGCCCTTTGCAACTCAGTGAGATCTTGTTTCCAAATAAAGAATAAAAAATAGGGTAGGGGATGTAGCTTGGAGGTAGAATGTCCCGGGGTTCCAACCCCAGTACCAAAAACAATAAATAAATAAAATAAAATAGATATCTTAAGAAGTTTTTTTAAATATCTTGAGTTTCATGGCTAAAGTGTTAAATAATTTTACTGCAACCATAGCTTTCATGTGGAAATAAAATGCCTGCTATGTACACATAAATCATATGTGAAATAACTTATTGATGCAGATTCAAAAAATAAAATAAACAGGATCTTTCTAAGTTATTAAGAGTCTTCTTAGCTGGGCGTGGTGGCGCACGCTTGTATTTTCAGCCCTTGGGAGACTGAGACAGGAGTATTGTACAGGTTCAAAGCCAGTCTCAGCTACTTAGGCTCTCCGCAACTTAGTGAGATCCTGTTTCCAAATAAAATATAAAATAGGTCTGGGAGTGCAGCCTGGAGGTAGAAAAGCCCCTGGGTTCCATCCCCAGTACCACACACACACACACACACACACACACACAAAAAGAGTCTTATTAAGTTGTTGAGGCTGACCTTGAACCTAGGATCTTCCTGTCTCAGCTTCCCTCCTACTGGGATCGTGGGTGTGCGCTACCACACACAGCTCGTAATTACATCTTGTGTTCCAGAGTGTTTGAGGATTAAATGAGATAAATGTCAGCAAAGTGCCTGAGATTAGGAATCATGATATGTTTAGACTAAACATGGCCAGTCCTACCACTGACAGTGTCCTCTTGTCCTTTGCTGTTTACATTTCTATCCCCACTTCTTTTCTCTAAACTAATTCCTCATTATAGTTATGACCTCATTTTTTTTTAAATTGGCCCCAGAGTAGAATTTAAACTTCCAATTAACTTGTCTCTACTCCATTAATACCTACCCACATTGCAAAACCACTGCAAATGTCTTGTCCAGTTAAATCAAAATGCTTTGGAAATGTGCAAACGGGATGTGACCTCGTCCCTGCATCGTTTACTTCCGGAACCTGGGGAGACTAGAGAGGACCACTATCGCAAGAGGGACCTGCAGCTCAGGTAGCGCTGACCTCAACATCTGTCTCTATTCTAGAGATCAACGCCTCCCCCAAACACATTTCCAGAAGGAGGATTGTGGCTGGGAATGTCTTCCCAATCCTTCTCCACCCAGCAATGCCACCAGCTCTCCAAGGTCCTCTCAGAGCGCCTTCTCCAGGAAGCCTTCCCTGCGCCCTCCCACGCTGGGCTGGCCGTGCTCCTGCCTCCCACGCCTGTGTGCACAGAGTTCCACACTGTCATCTTTCCTGATAGTCTTCCTCCGTAGACTGTGCTCCTTGAGGGAGGGACTCTGTTTTTTGTTTGTGCATCCCCAGCCCACGACAGGATGCTCCACTCTTAGGAAGTTCAATAATGTCTGTGGGATGAATGGATGTCACATAGTCATTTGCTTCCTGAAGGAAAGAAACATTTGTCAAGCATATCTTCCCTTTATAACAGTGCTGCTTATACTGTTCCTGAGCAGATAAATCACAAGGAGTGTCTGATTATAAATTTAGTTAACCTCAACTGTGTAATCGATCCTGGGGTCTCCTTTGTTTGTCCATGTTACCATTTACTTTAAAACAAATGGACACACACACACACACACACACACACACACACACACACGTGCCTGTTGATGGTTTTTGCTCATTATATAAGTAATATTGGCTAATTATAAAACATTAGAGCCGGGCGTGGTGGCGCACGCTTGTAATCCCCGTGCTTGTGAGGTGGAGACAGGAGGATCGCACAGGTTTGAAGCTAGCCACACTGGCTTAAGAGACACTGTTTCCAAATAAAAATATAAAAAATAGGTCTGGGAGTGTAGCCCGGAGGTAGAAGGGTTTCCAGGAACCCCAGTACCACCAAAAACAAAAGACAAAAAAAATTAGAATATATGGATAACAAAAAGAGAAAATAATAATGAACATATTTCTCCCACTCAGAGATGCCACTATTAATATTTTTATGACCTACATGTAGTTTTTTAATGTATGTGAATGCTCTAAAAATGGGTCACAGTATGCCATGTGTAGTGGCACACACTTGTAATCCAAAGTACTTGGCAGGCTGAGACAGGAGATTCACAGGCTCGTGGCCAGAGACCCTCTGCAACTTAGTGAGACCCTGTTTCAAAATAAAGAATAAAAAATAGGGCTGGAAGTGTAGCTCAGAGGTAGAATGCCCCTGGATTCAATCCCACCAGTACTGCAAAAATAAGGTCATAGTGTCTTATATACCTTTTTCTCTTAATATATATGTATTTTTCTCTTAATATATACTTAGTTATCTTTTATGTCATTTTTAGATCATATTGTTTTTATTGTATGAATGGACCACCTTTTACTTTTGGGTGGCTGGATCATTATCAATTTTTATCACTTATCCACAACACTGCAAGGTACTTAAATGTTTAAGTGGTTATTTTATAATTACCTTAGGGCGAGTTTTTTAAAATGAAAATACTGGTATAATTATTGTGCTCATTTTATGTGGTTTTTAAAAACTTTTAATGAGTTACCAAATTACTCTCAACACTTGTAGGGCAGGAAAAGAGGTGACTATTTTTCTGCACATCACAGAGGGCCATATACCAAGAGGCATAGAGGTGTCAACCAGGACCAACTATGTCAATCAGCAGGAGGAAAACAACACATTTATTTGATCATCGTTTAGGTGACCCAGCAGTCATTAGCTGGCAGGCCCAAAGCCCCAAGGAACTGTCCACTTTTATCCTCAGATTCTATAAAGCAGGGGCAGCCTTGTTAAAATATGAGCTGATGGAGATAGACAGAGGAGGAAACTCAGCCAGGCCTGTCTACCCAGATTCTTCTTGGCTCTTCAGTTGTAGCATTAACCTTCAGATATGGAACAGGACCTCTCTGGAATGAGGGTGTTGGTTTCTTTATGGCCAGGGAAAGTTAGAGTAATTTTTTTTTTTAGGTTTAATTGCTGGGTTTAGGGGAAGGGTGTTCTGGTTCCTATGACCTGGCTTGGGGAAGAGGAATTCCAGTTTCTGTGGTTTGTCTTGGTGAAGAACGAGAGTAGATAGGAGCACATGAGGAAGGAAGAAAGATATTCGGCTTCTGAGGCCTTCATGTTGGGGTATGATTTTCTGAACTTTCATATTCTCTGGTCTCAAATTTCCCCAAGGAGTTTCACAGCCTAGAAACTGGGTTGTCTCATAAGCCACTGAACCAGTCTCTTGGTCCCAGGCACAGGCCAGGCTAGGCCAGTTACATAGTTAACAGCCCCGGCTCATTTTGGGTTCTGGTGTTATGGACCGGCTCCTTCCAGGCCAGACCTATGTAGGATCTGAGCAATTGGATATTTGAAAAGAGGCAGGTCTATGGAGACAAAAGAAAACCAACAGCAATGGTTAGGACAAACTACGAGCTCAGTTTTTGAGTCTGGAGAGCAGCCAGTCAAGAATTCTAGATCTGGGTTCCAACTACCTTTAGCAGCGCCCTGACATTCTCCTGACTTGCTATTTGGAAGGTGTTCCAGTGAACTCTCTGAGGTCTACACAGCAACAGACACGAAGGACACAGGGGCCCGAATCAAGCTGACCAACTTCAGCCTGCACAGCCTTAGAGACAGTTCACTTCAGTGATTCCAAGTCACGGCATAGGTCACAGCAATAAGAAAACCAAAAATAGGCGCTGGGAAAGGCACAGCCATACCAGAGGGAACTATAGGAATTAGGGTCTAGCCCAGGCTGCAGGTAGATAGTAAAGCCTCAAAAACAATATGGTAAAGTCTAGTAATAGGTGCATTATACTTTTCTTTTAAAACGATTTTCTTTCTACAGTTACCTCTATTTTTACAAAGATGATCACAGTAATATCAACTTACTTGCAGAATAAGTTTAGACTTAGCCTGCTTATCAGTGCAGTAAGAATAATGATTGGTCATATAAATTCTTTTCAAATTTGTATTGCTTGGGGAAAGGTTGATCGATGGGTACTAATTTACAGTTAAGTAGGAACAAGAAGTTCTGGTATGCTATTGCTCAGTGATGATTATAAATAACAATTATATACTATACATTTCAAAAAACTAGAAGAAAGAATTTTGAAAATTTTTACCACAGAGAAATGATATTTGAGGAGATAAGTATGTTTAGCTTGATTTAACATTTACAATGTATATGTGTCCAACATAACATGGTATACATTAACATATACAAGCTGTGTGTGTGTGTGTGTGTGTGTGTGTGTGTGTGTGTGGTGTGTTTTGCAGTACTGGGAGTGGAACCCAGGGGCATTGTACCTCTGAGATAGACCCCCAGCCCTATTTTAGTTTTGAAATAAAATCTCACTCAGTTGCGAAGACCATCGCTAAGTAGCTGGGGCTGTCCATGAGCCACGATCCTCTGGTCTCCACTTCCTGAATGCTGGGATTACAAGCGTGTGCCACTACATCCAGCGCAACCTTTATGTTTTTGAGTACCCGTTTAAATTGTTCCTAAAAAAAAGAAAAGAGAAGTGGGGCATGTGTATGCTTATAATCCCAGTACTCAGGAGGCTGAGACAGGAGGATGCAGGTTTGCGACTAGTGATCAAGAACTTAGCAAGACCCCGTTTTAAAATAGGAAGGAGCTGGGTGTGATGACACACGCTTGTAATCTCAGCATTTGGGAGACTGTCAGGAGGATCCGGGTTCGTGGACAGCCTCAGCTACTTAGTGAGGCCCTTTTGCAACTCAGTGAGACCCTGTTTCTAAATAAAGAATAAAAAATAGTGCTGGGAGTGTAGCTCAGAAGTAGAATGCCCCTGGTTTCCACCCGTAGTAAAACAAAATAAAAATAAAAAATATAAGAAAGGTGGGGGGTATATCTCAGTGGTATATTTTTAATTATAGAACTAATCTTGCTTATAACCTAATTTGAAGCCACACTGGGTTTAATTCCCAGTAACACACACACACACACACACACACACACACACACACACACATTAAAAATAAAAAAATAACAAATTTGCATTGCTGGAATTTGGTATGGGGATAGTGGGGATGGAACCCAGAGGCATTTTATCTCTGGGAGACATCCCAGCCCTGTTTTCTTTTTTGGTTGCAAACAGGTTCTCGCTAGGTTGATGACAGACTCGCTAAGTTGCTGAGGCTGGCCTTGAACTTGAGATCCTTCTGTCTTAGCCTTTCAAGAGCTGAGATTAAAGGCATGCACCGCCACGTCCAGCTCCTTGCTGGAACTTTTCATAAGAAAATTTGGACTAGACATTTAAAAAGTCCCTCCAATCCAAGTGTGGTGGCACATGCTTGTCATTCCAGTACTTGAGAGGCTGAGACAGGAGGATCACAGGTTCACAGCCAGCCTCAGCTACTTAATGAGGCCATATTCAAAGGCCTCATTAAGAGGCTACTTAGTGAGACCCTATTTCAAAATAAAGAATAAAAAAATTGGGCTGGGCGTGTAGCTCAGAGGTAAAATGCCCCTCGGTTCAATCCCCAGTATCACAAAATAAATAAATAAATAAATACATAAATAAGTAAAATAGCCCCTTCAAGCCAGGAAGCCAAACCCAGGGTTTGATGCCAGGCTGCCTATAGCACCTGTAGAACTAGATGAATTTCTTTT
Organism: Muscardinus avellanarius; assembly: GCF_963383645.1. Taxonomy (NCBI): domain Eukaryota; kingdom Metazoa; phylum Chordata; class Mammalia; order Rodentia; family Gliridae; genus Muscardinus; species Muscardinus avellanarius. The sequence goes on from NC_137797.1 coordinate 63,928,319, forward strand.
CTCTTAAGGTTCCCAAATATCTTAAGTTTCCTGAGACTTTCAGGAAGTGACATTTTTTACTTACTACAAGTCCAGGAACTCTGTATGGGAATCATACGGGCAAGGCACCAGGCCCAGTTTTCCCAATGGAGAACTTTGATGGCACCAAGGACTGAATCTCAGTTTGTTTATTTTATTTATTTATTTATTTTATTTTATTTTTTTTTGCAGGTCTGGGGATGGAACCCAGGGGCATTTGACCTCCGAGCTACCTCCCCCTGCCCTACTTTTTATTCTTTATTTTGAAACCGGGTCTCACTGAGTTGCAGAGGGCCTCACTAAGTAGCTGAGGCTGTCCGCGAACCGCGATCCTCCAGGTCTCAGCCTCCTGAATGCTGGGATTACAAGTGTGCGCCACCACGCCCGGCTTGAATCTCCATTTCTTAAAGTGGTCCACTCATATCTGAAAACATGACATGCCAACCAAAACCTAGGTAGCATATCAGCTGTTTCCAATTGCTAGTTACACAGAGAACAGATTCTTACTGAAGTTGTATAAATGATGATATTGACATAAAAAATAAAAATATTTAGTCTTAAAATTTTGAAGTAAAGAAAAAAGCAAATACTTTACAAAATTGCTTTAGGCTATAGTTAGCTTGAAAGAAGGAAAAATATTTCCTCAAGTCTGGAAAACATTAAAAGAATCAGCAATATTTCAAACAAAAAAGTCATAAAAATCATAATCCTTCATCAGTTCAGTTTCATGTAATTGGTTCTCATTCTGCCCGATTTAAAATGGCAACCAAAAATATCACAGAAATTCACTACAGGATTTTACAAGAATGCACATACATAGACAAACCTAGGACAAAATTCTGAAGTCTGTTTAAAATAACTGTGTCAATTCGGGGGTCTCTCAGAGCCTGAGGGGTCCAGGAAATGAATCTGGGTGCAGTGATAAAAGTACTGAATCCAGCCAGACAGGGTGGTGTGTACCCATAATCCCAATACTTGAGAAGCTGAGATAGGAGGAGCGCAAGTTCAAGACCACTCTTGGCAACTTGGCGAGGCCCTTGGCAACTTAGTGTTACCCTGTTTCAAAATAAAAATTTAAAAAGGGGGATTGAGCTGGGCGGGCGCACGCTTATAATCCCCACACTTGGGAGGCTGAGACAGGAGGATCGCGCAGGTTGGAAGCCAGCCTCAGCTGGCTTAAGAGACCCTGTTTCCAAATAAAATATAAAATAGGTCTGGGAGTATAGCCTGGAGGTAGAAGGCCCCTGGGTTCCAGCCCCAGTACTGCAAAAATAATAATAATAAAATAAAATAAAGGGCGGGGGCTGGGTATGGCTCAGAAGTAGAATGCCCCTAGGTTGAATCCCCAGTAACCAAATTAAAAAAAAAAAAGACAGTGAATTCTACTCACTGGACCACCAGGGCTCTAATAGCTTCAAAATGCTCAAATTCTGTCCACTGTTAAGTTATGGTTTGACTTTGGCTCTGAGATCCATTTGACCAACTCAGCCAATGACCTTCCCTGCAAGAAGTTGCCACTGACTGACAATGTCTGTCCGACCTAGGCAAGGCAGCTTCCCTTGTCAAAGAAGCAAAGAGAGCCGGGCATGGTGGCGCACGCTTGTAATCCCGGCATTTGGGAGGCTGAGACCTGGAGGATCGCGGTTCACAGCCAGCCTCGGCTACTGAGTGAGGCCCTCTGCAACTCAGTGTGACCCGGTTTCAAAATAAAGAATAAAAAATAGAGCAGGGGCTGTAGCTCGGGGGTCAAATGCCCCTGGGTTCCATCCCCAGATCCAACAACAACAACAACAAAAAAAAAGCAAAGAGGATAGAATCCACATATTCAAATTCCCAAAGCCGAAGGTCATCCCCTGCAGTGGTAGCCATTCATTTTACCTTAAAATTTGCAGCTTTTGCCAGTGACCCCAAGTGCCTACAAACTGGAAAGTCAGTGCCATGTCATAGCATCAAGAGACCTTTGGAACTTTCAAAGCCAGTGAGCTCAGAGAGTTCAAAACAAGAGGGCTTCAGACCTGAGAGGAACCACTGCTGCTCTCTGTAGGTGTGAGAGACCAGAGACCCAAGAAGGGAGTCAGTGTTCCTCAGGAGTCTTGGGCTTGCGAAAGAACGGAGGGGAAGATGTGAGTGGAAAAACCAGATCAGAGAGGAGCCAATTTGATGAGATTTTTAAACTTCCCCAAGAGGCCAGGGAGTTTCATATTATCCTTGGACAAGGCAGGTCAACAAGAAAGGAAGCCAAGGGAGGGAGCAGCATATCGTTGGCAACAGCTGGAGCAAAGGGATTTCAGTCGACTGAGAGATTGTCATGGGGCAAATAGGATCCAATAGAGAGAACAGATAAACCTGAGAAAAAGAAAGGCCTGAATACCCGCTGCAGTGAAGTGGAATGCTGGCCCCACGACTCCCTGAAGAACAAACCACAACACTTTCAAATCACTTCTTAGCTCTTTTTCTTTCCTTTTAATTTCTTTTCAAACCAAAGGCACCCACCAAGTGACTCAGAACCCAAACCAATAAGCCTCCCATGGCTTCACCGAGGACATAGTGGAGTCTCCAGAGACACAGACCAGCTGCACGGGAAGGCGGTGGTGTGAGAGAGCACCCCGCTCCTGGAGATCTTGCCAGCCCCAGACACGTGTGCCGAAAACAAGACATAGCAGACAAGACTTGCTTACTTATTGCAAAATCACTCTTGTTTGACTTGATATTTCCTCTCTCTCTCTCCCTCCCTCTCTCTTTGTACTGAGGATGAAGCCAAGGGCATTCCACCTCCACACCATACCCCCAGCTCTATTATATTTTTATTTGTATTTCAAAACAGGGTCTCGGTAAGTTACTGAGGCTAGCCTCTACCCTGTGATCCTCCTGTCTCAGCCTCTCAAGTACTGAAATTACAGGCATGTACTTCCATACCCCAAAACTTGGTATTTCTTTAATCACTGGGGAAATTCAAATTCATGTGCTTATTAATGTTATTCTCCTTTGTAAAAGAATATTCCAGTCTTGTTTATTTTTTTCTTCTCTCTCTCTCTCTCTCTCTCTCTCTCTCTCTCTCTCTCATTCTCTCTCTCTTTGCGTGCATGCATGGCACTAGGGATTGAACCTAGGGGTATTCTACCTCGAAGCTACACTCCCCCAGTTCAATATATATACATATATACATATTTTTTAAAGAGTCTTGCTAAGTTGCTGAGACTGGCCTTGAACCTGCAAATCCTCCTGTTTCAGCCTCACAAGTACTGGAATTACAAACATGCATCACCAACCCTGGCGAATTACTCCATTTGTAAAACAGTAGTTTGCCATGAGTTACTCCATTCTGAGTATAAGTGCCAGGGTGAAATGACTCTACACCTTGTTTGTACAAGTAAACAACCCCGGCCTGCCCAGCATAGCCATAGGCACAAACTGATAAAAAAAAACATATTCATGCCACTTAGCACACCAAGTTAAGAATACATTAGAGCCAGGCATGGTGAAGCACGCTTGTAATCCCCGCGCTTGGGAGGCTGAGACAGGAGGATTGCGCAGGTTCGAAGCCAGCCTCAGCTACTTAGTGAGGCTCTCAGCAATTTAGTGAGACCCTGTTTCCAAACAAAATATAAAATAGGTCTGGGAGGATAGCCCAGAGGTAGAAAGCCCCTGGGTTTCATTCCTAGTACCACCAAAAAAAAAAAAAAATACATGGACACATGACACCCCAAATCATATCATGAACAGACACAAGAGCTTGTCACCCTCACTCAACATAGCCCCTTACCTGAGACGCATAAAAGGAGAAGCACCCTAAGACTGGACATGATGTACACTGGCCCTTTCACCTGGTCATCAGGACCAGGCACTGGTTAGTTGAAACACTCACCTGACCACCTACAGTGGCTGTCTGTATCTTCTCTCTGCCTCCTGAACCCCTGCAGCCACCATAACGCTTTGTTAGCCTTTCTGTAACATATGTATGTACATATGTCTGCATACATGTATCTGCATAATATAAATACATATTATTATGTGAACTATGAGGAGTGGTTTAAATGTTATAGATACGAGGAATTAAGACTGGAATAAATGAACTTGGGATTCCCCAGTCTACGACTACCAGGTGACCCACAAGTTTTCAGTGAAGAGCAACCAATGAATCCGTTGTTCTTCAATGAATTCCAGCGCTGTGGAAAGACACAACTCTGTTCATCTATATTAAGGGTACAGCTGGCTCAAAAAAATTTCTTAGCCATAAAACTGAATCACTCTCCTGCTCACTCTCTATATGACCCTGAGAATCGTTCACTAGTATCAAATACCTACTAGTGCCAGGGACCAAAGAGCATTAATTTCCAGAAGACAAAGTTGGCTTCAACAAAATCTTTACATGTGGCAGTTCTTCATTGTTAAGTAGCACTCTTATTATGTGCCTTCTCACATTTTATATTTCAAACTTTTCTGCCTCAGGATGAAAGAAAAATATATTCTTGTTTATAAAGGTAGGGCCCATATATTAGTCTCCATTTACAATTGGGAAGTATCAAACAGTGGAAGAACATAAATAAATAAATAAATAAATAAATAAATAAATAAATGGATGTGATGTTTAACTGCCTCTGATGGAAATTGACCATTTTTGTTTGTTTGTTTGTTCGGTTTTTGGTGGTACTGGGGTTCCTGGAAGCCCTTCTACCTCCGGGCTACACTCCCAGACCTATTTTATATTTTTGTTTGGAAACAGGGTCTCTTAAGGCAGTGCGGCTGGCTTCGAACCCGCGCGATCCTCCTGTCTCCGCCTCCCAAGCACGGGGATGACAAACATGCGCCACCACGCCCTCTCTGGTGGAAATTGAAATGGATGTTGCTGTACAAGTTTTATACAGTTCAATTGACTAGGTACAAACTGCAACCTAGAAAAAGGCATGGCATTTATAAACAAGAATTCAAAAGGAGAAGGTTCAGAGGGATCTAGGCCTCCTCCCCGGCAGAAATTCAGTTGTCTTAGCGTTCTTTAGTCTACAACATGCCAGCCTGCCTAGTCACTGTTTTTCTTAATAAAGCACACTGCTAATTATTCCTTGTACTAGGATTAGGGTCGTGTATATCCATGAATACTGAGATTACCACACTTAGCTAGGATGTACTATTTAAAAGACATAATTCAGCAGGGCATGGTGGTACACATTTGTAATTCTGGTACTTGGGAGGCTGAGACAGGAGGATCACTGGTTCATGGCCAGACTCAGCAACTCATCTAGGCCCTCCACAACTTAGTGAGACCCTGTTTTAAAACTAAAAAAAAAAAAAAAGAATAAAATAGGGTTGAGGTGTAGCTCAGAGGTAGAGTTCCCTGAGTTTCACCTCCAGTACCAAGTAAATAATAAATAAATAAATAAATAAATAAATAAATAAATAAATAAGCCAAGCATGGTGGCACAGGCTTACAATCCCAGTACTTGAGAGGCTGAGACAGGAGAATTGTGCAGGTTCGAAGCCAGCCTCAGCTACTTAGTGAGGCTCTCAGCAAGTTCATGAGACCCTGTAAAATATAAAATAGGTCTGGGAGTGTAGCCCGGAACTAGAAAGCCTCTGGGTTCCAGCACCAGTACCACAAAAATAAAATGAATAAATAAATATATAACTATATAAAATGCCTAATCCTTTGACTTTAAACCTGGCCTCACCAAACCTCCTTTTATAGGTGAAAGGGAAGCCGGGATGCCACCTTGCCAGTTGGCTCCAGAGACACCTTCTGAACCTCTGTGAAAAGTCAAAGAGCACCAAACAGCCCTGTGCAAAGTACTTTGTGCACTTGTTTGCCCAACTTAATTTTATTCTTTTATCAGATTGGTATAAGAAAAGAAACTTGATCCAAAGTGGGCTTAAAGTGTACAGAATTTAATTTTTCTTACTTGGATCATATATCTGGAAGAACTGCCTGGGGTTACCAGGCAACTGCAGGGCCCCAGCCTATATATTGACGTCACACCAAGGATAACTGGGTCGCTCTCGATTATATCAGTCAAATTCAAGTATATAAATAAGAAGTAAATTCCTGATGGTAAATTTCAGATGAGCCTGTAGTGTCTTTCCCTTGATAGCATATCACTTGTGGGCACAGTGAGATTTGACTGTGAAGCCTGGCCGGAGGAGTCTGAGAACAAAGGACTTCTGGAGTGGCAGGAACATGCTTCTAACCATTCCCCTCCCTGGACCCCAGCCTCAGAGTCACCTGTTCTAGCCAGTTGTCAAACTCACCAATAGGAGGAATACACGACAGTTTCTGCTCTCCCTCCTTTCTAATGCCCCATAAAAAGTCCCTAGTCTGTAAGGTAGGGGCCAGGGGCTTCTGACTCTCATGGACTCTCTCTCCATCAGGCGCCTCCTCCCAGATTTTGTCTCAGAATAAATTTTGTTCCTGCTATTGAACTGTGCACTCCTTGTCCTGATATTTTCTTTTTTTTTTTTTTTAATTGCAGTACTGGGATGGAACCCAGGGGCATTCTACCTCCAAGCTACACCCTCAGCCCTGTTTTTTTTTATTGTTTATTTTGAAACAAGGTCTCATTGAGTTGCAAAGGGCCTCACTAAGTAACTGAGGCTGTCTGAGAACCGTGATCCTCCTGTCTCAGCATCCCAAATGCTGGGATTACAAGTCTGCGCCACCACGCCTGGCTCTGATATTTCTGACATTACTGGTCTGGACAAAGTTTCTTCTTTTTCCAACACTTCTGGGACTGCAAGGATTAAATTCAATAAGTACAGTATTGGTTTCTTAATAAAAAAGAACTGAAGGTAGCGACTTCTTGAGGCAATCAAACCCCCATGTTGATTGTACTTCTATTAGAGTAAGTCTAACTTGTAACAGAACCAAAGGACAGGGCTGTGTCTTGTCTCTATGTTCCTGACACCAAACACAGTGCCCGACACACGGCAGGTACCTAGCGCACAGTAGGTGCCTTCTGTGTGCTTGTTCCGTTGGGCACTTGTTCCACTCAGCTGAATCTTGAAATGCCACAGCGATGTGCTAGGTTAAGTATTGGACTGGGACAGAATATTCTTAGCTGAAATCTTAGCAATTATCTTTGGATAGTTCAGTTCTTTCTTATTAAGAAACCATCACTCCCACCCTACAATTTCTAATACAGCTATGCTAAAATTTGGACAGTAACAATACTCCGTGTTAAATTGTAATGACTCTGTAAGTCATTCCATTCCATTCTCCGTGCCACATTTTCTTTTCCCTAGAGCTAATGGTTGCCTTTTACTGGCTTAATTTTGAATGCCTTTATCACCTACATTGACCTCTCTTTAAGCTGCCATTACTTATCGCTTTTCTTATCCTCCCTCTCCTGCAGAGTAGAAGGTGATATATATCTTATCCATCCTATTTGTAACCAAGTTTAAAAAGAAAACAAACCTTATTTCCTATTATAAGGTGTTGGTAAACAAAGTCAGAGCCTGGTAAATGAGTGATGTTGTCAGAGATTAAAACGGTCTATTCCCCTGTTTGAAAAGTGAAAAAGACTAAAAAATAAGGCTGGGAGTGTAGCTCAGCGGTAGAAAGACCCTGGGTTCCATCCCTAGTACCGAAAAACAAACAAACAAACAAACAACAGTCTATTCATCCTTGTCTTTATTAACATTTTGACCATAAATAATTAAAAAGAAGCACCTGCAGCCTTGGATATGCCTAAGACCATACGGTCTCTCAAATCCAGGTCTTTTCCAGATTCAAGATATTAAATCTCATAAAAAAAAATAAATAAAAGCTCACAGCCGGGCATGGTGGTGCACGCTTGTAATCCCAGCATTTGGGAGGCTGAGACAGGAGGATCACAGTTCGCGGACAGCCTCAGCTACTTAGTGAGGCCCTCTGCAACTCAGTGAGACCTGGTTTCAAAATAAAGAATAAAAATTAGGGCAGGGGATGTAGCTCAGAGGTCGAATGCCCCTGGGTTCCATCCCCAGACCCGAAAAAAAAAAAAAAAAAGCTCACAGATTGGGATTTGGTCATTTGGTGTAAGGGATGGAAGGGTATGCGTTGCAGGAAATCTCATAGAACTGTAAGGATGCAGCCGGGCGTGGTGATGCATGCTTGTAATCCCAGTACTTGGGAGGCTAAGACAGGAGGATCCAGGTTCGAGGCCAGCCTCAGCTACTTTGTGAGGCTCTCCACAATTTAATCCCCAGCACCACACACATACAACACACACACACACACACACACACACACACACACACACACACCACTGTAAGGATGCAGCTATTAGCTTTATGTCACTGAGGATTAAGATATTAGAGCTGAGCGGGGCATGGTGGTACAAACTTGTAACCCCAGCATTTGGGAGGCTGAGACAGAAGGATCACGGTTTGTAGACAACCTCAGCTACTTAGTGAGACCCTTTGCAACTCAGTGAGACTCTTAAAATAAAGAATAAGCCGGGCGTGGTGGCCCACACTTGTAATCCCCGCGTTTGGGAGGCGGAGACAGGAGGATTGCCCAAGTTCGAAGCCAGCCTCACTGGTTTAAGAGACCTGTTTCCAAATTAAAATATAAAATAGGTCTGGGAGTGTAGCCCAGAGGTAGAAGGGTTCCATCCCCAGTACCACCAAATAAATAAACAAATAAATAAATAAAATAAAGAATAAAAATAGGGCTGTTGTATGTAGCTTAGAGGTAGAATGCCCCAGGGTTCCATCTCCAGTACCACAAAAATAAATAAATAAGATTAGAGCTGTAAATTGATTGCATTGACCCTGAATGAACAAGCCCAGCTCCAGAGGGCCAAAAGACAGTGAGATTGCCCAACTGTTTTGAGTAAGGGAGCCTCTGAGGATTGTAGATGCCACAGGGAAAGAATTCATGAGAGAGTCAATGGTTCCGGCCAGTTAGTGCAGACACGGCAGCAGCTGAGATTAGAGTTAGACACGGGTGTAGAGTCGGCTGGAAAACAGGCAGGGAGGGTGCATGGGCGGGGGGCTGTGGTGCAATAGGCAGAGATGTCAGTGCCGGGAGCTGGGGGTCCTGAGCTGGCCCCAGCAGGAGGCGCTCGTGCTCCAGAGGCCGGGAGTTTAGAAAGAGAAGATCTCTATCACTTGTAGAAGAGTACTAAGGCAAGTACTTGTGCTAAGTGTTGAGTCAAAATGGTGATGTAAGGGTACAGCTGAGTAAATAAGGCAAGGGTTAGCTGAGGAAGGTGGGGTCTGAGGCTTTAGAGGGTGTGAGGAGCAGCTGGGGACAGTGGTACAAAACAAGACCCCAGGTGGACAAAGCTGGACAGATACCAGCGAAGGAGAAATGCCCAAGTAAACATTTCATAAAAGGATTGGAGCACTTCTAGTGCTTTCGTAGACAAGGTTTCTAGGTTGAATCAACAGAAGTGTGGTGAACAAGGCTGTGCACAAGTAGATTAACTCCTGAAGCCCAATGAAGCTATTTTACAGAGACACACACCTGCTCACAATGGCGCCCTTCCTCTCCTTTGGACATGAACACTTTGGATCTTTATTTTAAGGAGGGCTACGAGAGGGTGTTTGTCTGCCAGCTATACATCTCCCTTCCAGAGAAAGATATTGTGATTGTCACCCAACGGTGATAGGAGTGTTGAGACTTTATGTCTTCCCATTATGGGAAGAGAATGAGAATGGCCTTGTGTGTGCCTCTTGTCATCAGGGGCATAAGGATGTTTTGTTCTCATTTGGAAGTTCAGCACATAGAGAAGGATTAAGGGGATGCAGAGAAGCTAAAGGGATGACAGGGTTGATTAGTTATTTTCTCTAAGCTGCAAATATACCATTCTTTGCTTTGTTTTATGCCACTGAGCTAAGGACTCTGCAAGCCATATTTCTCCTTGGCCAACTCTCCCTCTTAGGACTTTTTTTTTTTTTTTTTGCGGGTGTGGGGATGGAACCCAGGGGCATTCTACCTTTGTGCTATACCCCCTGCCCTATTTTTTTTTAATTCTTTATTTTGAAACCGGGTCTCACTGAGTTGCAAAGGGCCTCACTCAGTAGCTGAGGCTGTCCGCGAACCGGGATCCTCAGGTTTCAGCCTCCCGAATGCTCTCTTAGGACCTTTTAATGGAAGATCCATCTATATGGAGACCAGGAGGCCAGAAGGCGTAAGGGATTTTCTCCCTCACGTGTTGCTTTCCATTGCAATCAGCATCACCTTTTCTCCACTTTGACATCAATACTTGGTTCCAGTAGCAAAACCAGTTACAGGTGGCAGTTGTTTGCTACACTGGGATGCCATCCCAGCCAGCTGGTGTCTCCTGCCCAAGGGTCTGAGGTCCAGCTCTGCAGAGATGTCCTCCCAGCTCTGAGGCTCTGGCACCATCAGCCAGTGCCCCATCCTCAGTGGTTGGAGTTCCAGACCCTTTGGGGTCTCTCCTTAGAACATATATATTCAAATAATCCAACAAATTTTCTTGCCTAGTTCCAGCAGTGCAGTTGCTTCTTGCAGTTTCCATAAAACCCCAGTGTTCCTTGTCTTTCCAAGTCTCTCAATCACTGTTCAGCAATTCTTTGTACTACATGCTCTTTGCTAAAATAACTGGTGTGAGCCAGGCGTGGTGGCGCACACTTGTAATCCCCGCGCTTGGGAGGCTGAGACAGGAGGATCGCACGGGTTCGAAGCCAGCCTCAGCTACTTAGTGAGGCTCTCAGCAACTTAGTGAGACCCTGTTTCCAAATAAAGTATAAAAAATAGGTCTGGGAGTATAGCCCAGAGGTAGAAAAGCCTCTGGGTTCCACCCCCTGTACCACACACACAAAAAAAGTCTCTCAATAGAACTTTAAGTGCACATGCATTAACTTTCCAATAAATAGAAATTACAGAAGTAATTCTAGGAAATGAAATTTTTTTTTTGGTGGTACTGGGGTTCCTGGAAGCCCTTCTACCTCTGGGCTACACTCCCATGGGCTACACTCCCAGACCTATTTTTATACTTTTTTATGTAGAAACAGGGTCTCTTAAGCCAGCGCGGCTGGCTTCGAACCTGCGCGATCTTCCTGTCTCTGCCTCCCAAACGCAGTGATTACAAGCATGCACCACCACGCCCGGCAAGAAATGAAATAATTTTCTGTTTACAAGAATCAAACTTAATAATACTTAAACAAGAATAAGAGTTCTATATCATCCCCTAAGACTCCGACCCGCAGGGGCTTAGAGAACGACACAGACACCTCTTCAGCTGAAACATGAATTCTTCTTTAATGGATCCTTAATTCTTCTTTTAATATGTCTCAATATGTCTCCTAATATGTCTGACAATGCGTACAACAAGCACAATATATATCAGCATCATAATCCCTCCCTCTATTCCCTACCAACCCCAAGTTTTCCACAGCTAGGGCATGCACATTTCTGACTCTCTCATAGGCAGGCTGGTGGTAGCACGAGGTGCTGCGTCACTGATCATTCTGCAGGCACGTAGCATGGCACACTGCGCATGCTCAAGGAGACGTCCATCTTGTGAGTCTCATGACTTGGCTGCAAGCCTAGGCACCATCTTGAGTCCACGCTAGCAACAAGCCTGGGTGCCATCTCGGTCCAGCCGAGTGGGCCCCGACATCTCCCCCTTTTTGTTTTATTAAAATAAGGCTCGGGATTGTGCCTGTCTTAGGTTGTCGACCCTCAAGGATCATTCTTACCCATCATTGGGAGAACAATAGCATGATTGTTTCCCTGTCTTAGGTTGATATGATCCCGGGGACGATCTTACCCGTCTTTGACTACCGATCCAGCATATTGAGCCAAACCTGAGGAGATGAGCCAACATCAAGGGCTGCCATAGCTTGCACCAATATGCGCTGTTGTTGCAGTGTTTGTTGTCGAGTTCACCTGATATATCCAATCAGGAAACAGCATGCTACCACCAGCAAGAATGCCCAGAATGCCATGCCACCCCAATCTTTTAAGAAACCCAATGTTCCATGTATCAAGTCCATCCATTGTTGTACTGTGGCGGCTTCTACGTGGGTAGAATTAATTGCAACGATGGATGCTCGAAGCTCAATCATGGTGTGTTCAAACTCACGGCTCCAAGTCCCTAGAAGCATCTTGCTTAATTGACGAGACAAATTGCCTGCATGGGAGAAATTTTGATACTGCACATACGTTATATATAATCCAGATAATTTATGAATACATGGTACCATGGCCATTTGCCCCAGAATGTCAACCTGTTCTTGTAACAGGTCTACTCTTTGATTTACCATTAATATGCCAGCTTTAAGTTGTCCATTTATTTGAGCTTGCTGAGCCATGGCAGTAGCCGCATGTGAGGATAGGGCATTCATAGTGGCTGCAGTATCTATAGACGTCGCCAAAGCGGCAGCAGCTATAACTGCCGCGGCCACAGAGGCCACAATCACAGCAATAAGGGCAGAAATTCCAAAATCTCTCTTTTCACGTTTCAGCAAAACTGGAAGGGAATTCACATCCACTCTTACTGGCCAAGGGACTGCTATAGGCAGTCACATTACTACTGCCCAAGGGTGCATAGAAGCATTCCAGCAGAAAGTTAGAAAACAGGTATCAATAAAACAACCTAGACTATCATTAACCAAAGAACTATTAGAAACAAGCCAAAAAAATGGAGTAGTTACACAAACAGGAGTGGGCCCAAACAGGAATCGTGGTCCCATTGAACAATTTATCTTGACGCTATCCTCAAAAGTATCGGAAAAATTCTGAGAATAGCTGCAATTTTTTACAGTTCCCCCTAAAATCATAGACAGCTGTTATATCAGTACAGCCTCCTGCTATCCCACAGAGAAGCCAAATATTAAAGGGATTGGGCGGCTTATACCGTGTAGGATTTTGATATGTATAATTATATCCTGCCCAAGTATGATTGCGCATAGTAGATATGCCTGGAGAAAAACTTAAATCATAGCCTGAAGAGGCCCAGACTACCTTGGAGTCTTGGCAATCAGTCCATTTAAATGGCCAGCTACGTGGGCTATAACATTTTTGAGCCCACCGCGGCTGCAAAGGAGCTGTTTTATTTTTGGGATGTCCATATCTAGAAAATGCTAAAGGAGCATATCCTTCTAAAACAGTAACATATCCTATGGGACTGGAATCATTAAGTGGCTGAAATTTTCCCATAGTTTGATTATATAACTGCACACATGGATTCGGACTATCATAGGTATCATTCAAAATTTCATTAGCATAAAAACATAAACTGCCACTTAAAGTTATATTGAAAAATGCATAAGGCCTAATTTCTTCATCAAAGAGAATCCAGGGCAAATTTAAGGAACTATTGGTCGTAAAGAACCGAGGAAAAATGGTGGCAGTGGTGGACACAGGTAAAGGAAGAGGGAAGGCAGAAATAATTCCCCAAAGATCTTTTTCACCCATTCCAATGTGAGACATTACCAACAGAGTTAGCAATATCCATTTGTCGCTTGGCATCTTCCATTGGTTCCTGTACATGGCGCACCAATCTTTCAGGAACCCAAATTGGTGAGTCTTTGTCCTGTGGGAAAACACACACCGACCCTCGAGCCCACGTTAGCACTGGATCCGGACCATTCCATGCTCCTGTAAGAATATCTTTCCACATTGCTTGCCCTGCATAGCACTCATGAGGCCTGTAATGTCTTTCCACTGCCATTCGTCCATTGGCATCCAACGTTAAAAAATTTAGAATAAATAATATAAGATTTAGTTTATCTTTTGGTGTGCTCCATTGAGCCCCTATTCCCCCTTTTTGTTTTATTAAAGCAGACTTAATAGTGGCATGGGCTCGTTCTACTATGCCTTGGCCCTGTGGATTATATGGTAATCCATGATTTAATTGTATAGCCATTTGGGCACAAAAATGAGAAAATCTTTGAGAAACATAAGCAGGTCCATTATCAGTTTTAATTTGGTGAGGGATGCCCCAGGCAGCAAAAGCCTGCAGACAATGAGAAATTACATGTTGGGCCTTTTCTCCAGTATAAGCAGAGGCAAAGATAACTCCGGAACATGTACAGACTGGATACTATGGCAACAATTTTTTTTTTTTGTCAAGGCACACAGGAAATGCCCCTGGGGTGGGTAAAATTTTTGCCCATGGGCTAACCTTGAGTTTCTTCTGTCTGTCAAACTTTCCCTTCTCAATAAGATAAGGCAGCGGACTAGGGGAGGGAGGGGGAAGAGCAGAAGGTCCAGGGAGTTTCTTTTTTCTGTTATAAGACATTTGGAATCTGCGCCAAGATTCTAACAAAGCTTCTTCCTCCTTATCTCTTTCTGGTGGAACAGGCCATATCTCTTGTTCCTCCTCGGAGGAGTCGGAGGAGTCGCTTTCAGAGGACTCCTCGTCCCTGTGAGAGTCTGCCTGTTGACCTTGCTCTGAAATCTCTTCTTTTGCTTCCTCTAAAGCATTAGAGCCTTCAGCCAGAACTTGATGATACCTCCCTGTTTTATCGGTCAGGCATGATTTAATTAAACTCCAAACAGCCAATGTCCCAGGTGGGAGAGCCCCTTCAGCATCGGCCTTAAGAAGATCCTGACCAAGACGTTTCCACTGAGGAGTGTTAACATATCCTTCCTCTAAAAACCATGGAGCTACAGTTTTAACTGTGCTAAGAAAATTTTCTATAGTGGCTGCTTTCACTTTCACTCCTCCCTTAGACAGAATGTTACAAAGAGCCTCTTTGACCTTCATGGTAGCAACCTTAGACCCCATGATAAGTTTTACTTCGTAGCAAATTCCTGCGAACCTATAGTCGCAAATTCCTGCGAACCTATCATCGCAAATTCCTGCGAACCTTTATAGCGCTGTCCCTCACTTATCCTCGAGCCTTATCTTATTTTGTCGCTTACCTGCGAACTTTTTGCTACGTTGTTTCTCCCGGGTTTCGGCACCACTTATCGTCCCCTAAGACTCCGACCCGCAGGGGCTTAGAGAACTACACAGACACCTCTTCAGCTGAAACATGAATTCTTCTTTAATGGATCCTTAATTCTTCTTTTAATATGTCTCAATATGTCTCCTAATATGTCTGACAATGCGTACAACAAGCACAATATATATCAGCATCATAATCCCTCCCTCTATTCCCTACCAACCCCAAGCTTTCCACAGCTAGAGCATGCACATTTCTGACTCTCTCATAGGCAGGCTGGTGGTAGCACGAGGTGCTGCGTCACTGATCATTCTGCAGGCACGTAGCATGGCACACTGCGCATGCTCAAGGAGACGTCCATCTTGTGAGTCTCATGACTTGGCTGCAAGCCTAGGCGCCATCTTGAGTTCACGCTGGCAACAAGCCTGGGTGCCATCTCGGTCCAGCGGAGTGGGCCCCAACAGTTCTATGATTTCAGTATAATTTTTTAAAATTATGTGTTAACACCATAGTATCAAATTTTAGAGTAAAAATCATTAAGGATAGGGCAAAAATAACTTGAAAAAAGTTAATTATCCTAAACAAAAAGATATAAAGTATAACTTACACAGGGGAGAGGAATGAAAAGAAAGCAGGGAAGCAGTAATATAAAAACAATTACAGCTTTCAATATTCGACCATCAAAACATGGTGCTTAGTAAGCAGAGCTTAACCAGCAATCTATTATACATGGGAAATCGTTTTTGCCTTATTTATGTTCACAACTTACATATTACACTAATATAATAAATAACTGATAAATGGTATAAAGAAAATCCATTTCTTTCCAAGAATATATGAATAAGCCTTAAACTGATCGTATACCACAACACAAAGATGCATTTTTTGTGTGGTGGTACTGGGGTTCCTGGAAGCCCTTCTACCTCCGGGCTACACTCCCAGACCTATTTTATACTCTTTTATTTGGAAACAGGGTCTCTTAAGCCAGCACGGCTGGCTCTGAACCACCGCGATCCTCCTGTCTCCGCCTCCCAAGTGCGGGAATTACAAGCATGCGCCACCACGCCCAGACACAAAGACGCATTTTCTTAAAAAAAGGTTTTAAAGGCAGGGAATGTACTTTACTCACCATGTTACTTTAAAACAAACAGCAAAATAAGAACATAGCCAACCACAGGGGAAAAAAAATTGCAATATTACAAATATATCTAGTCAGGAATGAAATCTAAAGCAAAATAATAACTTAGCTGCCAAGAAAACTAAACATCACAACTTCATGAAATGTGGCCCAGTAAGGTTAATCAAGTCAAATGATTCAGCCGCTAAACCATCGGAAAATCAATTGTGGTCTTCTGAAAAGTTAAACATAGAGTTACCATATGACTCAGCAATTCTACTCCTAGGAATTGAAAGAGAAATTAGTACGCTAAAACTTATACACAATTGTTCGCAGTGCCACTACTTAAATTAGCTAAGAAGTATATAAGTAACGCAAACATACATCAACTGGTGTATGGGTAAACAAAAATGTGTTATTTCTGTGTAATATATATAGGGTAGGTAGTTACTATTTATCTAATTGGTCATTACTTTAATTGGTATAGTACATACTTGAAAATTCTACCACTTTCTCTTGCAAGTTTGGAATTTCTCTTATAATATATACATAGAGTTTTCCCCATTCTTATTCCTCCCTCCCTTCCTTCCTTCCTTCCTCCCTTCCTTCCTTTCTTCCTTCCTTCCAGTGTGGGGTACTGGCAATTCAATCCAAGAATGTTCTATCTCTGAGCTACACTCTCAGCCCTATTTTATATTTTATTTTGAAACAGGGTCTCACTCAATTGCAGAGGGCCTCTCTAAGTTGCTAAGGCTGACTTTGAACTGTTGACCCTCCTGTCTCAGCCTCCCAAGTACTGGGATTACGAATTTACAAACGTGTGTCACCACACCCAGCTGATTTAGCATATTTTCAAGGTTCACCCAGGTTATAGCATGAATCATTGCTCCAATTCTTTTTTCCAAACTTGCAAGAGAAAGTGGCAGAATTTTCATGTATGTACTATACCAATTAAAATAATGATCAATTAGATAAATATTAACTACCTACCCTAATCAATACTTGGCAGTTACAAAGTTAGGAAGTAGATTGGGTTACAAAACAGAGAGGCCAAACATGTCATTGTATAGTTTACTTATGATTTTATTGTCTCTCTTGTAGCATTTAACATAACAGGGTGATATGATAGCATCAAGATATCAGAGACCAACTGGGCATGGTGGCCTACGCTTGTAATCCCAGCATTCGGGAAGTTTGTAATCCCAGCATGAACCAGAAGGATCATGGTTCTCAGACAGCCTCAGCTACTTAGTGAGGCCCTTCGCAACTCAGTGAGACCCTGTTTCAAAATAAAGAATAAAAAATAGGGCCGGGGGGCATAGCTTGGAGGTAGAATGACCCTGGGTTCTAGCCCCAGTACTGAAAAAAAAAAAAAAAAAATATATATATATATGTCAGAGACCCCAGCTCATCATACCTCATCATGTTACTGTCTCTTGATGTTGCCCTTGTTAATGCGTTCCAATATGGCTCATCAGCAAGTGTTCACTTCAACCAACAGAAAGAAATCCTTTCAGGGATGAGAGCTGTAAGTTGCATTTACTTTTGTTAGCAGATCATTTGTCAGAACTTACACATAAGCCACACCTTGACTGAAGAGAGCCAGAGAAATTCTCTCTCCAGCTGAACAGTTCATGCACTGAAGTCTCTTCACTATAGAAGGAGAACATGAGTCAGGTGCACTCACCTGTTACGCCAGGACTTGGGAGGCTGAGACAGGAGGATCGCAGGTTCGAAGCCAGCTCATAGTAATTTCAAAATGAAAAACCAAAGGGCTGTGGGGGGTAGATCAGTGGGAGAATTCACCTGGATTCAATCCCCAGTATTTCCCCTTAAAAAGAGAGAGAACATGGATATTAATGGCTACCGCCTGTACCCAGGGATTGGTTCAGGGATGGGCTGTGACCAACGCAGTCACAATTCTGAGGTTTGTGCTGAAACTATCAGGAAACTGGCCCTGCCAGTAGAATGTGAGCCTCACCACTGGCCACCTGACAGCTTGGCTAAGACTGATGTCGATAGAGAGGTGGATCCATGGGACAGGAGACACAGTGCCCAGGAGACACAGTGCCCTGATGACATGGTCAAGATCCTGAATCTATCTGAGAATTTTCACTCTTAAATGTTTTGTCTTTGAAGCTGGGCGTAGTAGTGCACATATGTAATCCCAAAACCTGGGAGGCAGGGACAGGAGGCTTGTAGCAAGATTCTCAGCAACCTAGTGAAACCCTATTTCAAAACAAAAAAAAAGTAATCCAGGCATGGTAGCTCATGCTTGTAATTCTAGTACTTGGGAGGCTGAAACAGGAGGATCACAGGTTTCAGAACTGCTTCAGCAACTTAGGAGAGCCTGTTTCCAAATAAAAAAGAAAATAGGGCTGGGGATGTGGCTCAGAGGCAGAAAGCCCCTGGATTCAATCCCCAGTGTCAACACACACACACACACACACACACACACACACACACACACACACACCAGAAAAGGGCTCGTGGATGTAGCTCAGAGATAGAATGCCCCTGGGTTCAATCCCCAGTACCACCATAAAGAAGTTTTCTCTTTGAATGCAATGCTGTGTGCCAAGATGCTGAACCATTAGAGTTTCTTCCGAGATTCTCCCTGGCTGGACTGGAATGCTGTTGAACAGCTGGAAATGCAAAGCCCTGATTTGCCACCTACAATTACACAATGTGAAATCTGGCACACCAAAAACTTGTTCTGCGTGATACTAGAGAGGATTTTCAAAATCTTTCCTCGACAGATGTTTATCACATTATCCTCTCCCAACGCCCATACAAGGACACCAGCCACTACTGCTCTTTCCAGCTGCTGACAGCTGCGCTACAAGCTGGTGCTCTGTGGTCTGTCTGTGCTGGCTTCCCCGCGCTCCTGTACCTCCCCAATTACATGAGCCAGTTCATTTTGTTTATTACTAAGCCACTTTGTGTTGGGTTTCTGTCACTGGCAACCAGAAATGAATGCTGCTGAATGCTCCCTGGAGCATTCACTACTCACCACTGACTACCCCACAGCTTGGCTAAGAATGACGTCGATAGAGAGGGTGAGCCATGGGACAAGGGGCACAGAGCCCAGGTGACATGGTCAAGATCCTGAACCTATCTGAGAAGCTTCTCCTTTAAATGTTTTGTCTTTGAGGCTGGACCTGGAGCGTTCGTCAAGGGAGAGGGGACTATACTGGATTCTCAGTGTTCTAGTTTTAATAGCTTTTCCTAAAATGGAGAAACTTTGTGTGTGTGTGTGTGTGTGTGTGTGTGTGTGTGTGTGTGTGTGTGTGGTACTGGGGTTCCTGGAAACCCTTCTACCTCCGGGCTACACTCCCAGACCTATTTTATATTATTTTTATTTGGAAACAGGGTCTCTTAAGCCAACGCGGCTGGCTTCGAACCTGCGGGACAAGCGTGCGCCACCATGCCCCAAAAATGGAGGAACTTTGATTTTTTTTTTTTTTTAGTGGTACTGGGGGTGGAACCCAGAGGCTTTCTACCTCCAGGCTATACTCCCAGACCTTTTTTATATTTTATTTGGAAACAGGGTCTCACTGAGTTGCTGAGAGCCTCACTAAGTACCTGAGGCTGGTTTCGAACCTGCGCGATCCTCCTGTCTCCGCCATCCCAAGCGTGAGGATTACAAGCATGCGCCACCACGCCCCACAAAATGGAGGAACATTAAAAGATCAGCATATGTATTTTTATTTTGAGAACATATAAATGAATATAAATTTATTATTTTTAAGTTTAGGAAAATGATCCAGGCACAGTGGAGCATTCTTACAATCCCAGTACTTGAGAGGCTGAGACAGGATCACAGGTTACTGAGGCCTTCCACAACTTAGTAAGACCCTGTTTAAAAATATAAAATAGGGCTAGGGGTATAGTTCAGAGATAGAATGCCTCTGGGTTCAATCTCCAGTACTCCTCCCAAAAAAGGTTTAAGAAAATGCACATCAAACTAGTAACAGCAGGTTACTTTGGGAGAGAGTAATCAGAGAAGTGGATAGTTATTAAAACAGTCTTCAGATTTACCTGTACTGTTCCAATTGTAAACACAATTTTACAACATTGTGAGTCTTGAATTTTAGTAAAATAATACTTCTAAAAAGCAAGGTTGACTTTTCTTCTCTACCAGTCATTTCTGAAAAATTCAGGTGTGTGTGTGTGTGTGTGTGTCTATGTGTCTGTGTGTGTATCTGTGTTTATGTGTGTCTGTATCTGACTGTGTGTCTGTATGCCAATATGCCAATAGAAAAATTAATTTTAATATCTGATAATATCTGTGTGTGTGTTATACCGTGGATGGAACCCAGAGGCATTCTACCTCTGAGTTATACCCCCAGCCCTTTTTATTTTTGAAATAGAGTTTTGTTAAGTTATTGCACTGATCTAAAACATGCAATTCTCCTGCCTCAGCATCCCAAGTATTTAGATTACAGGTGTGCCCCACCACACCCCAGGTACTACTTGGTAATTTCTGTGTGTGTGTGTGTGTGTGTGTGTGTGTGTGTGTGTGTGTGTGTGTGTGGCACTCACTGGGGATGGAACCCTTCTACCTCCAGGCTACACTCCCAGACCTATTTTATATTTTATTTGGAAATAGGGTCTCTTAAAGCCATTGCGGCTGGCTTCGAACCTGCGTGATCCTCCTGTCTCTGCCCCCCAAGCACAGGGGTTACAAGCGTGGGCCACCATGCCCGGCTTACTTGGTAATTTAAATAAACTTTTAAAAAAATAAAACAAAAAGGCTGGGCGTGGTGGCCCACGCTTGTAATCCCCGCGCTTGGGAGGTGGAGACCGGAGGATCGCGCGGGTTCACAGGTTCCAGGTTCCAGGTTCATAGTCAGCCTCGCTGGCTTAAGAGACCCTGTTTCCACATAAATAAAAAAAGGTCTGGGAGTGTAGCCCGGAGGGAGAAGGGCTTCCAGGAACCCCAGTATCACCAAAAAAAGAAAAAAGAAAAGAAAGAAAGAAAGAAAGAAAGAAAGAAAGAAAGAAAGAAAGAAAGAAAGAAAGAAAAGAAAAGAAAAGAAAGAAAACAAAAGGGGCTGGGATGTAGCTCAGTGGCAAAGCACCTGCTTTGCAGGTGTGGCACTCTGGGTTCAATCCCCGGTTCCAAAAAAGACAAAAAAAAAAAAAATGAAGAAGAAGAAAACAAAAGAATCGAGAACTCCATTACTTGAATTTAGAAAGCCCTATCATTTATTAATAATGAATATTGGCATCTTCTCCAGAAAATGAACATGAGAGGTGAGTCCCTGTCCCTTAAAGCTTGGCCTGCTTAGCAGCAAGGTTCTTTTTTTTTTCAGTGACAATAATTTATTGATTGATTGATTGATCTGTCATTCCATTTATTTTTTAATTTTTATTTTTTATAAGTGGAACATATTGAGAGTGGTGTACATTTAGATTGTGCTTCATGCCCTTCCCCCTCCATTTCCCTTCCCCCCTCCCAATAGAGAGTGTCCAGGTTTACCATGTTATATTTATACTATTACACAAATTCGTATGTAGCTCCTCCATTGAACAACCTCAGTTTTCTTCCTCTCCTATCCTTCCATTCAAGCTTTGCTGAGATTTCCCCTCCATCATCTGGAGTCCCTCTGGTATTACCACTACTCCCTAGCTTGGGCATATTAGAGAAAATAGCAGCACAGTTTGTAATAGCCAAAATATGGAACCAACCTAGATCTCCATCAACAGATGAATGGATTGCAAAATTATGGAAAATACACACAATGGAATTCTGTTCAGCTGTAAAGAAGAATACAATAATAGCATTTGCAAACAGCAAGGTTCTGCTTATCTAACCCTGGGCTCCCCAAGGGTTAACTTTTTGGTTTTTTTTTTTTTTTGGTTTTTTTGGTTTTTTTGGTTTTGTGTTACTGGGGATGGACCCCAGGGCATTCTACTTCCAAGCTACATCCCCAGCCCTATTTCTTATTCTTTATTTTGAAACAGGGTCTCACTGAGTTGCAAAGGGCCTCACTAAGTAGCTGAGGCTGTCTGTGAACCCGAATCCTCCTGTCTCAGCCTCCCAAATGCTGGGATTACAAGTGTGTGCTACCACACCTGGCTTCCCAAGGGTTAACTTTAATCTGTTCTTTTCATTCTCAGGGGTTTAGTAACTCAGAAACAGTTACTAGGGATTGAACTCAGGGGCATTCTACCTGGGACCTACACCACCAGTCCTTTTTATTTATTTTTTTATTTTGAAACAGGGTTTCACCTAAATTGTTAAGAGTCTTGCTAAATTGCTGAGACTGACTTCAAAGCTTTGATCCTCTTGTCTTAGCTTTCCAAGTCAGGGATTACAGGCATGAGCCATGCCTGGCTCTACTCAGCTTCGTATAAGATCTCTTTGGCCGAGTGAGTTGGCATATGCTTATAATCCCAGTACTTGGGATTCTGAGACAGGATCACAGGTTCGAGGCCAGCCTCAGCTACTTGGTAAGGCCCTCTGCAACTTACTGAGACCTTGTTTCAAAATGAAGAATTAAAAAGTAGGGTTGGGGGTATAGCTAGGAAGTAGAATACCCCTGGATTCAACCCCCAGTAGAAAACAACAACAAAAAAAGATCTCATTGCTCCTACCTCTACCACATACAATTCCAGCCTCCTGGTTTCCCAACTTGGAAAGCTGGCCTGAAAGAGTTTTCACAAAAGCTTGCTGAGTTTACATGAGACCTGCTTTCTCTTCTGAAATGATGAGCTCCACCCCCTTTGTCCTAGATCCCTCTTCCTAGCATGGCTTATGCAGCTCCAGGACCTCCATGCAGCCTGGAGTTACAAGGGAGAAGGAAGGCAGAGAAAAGGAAGTGTGAACGAAAACCCTGGGGTGCAGGATGAGAGGAGGAAGCCAGGCATGTAGGGGAGTGACAAATGCTCAGCTCTGTCCTGGCTGCAGCATAATCACATAGGCGAGATCCCTGGTAAGGGCAATTGGGGTCACCTTTAATGAGAGCCAGGCATGGTGGCACACGCTTGTAATCCCAGTACTTGAGAGGCTGAGACAGAAGAATCACAGGTTTGCAGCCAGCCTCAGCCACTTTGTGAGGCCCTCCACAACTTAGTGAGACCCTGTTTCAAAATAAAGGCTAAAGAATAGGGCTGGGGGGGTGTAGGTCGGAGGTAGAATGCCCCTGGGTTCAATCCTCAGTATCACATACACACACAAATCTTGAATGTGAGGTATGTGAAATGGTATATTAATCTTTTTTCTCTGTGTGTATGATATTGAATTCAAGGGCATTCTACCTGCATGCTATACCCTCAGCCCTTTTTTATTTTTTTATTTTGAAACAAAGTCTTGCTGAGTTGCTGAGAGCCTCACTATGTCGCTGAGGCTATCCACAACCTGCAATCCTCCTGTCTCAGCCTCCCAAGTACTGGGATTACAGGTGTGTAGGTGTGTTCCCCCATATCTGACTCAGACCTCATCTCTTCTCTTTTTTTTTTTTTTCTTTTTTTTTTTTAGTACTGGGAATGGAACCCAGGGGCATTCTACCTCCAAGCTACACCCCCTGCCCTATTTTTTATTCTTTATTTTGAAACAGGGTCTCATTGAGTTGCAAAGGACCTCATTGAGTAGATGAGACTGTTCTAGAACTACCATCCTCCTGTCTCAGCCTCACAAATGATGGGATTACAAGTGTGTGCCACCACGCCCGGTTAGGCTTCACCTCTTAACATTGCTGCACCAATGACCAGGACCCCAGTGCATGAACCCTTTGGGGGGAGCAAGCTCACACCAAGCCATAGCAAATGCTGACTGCAGAAGCAGGCCATCTGCTGTGGGGCCTCTGAAGGATGCTTCTCCCCTATCTCCATCTGGCTTCCACATTTTCTCTCACGGAATCACCTCTAAATCTGGACTCTGCCTTCTCACCAGACCCTTCTAAAAACCCGTTACCAGCTCTTGTGTATGAGCACAGGCCTGTTTATCAGCTTGTGAAGGCACATCTGCCCTCACTGATCCCCCCCATGCCTGACCTATTCTCCCTTTCAGTCCCTTTCCTTACTGAACCCTGAATCCTCAGTGAGTCCCATCCCTCCAAGACTCCATTCACCACACTGCTGGCCCTCTCTGCCTTCAGCAGCCTCGCTGTCATTGCCCCCCACTCCTGTTCACACAGGAGGCCCAGGGTGCTCCGGTCCTCTCTTTGCCCTCTCACTGCTCCACCAGCCTTCTCTCACCACCAGGGCCTCCTGTCCCTAGAGTGTATCTGACTTCTTAACACTAGCATCACTCACCCTTTGGCCACAAAACCCTGTGAACCTCTCACTGACCTGGCTGGCTGCCTGCATCGTACCGACACAAGAGCCCTTTCAGACACTAAATCTAAAGGTTGTATGTGTGTGTGTGTGTGTGTGTGTGTGTGTGTGTGTGGCACTGGGGACTGAACCTGGGGGGATTCTACCTCTGAGCTACACCCCCAGCCATTTTTTTTTTTTTTTTTTGGTAGTACTGGGGTTCCTGGAAACTCTTCTACCTCCAGGCTACACTCCAAGACCTATTTTTTTAATATATATTTTATTTGGAAACAGGGTCTCTTAAACCAGTGAGGCTGGCTTTGAACCTGCGCCATCCTCCTGTCTCCGCTTCCTAAGTGTGGAAATTACAAGCGTGCCCCACCACACCCAGCCCTAGTCCTTTTTATTTATTATTTTAAAACAGTCTCACTGCCTGGCGTGGTGGCGCACGCTTGTAATCCCAGTGCTTGGGAGGCTGAGACAGGAAGATGGCACAGGTTCACAGCCAGCCTCAGCTACTTAGTGAGGCTCTCAGCAACTTAGTGAGACCCTGTTTCCAAATAAAATATAAAATAGGTCTGGGAGTATAGTCCAGAGGTAGAAAGCCCCTGGGTTCCATCCTCAGTACTAACAACAACAACAAAAACAGTCTTAATACATTGCCCAGCATGGCTTCAAACTACAGTCTTCCTGTCTCCACCACCCAAACACTGGGATTACAGGTGTGTGTCACCACACCTGGCAAATCTGAAATTGTGTGTGTGTGTGTGTGTATGTGTGTGTGTGTGTGTGTGTGTGTGTGTGTGTGTGTGTTACTAGGGATGGAACCCAGGGTCATTCTACCTCCGAGCTACACCTATTTTTTATTCTTTATTTTGAAAGAGGGTCTCACTGAGTTGCAAAGGGCCTCACTAAGTAGCTGAGGCTGTCCCCAAACCGCAATCCTTCTGTCTCAGCCTCCCAAATGCTGGGATTACAAGAGTGCACCACCACGCTTGGCTAAATCTGAAATTCTTTTGTGTGTGTGTGTGTGTGTGTGTGTGATACTGGGGTTCCTGGAAACTCTTCTACCTCTGGGATACACTCCCAGACCTATTTTATATTTTTTATTTGGAAACAGGGTCTTTTAAGCCAGCGCGGCTGGCTTCAAACCTGCGCGATCCTCCTGTCTCCGCCTCCCAAGCGCGGGGATTACAAGCCTGTGCCACCACGCCCAGCCTAAATCTGAAATTCTTAATGGACGATCTTTGTTCCTCCTCCCACTCCCAGAGCACAAGCAGATATTGGATCCTGCTCCCCAACCCGAGCTCTCTTTGTCTCTGGGTCCTTTCTGCTCAGAATGCCGGCTGCTCCCTACACTTGACCCACCCCTCGGATCCCACTGATCCATTGGCTCCCATTGTCCTCTAATCTCCACCTCCATCTCATTCTCCTGATCCAAACCCAACTCGGCTCTGTCCCCAGGGCTCAGCTCCAGATAAAATATATCAGCATCTTTTGCCCCACTTCAGCCTTCTGTTGGCCAGCAGCAGACAACAACTTGTTTCTCCCCACCTTTTCACACTGTTGATTTCCAGAAAAATCTTTCTTCTCTGAAATACCACAGACCTTTCTCCAAGGAGACACTACAACCCGGACAGGTGGAGGCTGGTGGCTTTGGTTCCCTCAGCCCTGATGTTGAAGAGCTTCTGCAGATATAACCACAAAGACTGGGGATGCTCGGGCCTGAGAGAAGAAAGAAAGAAGGAAGGATACTTTCTAAACAGCAGGCTAGCTTACCAGCCTAATTCTTGTGGGGATCCCTGGAGCGGGATTCCTCAGTCTTGACGCTGTTGGCACATAAAAATGTGCATTGCGACATTTTTAGCAGCATGCAAGCGTCTTTCCTCCAGATGCCAGGAGCACCTTCTTCAGGTGTGACAACCAAAGGTACCTTCGGGCATTGTCAAATGGGTCTGGGAGGACAAAATTCTTGGCCATCAAAAAGTGCTATTTGCGGGGCGTGGTGGCGCAAGTTTGTAATCCCTGCACTTGGGAGGCGGAGACAGGAGGGTGGCGCAGGTTTGAAGCCAGCCTCGCTGGCTTAGGAGACACTGTTTCCAAATAAAAATATATAAAAAAAAAATAGGTGTCTGGGAGTGTAGCCTGGAGGTAGAAGGGTTTCCAGGAACCCCCCCCAAAAGTGCTATTTTAGGGTCCCTGGATGCCAGAACATTAAAGCCCCCTTCTTGCTGGAGATCCTAATGTGAGCCAGAGCAGCAGCACGGTTCTCAGCAGCACCCTGATCCCCAGATGCTGATACAATGCTAGCTAACCACAAGCCTCCCCATGGTACCCAGGCCTTCCGCATGCTGGCTCCGCTGGGTCAGGGCTTACAATTCACATTCTCCCTCTCACCTACTCTTGGCTTCTTCCCCTTGCTCTGCAGGATAGGTGACCATTGTTCTAAACAGCCCCACCCTGCTCTTCTTCCATCACTTCTGCCCTGGCTCTGCCTCTTTTGGAAGTACTCCCTAGAAAGCGTCTGAGCCACTTTGGCTAAAAATCCCACAATTGAGCACAGAGGTGCCAGCATGAACTTGTGGTCTACAATGAACAGTGAGATCCACACCATCTGGAAGTCGTTTATTCCATATATATGGTTAAGTGGCCACCATGTGCCACATAGTAACCACTAAGTGCTTGGTTTATATCAGTGAACCAGACAAATCTCCCTGCCTCTTACCATACATCCACAACTCTCTCCCTTAATCAGCTTCCTCTCTTGTTATATTATACACACTAGTGGGCGGGGGTGGGGGGGACGGTTTACTGGGGATTGAACCCAGGAGCATTCTACCAGGAACTATATAACCCCTGTTCTTTTCATTTTTGGTTTTGAAACAAGTCTCTCTAGGTTGCTGAGAGTCTGGCTAAGTTGCTAACACTGTCCTCAGATCTGCAGTCCCCCTGCCTCAGCCTCTCAAGTACTGGGATTACAGGTGTGTGCCATGATGCCTGGCTCTTCACCCCTTTCTTCTATCTTCTGCTCCCTCCCCCAGCAGATGTGCCAGTCTTCCATTTCCCAGAGAAATTAGCAGTCACCTGAAGGGAACTTGCCATCACTAACCTTTCTAAATATTTGCATGCAGTTCCTCCTTTCCTCTTTCCCTCCTCTGTTACAGGCAGACTAGCACCCATACTCCCCATCCCAGCACTTTCCACACTCTGTTTTAACTTATGGCTTAATGGTCTGTCTTTCCTGTGATGGGGGCCATGTGTGTCTTGCTCACTGCTCTGTTCAGCAGCTGGTGCTTAGCATCTATCTGGTACTCAGCATGGGAGAAATGCGCATCCTCAGGGGCTCAAGACCTGGGAGCCCAACCATGGGCTGGAATGAAGGGTGCTTTCCTAGATGTAGAGTGTGTGTGTGTGTGTGTGTGTGTGTGTGTGTGTGTGTAAAGATAGATGGATAGATATGAAATACACACACACACACAGAGCCAGGTGATGGCACATGCCTATAATTCCAGTTCTTGGGAAGCTGAGATAGGAGTATTTTAAGTTCAGGGCCAGCCTTAGCAACTTAGCAAGGGTCTCCGCAACTTAGTGAGACCCTGTTTCAAGATAAAAAATAAAAGAAGGCTGAAGGTATAGCTCAGAAGTAAAATGCCCTGGGTTCAATCCCCAGTAAAACACACACACATACACATTTAAAGCCATATTTTGCCGGGCGTGGTGGTGCACGCTTGTAATCCCCACACTTGGGAGGCAGAGACAGGAGGATCGCGCAGGTTCGAAGCCAGCCGTGCACGCTGGCTTAGGAGACCCTGTTTCCAAATTTTAAAAAATGTAAAAATAGGTCTGGGAGTGTAGCCCAGAGATTGAAGGGCTTCCAGGAACCCCAGTACCACCAAAAAAACCCAAACAAATAAAGCCATATTTCTTTATTTATATTGAAAGCCATCCATTCCAATCCAACATCACAGAGTACACTAGTTCCCATATTTCCATATTCACAACTCCCTACTCCAACTAGAAATGAGAGCTGTTGTTCCTATTATCCTTAGGTCTCTTTGTTTTATCTGTTTCTAGCATTGGTATGTAACCAATTCCCCATGGCTGCTGCAATTCCCTTCCACATGGGAAAGGTCTCCTTCCTCCCGCTGGGCTCCAGCAAACCATCTGAGCAACCTCCTCGCTGGACACACTGCACATCCCCTGTGGACCTGAACAATGCGCGAGGCAGCCCTCCTCTAAGTGGGGTCTCCTCCACCAGCCAGCTCAGGCTCGCAGGCGCTCCAGGCCCCTGCCCCTCAGGGTGAAGACCTACTTTATTTGCTTTGGCATAAAGACTTTACAATGTAGTAGCAAAAGGAAAAACAAACAAACAAAAAAGACCCAAACAACAAAGAAACTAAGAACAAAAACAAATAAAAGCTTTAGCACTGAACTCTTCAGAAAAAGAAGAGGATGAAAAAGTTAAATTTGGAATTTTTGAGCCGGGCATAGTGGCACATGCTTGTAATCCCCGCACTTGGGAGGGTGAGACAGGAGGATCACACAGTTTTAAAGCCAATCTCAGTTACTTAGTGAGGATCTCGACAATTTAGTGAGACCCTCTTTCAAAATAAAGAATAAAAAATAGGGCTGGGGGTGTAGCTCAGAGGTTGAATGCTCCTGGGTTCCATCCCAGACTCGCAAAATAAATAAATAAATAAGTAAATAAATACATAAATACATAAATAAAATAGGTCTCGGAGTGTAGCCTGGGGGTAGAAAGCCCCTGGGTTCTATGCCTAGTACCACAAAAAAAAGGGGGGGGGATTTTTTCCTGATTTTCAAGTGGAGATGTCTAGAAGGCTATTAGAAACTCCACTCTGGAGCTCAGGAGAGAGGTACTGGTTGGAGATTTAAGTGCTGACACAGAGAACAGCCAAGTATAGTGCCCCAAGGTCACTACTACATTAAGGGTCTGGGAAAAGATGAGTCAACAAAGAAAACTGAGTGAAAACATTGAGATAATAAGAAATGAGTGTTAGGAAAATGTGTCCTGGAGCCAGGTGTTATGGCCACATGCCTGTAATCTCAGTACTTGGGAGGCTGAGGCAGGAGGATCGCAGGTTCAAGGACAGCTTCAGCAAGTAATGAGAATCTTCTCATCAATCTAGTGAGACCCTGCTTCAAAATAAACAATAAAATAAGGCTGAGGGATAGAGCTTGGAGGGAGAATGCCTCTGGGTTCAATCCCTAGTACCACAAAAAAAAAAAAAATAGAGAGAGAGAGAGAGAGAGAGAGAGAGAGAGAGAGAAGAAAATGTGTCCTGGAAGCCAAGGGGAGAAGGTATATAAAGAAAGAGGGTTGAAGAAGGAAGTTAAGTGAGGTGAGGTCTGAGAACCCTTGGATGTACACGGCATACACCTTTGTGTGGGGGGTGGGGGTACTGGGGATGCAACCCAGAAGCATTCTACCACCAAGCTACATCTCCAGCCCTATTTTTTTTTTAAAACAGGGTCTCACTGAGTTGCAGAGGGCCTCACTAAGTAGCCGAGGCTGGCTGCGAACCGCGATCCTCCGGTCTCAGCCTCCCGAATGCTGGGATTACAAGTGTGCGCCACCGCGCCCGGCGACCATTGGAAACCTTGATAAAAGTGGTTTAGGAAGACAGGTGAGTGTGGGTATGTGCTTGAAACTGCTTTGATAGAAAATGGAAAGGGAGATGGAGAAGCAACAAGCAGAGACAAATCCATATAGGAATTCTATGGCAAAACGGAAAAAAAAATTGGTGGTAATTGTAAGGTAGCTGCGGGCTGACAAGAGGAAAGAGAGAAGTAATGGAGAGCCGGCTGTGGTGGCGCACGCTTGTAATCCCTACGCTTGGGAGGCTGAGACAGGAGGATCGCGCAGGTTCAAAGCCAGCCTCAGCTACTTAGTGAGGCTCTCAGCAACTTAGTGAGACCCTGTTTCCAAATAAAATATAAAAAAGGTCTGGGAGTATAGCCCGGAGGTAGAAAGCCTCTGGGTTCCACCCCAGTATCACCAAAAAAGAAAAAGAAAAAGAAAGAAAAGAAGAAGTAATGGAGAGCGAAGGTGTAATGACTTAGGAGAGAAGAAAGAGGATAGAATTTCCAGAGCAGTGAATCAAGGAGACCCAACGCGCCACGCTGTACTCAAGGCGGGCCGGGTTCACATGTTTGGGGGAGGCCGTGTGACGAGGCCCCCAGTAACAGGCAGTGACTCAGGGAAAGCAAATATTACAATGTGATCACACCTCAAAACAGATGGATGCCAGTTATAGTGTCACACACTTGTAGTTCCAGCACTTGGGAGGCTGAGACAGGAGAATCACAGGTTCAAGAACAGCCTCAGCAAATAGTGACACTCTCAGCTACCTATTGAGACCCTGTTTCAAAATAAAAATAAAGTAAGGCTGAGGGTGTAGCTTAGAGGTACAGTGCCACAGGTTTATTCCCTAGTACTGAAAGGAAAAAAAAAAAGTCAGATGGACTGGAGGTCCTAGTAGGATTGAAAATATTCAGCATCTAGGAAAGAGATGGACTGAGCTAGAAAGACTCTGGGAAAATAGATACTACAGTCTGATTATGCTACAAAAACAAAAAGGAAGGGCCTTTAAACTCATACACATTCAAACATTTCAAAATGCCTGGTCCTCTGCCAGGTGTGGTGGCGCACACCTGTAACCCCAGTTACTCAGTCCTCAGGAGACGGTGGCAGGAAAAACCCAAGTTCAAGGCCATTCTCAGCCCTTTTCATATTTTATTTCGAAACAGGATCTAATTTACTGAGTGTTTTGCTAAATTGCAGAGGCTGCAATCCTCCTGACTCAGCCTCCCGGGTACTAGGATTACAGGCATTCCTCACCACGCCTGGCTGTGTGTCTGTGTTTGAAGAGATGAGTGTTACAGGCCTCCACACTAGACTGCCGAGAGGGCCAGGTTAAAGCAGAGTGATAGCTCATTCTTTTTTCTTTTTCTTTTCTTTTTGCCTTGGTAACTATAGAAATTAACCAATTTTCTTGTAATGAATTGAAAGAATGGTGCTGCTCTCTGCATTGTGGAGGAAAAAACAAACAACAAAAAAAACTTGTTTGCCCCAAAGGAAGACTCTTTACTTCCCACCCCCGATTTATCACCACTGCCTCCAAAAGGGGCTGCGAGGCCATCGAGGGACACACACAGAGAAATCTGGAGGAGGGACCTTCTCTAAATGGCCAGGACTGGGGCTGAGGCCTAGGGCACAGGTGCACACAGGAACCTAGAAGGTGAATGAACACTCTTCCCTCTGTAATGTCCCTCCGGCACCCTCTACTGGCAGAGTGTCATTTAACATCATAATCGCTTCAAGGGAGAAAAGGTTCAAACAAGCAGGTTTGAAGGCTGAATTTGGAGCTCAAAGGCATTGAATTGGCACAGAAGGACAATTGTCCTGATACCATGTAATTAAAGTCAACTCTCACCCGGGCTTTGTTGCACACACTTGTAATTCCAGTACTCGGGAGGCTGAGACAGGAGGATCGCAGGTTCCTGGCCAGCCTCAGCTGAGGACCTCTGCAACTTAATGAAGCCCTGTTTCAAATTAAAGAATAAAAATAGGACTAGGGGTGTAGCTAGGTGGTAGAATGCCTCTGGGTTCAACCTCCAGTACAAAAAAAATCAGTTCTTTCTGAAGGGACTTGAAATATCATCCTTATATTTTCTTTCTTCTTTTTCTGTGGTACTGAATATTGAACCCAGGGGTGTCCTACCTCCAACCTATACCCGAAGACTTTTTAATTTTTTTGTGTGTGGTGTTGGGGATGAAACTCAGAGGCTTTCTACCTTCGGGCTACACTCCCAGACCTATTTTCTATTTTATTCGGAAACAGGGTCTCACTAAGTAGCTGAGGCTGGCTTCAAACCTACACAATCCTCCTGTCTCAGCCTCCCAAGTACTGAGATTACAAGTGTACGCCACCACGCCCGGCCTACCCCCAGATTTTTTTATTTTTTATTTTGTAACAGGGTCTCACTAAGTTGTGGGAGTCCTTGCTAAGTTGCTGAGGCTGACCTCAAATCTGTGATCGTCCTGTCTCAGCCTCCCAGGTACTAGGATTATATGCATGTGCCACCACACACAGTTTATAAAACATTTTTTCTTTCTTTTTTGGTGGGGGGTTACTGGGAAGTAAATCCAGGGGCATTACTAAGGCCATTACATAGGGCCTCACTAAGTTGCTGAGGGTCTCATGAAGTGGCTGAGGCTAGCCTCAGATCTATAATCCTCCTGCCTCAGTATTGGGATGACAGGAATGCACCGCCACATTCAGCTTATGAAACATTTTCATAAGAGTATTTTCAAAACCTCGAGGTGTGCAACCTGGGCATGGTGGCACATGGCTGTAATCCAGTACTTGGGAGGCTGAGACGGGAGGAGCGCAGGTTCACAGCCTTCGTGAGGCCCTCCACAACTTAATGAGACCCTGTTTCAAAATAAAGAACAAAAAATAGAGCTAGAATATAAAAATAGAGTGTAGCCCAGAGGTAGAATGCCCCCGAGTTCAATCCTCAGTACCAAACACACAAAAAAATCTCTAGGTGTATCCTGCAAATTCCTTATTAATTATAAAGGAAGTAATAGCAATTTACAGTTGCAAAAATGGACAGGCAGAATGCCAAATGATCAAAGGCGACATCACCAACAATGGCCTAGGCTGATGTCGTGTGACTCCTGATACACTAAGAAAATAACATCACTACTATGGTGCTTTTGACTGAGCGGACCCTAATCACATGGAAATGTCAGATACACACAAATGAAGGGCTGTTCCACACACATAAAAGGCTAATGTGATGCTAGATCGGATAGCTACTAAAATGTCTGACTTTTGGAGAGCAATTGTCAACATCTGAATAGCAATGCCATGGTGGCTTGTGGCAATGTTACTTTCTTGATTTAGATGATTTTCCTGAAGCTGTGTGGGAAGATTTCTTGTTTTAGGAAATGTACACTAAAGGATGGAGACGTGGTGAGGCATCGTTACCCTCTACTTAACCTCAGTCAGAGAAAGAGACTCCAGGATAAACATGGTAAAATGTTAAGAACTTGGGAATCGGGGTGAAGGATACACACACAGGCATTCTTTATACTGTTCTTGCAACTTTTCTGTGGGCTTGAAACTATTACAAAATTTTGTGTTTAAAGCAGGGTGTGAGCCGGGCGTGGTGGCGCAGGCTTGTAATCCCCGCGCTTGGGAGACTGAGACGGGAGGATCGCACGGGTTCGAAGCCAGCCTTAGCTACTTAGTGAGGCTCTCAGCAACTTAGTGAGACCCTGTTTCCAAATAAAATATTTTTTAAAAGGTCTGGGAGTATAGCCAGGAGGTAGAAAGCCTCTGGGTTCCACCCCTAATACCACCAAAATAAATAAATAAGTAAATAAACAAACAAATAAATAAAGTAGGGTGTGATAGGCCCCGCATATGCCTATAATCCGAGTATTTGGGAGGCTGAGACAGGAGGATCATAGGTTTGAGGCCAGCCTCAGCAACTTAGTGCTGCCTTCTACAATTTCATAGGACCTTATTTCAAAAAATAAAATAAAATAGGACTTGGGATGCAGCTCAGAGGTAGAATACCCCTAGGTTCAATTCCTAGTATAAGAAATAAATAAATAAATGGTACAGTAGAGCACTCCTATAATCCCAACTATTCAGGAGGCTTAGGCAGCAGGATCACAAGCTGAAGTCCAGCTTTAGCAACCTAACAAGACTCTGTCTCAAAATAAGAAAAATAAAATAAATGTCTGGGGATTCTTTTTTAAATTTATTTTTATTTTTATGTGGACTATATTAAAAATGGCATACATTCAGACTGTGCTTGGTACTCTCTGCCCCCCTTGCTTCCACTCCCCACTCCCAACAATGAATATCCAGGTTAACCATGCTACATTCATACTTTTTTTTTTTTTTTTTTTTTTTTTGGTGGTACTGGGGATGGAACCCAGGGGCCTTCTACCTCCGGGCTACACTCTCAGACCTATTTTTATATTTTATTTGGAAACAGGGTCTCTTAAGCCAGCTGAGGCTGGCTTCCAACCGGCGCCATCCTCCTGTCTCCGCCTCCCAAGCGCAGGGATTATAAACATGCACCACCACGCCCAGCTACATTCATACTTTTATACATATTCAGATGTAGCTCCTCCATTAATCAACCTCAGCTTCTTTGTCTCCTAGCCTTCCATTCTAGCTTTGCTGAGGTTTCCCCTCCATCATCTGGAGTCCCTCTGGTATTCCTAATACTCCCTAGTTTGGGCATATTAGAGAAAACATATGTCCCTTCTCTTTCTGTGCCTGGCTGTTCTCACTTAACATAATGAGATCAGTATGGCGATTCCTTAGAAAACTGGGAATGGATCCACCATATGATCCAGCTCTACCACTCCTGGGTATTTGTCCAAAGGGGTTGAAATCAAAGAACTACATTATCATATGCATACCCATGTTCATAGCATCACAATTCGTAATAGCCAAAATATGGAATCAACCTAGGTCTCCATCAACAGATGAATGGATTGCAAAATTATGGGAAATACACACAATGGAATTCTACTCAGCAATAAAGAAGAACAAAATCATGTCATTTGCAAAAAGATGGAAAGACCTGGAGAACATAATGTCAGGGATTAAACACTCAGTGGTAGAGCGTTTGCCTAGCATGTGCAAAGACCTGGGCTCAATTCCCAGTACCACCAAAAAAAAAAAAAAATCCCTTAAAACAGGATTCAATTACACTGGCCACATTTTATGTTTTTCTGAGGGTAGTTGGATCACTTATATAAATCAGTGTTTCACAAAATTATCCAGAGGTTTTTTGGTGTTTGTTTGGTTTTTGCGGTACTAGGGGTGGAACCAGGGGCATTTTACCTCTGAGCTACATCCTCAGCCCTATTTTTTTATTATTTATTTTGAAACAGGGTCTCACTGAGTTGCAAAGGGTCTGCCCGAGAACCGCGATCCTCCTGTCTCATCCTCCCAAATGCTGGGATTACAAGCGTGCGCCACCACGCCCGGCTATCTAGAGGTATTGAGGCAGCCCAGGGAATTGGCAGAAACCTGGCAAGCCTAGCCAAAGACTCCAAGAAGGATGCCAAATGTCACGGATTACTGGAAGAAACCCCAAAGCAGACCATGTGGGGTCCTCTGGGGATGGGGCGTACACCAACAGGACAAATTATACCTATTGCCTTGACTCATCAATTGCAGTTTTTTACCTCTACCCTTGCACTAAGGCGCAGGCCTCAGGGCCCCCTAGTGTCCTGGATGAGTACTCTTAGAGGTAAGGGACAGAAAACCCTGCAGAGAGAGGCTCAACGGTGTGCTAGCCCAACCAGCCTGAGGCCACCAGAAACAGAGTTGAGGTCCAATAAAGGCAGGTGTTTAGCCCTATTGCCATGATGGAGACCAAACAGCAGGGGTTCGTGGGCATTTCACCAAAAAAAAAGAAAGACTTATTACAGAATTGTTATAGGTGTTTTACAACTGTGGGTGCTTCTTGTTGTTGTTTGTTTGTTTTGTTTGTTCTTGGTACTGGGGATTTAACTAAGGGGTGTTCTGCCTCCCAGCTACACCCTCAATTATATCTTATTTTTTATTTGGAAACAGAGACTCACTAAGGCTGACCTTAAACCTGTGATCCTCCCGTCCCAGCCTCTCTCAAGTACTGATTACAGGCATGTGCCACCACACCTGGCTAACGATAGGAGTTTTGATAGGTTCTAGACAAAGCAAGTGTTTTAGTCAGCTTTATGTGCTGTGACCATGATATCCAACAAAAAACAACTTAGAGGAGGAAAGAATTATTTTGACTCATGGTTTCAGAGGCTTCCGTCCCTGGTCAGTAGTCTCCCCTGCTCTGGGCCTGAGCCAAGGCAGAATGTCCTGGCAAAAGGATGTGGCAGAGGAAAGCTGCTCATCTCACAGCAGCCAGGAAGCAAGGGAGAGGGAGAGAGAAGGAGCCAGGAAAAGAAACCATCCAGCGTACGCCCCCACTGGCTGACTTCCTCCTGCTAGGTCCCACCACCCAGAAGTCCATTCAGCCATCAGTGGATGAGCCCCTGATGAGGTTGGACCCTTCGTGACCCAATCACTTGCCAAGGCCCCACCTCTGGACCCTGCAGCCCTGGGGCTCCATGAGGCCTTGGGTGGCTTTCCAGATCTAAACCTTGACAGCAGGGCTGTGCAAGAGAGGTCAACATGAGGTGTAGACTGCAGACTAGACCCCCGAGTCCTGTTTCCTTAGAAACTCCAGTTAGAGTGGGATGGTGGCACACATCTGTAGTCTCAGTACACGGGAGGCTAAGACAGGAGGAGCATAGGTTCAGGGCCATCCTCAGCTACTTAGTGAGGCCCTCTATAACTTAGAAGACCCTGTTTCAAATTAAAAAATAAAATAGAGCTGAGGATGTAGCTCAGACGTAGAATACCCCTATGTTCCATGCACCTGGATTCCATCCCCAGTACCACCCCATGCTTGTCTGAACCAGCCCACCATTAATGCCCGGTGACCTGGTATGGATAAAAAAATTCCCACCTCTACTTTAGAGTCTACTTGGAAAGGCCCATATGTTGTAATCCTCACAGCCCAACAGCAGTAAAGGTAGCTGGCATCATCTCCTGGATACATCACTCACAAAGAAGCCAAGGAAGATGGTGAGTAAGGGACTGTCTCCCATACCCCAAGCCCACTAAAATAAAGCTCCGTTGGGTACGCCCATCCTTCTCCTTGCCCTCTCCTGGCTGCTCCTCTTCCCAGGAAGACAGGGATTCTCCCACTGCCCTCCAACCTAGATTTGGGAATTAAGAAAAATGAGGGATAAAAAACTAATTTCTAGTAACTGTAACATTAGTATGTTAACTAAGAGAGTTTACTTCCAGGCTCCAAAAACAACTTGGTTGGTCTATACGAACAACTTAACCGAATGTGTAACTCTGACATGATGACACCCTTTGCATCCTCATCTCTATCATTCCCCAGATATATGTATATGATGGGGCTGAAGGATGGATCCATCTCAACCTGGATCTGGGACAGGCTAAAAAGAAAAGAGCTGGGGCCATTCTAGTCCCAATCCTAATTAGTGCTGAAATAGCTGGGTCTGCGGCTATTGGAACCTCAGCTGTAGTAATAGAGGATAACAACTTCTGGGAACTTAGTGCTCAAGATGACACTGATCTAGGACACTTAGAAAATTCCCCCTCTAGACTAAAAATGCAACTAGATTCCTTGGCAGAGGTGATACTCCAGAACAGGAGAGGCCTAGATCTCCTATTCATGAAACAGGGGGGCTTATGTATGGCCCTAGGAGAAATGTTCTTTCTATGCCAACCAGTCAGGATTAATTCAGGAGAGTTTGGTCT
The DNA here is from genome assembly GCF_963383645.1 of Muscardinus avellanarius. Taxonomy (NCBI): domain Eukaryota; kingdom Metazoa; phylum Chordata; class Mammalia; order Rodentia; family Gliridae; genus Muscardinus; species Muscardinus avellanarius. Next base: position 63,965,945 of record NC_137797.1, read on the forward strand.
GAGTTAGAAACAATCTAAAAGAAAGAGAGAAAGCCTGGCTTGCTTCCGTATCAGTTTCTGTTCTCCTGGTCCCCACGGTCAACTGTTTTAATCACAGCTCTGGCAGATTTACTTACCCTTCTGCTTCTAGGCCTAACAGCAGAACTCTGCCTGAGCTGCCTCACAAGATATGTACACCAAAGAATTAATTCTGTCAAGCTTCTGGTGCTTAGGGGTCAATACAATTCCATCTCCACAATGAGTCCACAGTCTGCGGGGAGTGTAACAAAGTGAGCCCAGGCCTTAGTTTCAGCAGCACCATGATGTTCCCCTAGGTGACCCCAAGGCACTAATGTTCTCAGTCTGAGGACTAATGTTCATCACCAGGTACCTCGCAAGTCACGCATAACTGCCTGTTTGGCTTCTGTCATTCCTGCTTAGCTTGCACCTGCAGGGAAACAAAAGCTGTTAAGGACTTTCTATCCTTAAAACAATCAAAGGGTGGGCAATAGACAGGGCCAACACAGGTTGTTGAACTCCTGCACAATGCTGTTCCTGGTTTCTGTACTTTCCGCTTGACTTGCACACCTGCTGAAAGAAACTGTTGATTGTCCACTCTGTGGGAACCTAAACTCTTCACTCCCGAGCTTGTGATTTTGATGTATATAAGAAGCCCTGAGAAATGGCTCAGGGTGCACTCAGGACTAAACACCTATAGTGTAGCCCCCAGCTGGCTAATAAAGACTTTCTATTCAGCTTAAACTAAGTCTGAGTGGTCTTCTCTGGTGGTCGCTCCATAACAGGATCATAGGTTCAAAGTAAGTACACAGGAACTTAGTGAGGCCCTGTTTCAATACAGAAAATAAAAAGGGTTTGGATTATAGCTCAGAGGTCAAACACCCCTTAGTTCAACTCCTAGTGCCAAGAAAAAAAAAAAAAAGAAGAAAGAAAGAAAACATCCAGTTAAAATAGGTGTGAGCAGCTGGGCATGGTGGTACATGCTTGTAATCCCCACGTTTGGGAGGCTGAGACAGGAGGATCACACAGGTTCAAAGCCAGCCTCAGCTACTTAGTGAGGCTCTCAGCAACTTAGTGAGACCCTGTTTCCAAATAAAATATAAAATAAGTCTGGGAGTATAACCCAGAGGTCGAAAAGCCCTTGGGTTCCACCCCCAGTACCATAAATAAATAAATAAATAAATAAATAAATAAATAAATAAATAAATAAATAGTGTGACCTGGTCCCCGAAGCGCCCTCCCTGGAGCTGTGCATCTGGCCTCTACACCGAGGCTTTTCTCCTCCAAGTGCCTCAGAGGCCAGAGTGGATATTCACTCTTCCTAATGTGATCTTAAACACTGACGTTTTTCCTAGTCCACACTGCTAGTGAAGTTTTCTCAGTGAGTGGAAACCCTGTCATTACTCAAAGGCAGAGGTCATTAGGACTCTTTACATTTTCATCATGTTTATCAGGAAAAACCTTTGGCCAGGGAGAATTCGAATTCTCCATTCAAGGTTAACATTTACTTTCTGAAGGACCAGGGGGATCTGGGGGAATGGGGTCGCGGCTGATACAAGAAAGACACAGGACTTGGTTGAGCTGTGGTTTTCTTTACACCTCAACCCACAGTCATCTTGCATTTTTCTTCTGGGTATATCCCTCCCACTTATAATTTTGAAAAGAAAACGTGAAATTAAGATTTTCTGCCCAACCCTGCAGTCCTCCTGTCCCCAGGAGCCCTGGGCCCTGGGTGTGACTAAAGGAAGTGAGTGTTTCAGTCCTGGGGCTAGTTCTGTTTGGGGAAAGTGAAATATCTTCTTTTGAAATTTGAGCGAGCAAAGCCTTCTCACAGCTCTTACAGCAGCACAGTCTCCAGTTAAAACCCATGACAAGGAAGTTATTTAATTTGCTTTTCTTTTTTCTTTTCTTTTCTTTTTTTTTTTTTTTCAGCACTGGGGTTGGAACCCAAGGGCATTCTACCTCTGAGCTACACCCCCAGCCCTATTTTTTATTTTTTATTTTGAAACATGATCTCACTGAATTCCAAAGGGCCTCACTAAGTAGTAGCTGAGGCTGTCCTCAAACCTCGATCCTCACGTCTCAGCCTCCCAAATGCTGGGATTACAAGTGTGCACCACCACGCCCGGCTCTAATTTGCTCTTCTGAGATTCTTGATTCACTTGACAACTGAGGTTGGGATAGGGGGAAACACATAGAACCCTTCCTGTCTTTGTTATGGCTTAGCCAGCTAACTACCCACATTGATCGAACACCTGAAAATCCTCATGCCTCACAGACAAAATTATTTTATTTTATTTTTTTGGTGGCAATTATTTATTATTGTTATTTTTTGTAATCATACATCAGTTTTGGAATACAAGACTTGAGAGGAGATACCAGCACATATCATCCAATAAGCCCTCATCCAATCCCCATCCCATTCACTCCTCCTCCCTCGATCCCATGCTTAATTGGTGATTATCTTTGATATAATTGTTTACGCACCTCATGAGTTTTAAAGAGATTCCATCCTCCCCCCCCCATCCCCTCCCCTCTGATTGGTCACCTTAATTGCTTCTCAATAGGGCCCTTTCTACTACTCCACCTCCTCCTGTTACCCCTTTCCTCCTAGTTCTTGCTAATTAGGGGAAGCATCTGGATTTTATTTTCCAGCTGCTCCAGCACCAGCCTTGCCTCATGGGAGGCCCCGATCCTGGCCTCGCTGGCCCCCGCACCGAACTAACCCCTTGGCTGGCTCCTCTCCCGGCCTCAGAGGCCCCAGCACTGGCCTAGCCTCACGACAGGCTCCGATCCCGGCCTCGCTGACCCTGGCACCGGCCTAACCCCTCAGCAGGCTCCTACCCTGGTCTCGTAAGTCCCAGCTCTGTCCTTGTCTCACAGCAATTTCCGATCCCGGCCTCGCTCACCCCAGCACCGGCCTTACCCCTCAGCAGAGTCCAATCCCAGCCTCGTAGGTCCCAGCACCGGTCTTGTCTCACAGCAGGCTCCGATCCCAACCTCATTGGCCCCAGCACCATCCTAACCCCTCAGCTGGCGCCGATCCCTGCCTCGGAGGCCTCAGTAGCGGCCTTGCCTAACGGCAGGCTCCGACACTGACCTCGCCCCTCGGCAGGCTCTGATCCCAGCCTCAGAGGCCCAGAACTGGCCATACCTTAAGGCAGGCTCCGATCCCGGCCTCACTGGCCCCAGCATTGGCCTAACCCCTCGGAAGGCTCCTATCCAGGCCTCAGAAGCCCCAGCACCGGCCTTGCCTCACAGCAGGCTCCGATCCCGGCCTCAATGGCCCCGGCACTGACCTCACCCTTTGGCAGGCTCTGATCCCGGCCTCGGAGGCCTCAGAACTGTCCTTGCCTCGTGGCAGGCTCCGATCCCGGCCTCGCTGGCTCCAGCACTGGCCAAACGCATCAGCTAGCTCCGATCCCGGCCTTGGAGGCCCAGCACTGGCCATACCTCAAGGCAGGCTCCGATCCCAGCCTCACTGGCCCCAGCACCAGCCTAACCCCTCAGCAGGCTCCTATCCAGGCCTCAGAGTCCCCAGCACCGGCCTTGCCTCACGGCAGGCTCTGATCCTGGCCTCGTTGGCCCTGGCACTGGCCTAACCCCTCGGCAGGCTCCATTCCTGGCCTCAGTGGCCCCAGCAACGGCCTTGCCTCACGGCAGGCTCCAATCCCAGCCTCGTTGGCCTTGGCACTGGCCTCACCCCTCGGCAGGCTCTGATCCGAGCACCCTCTTCACCCAGCAGGTTGTCCCTCATTCCCAAGGGTGCATGGTGGTAGTATTCTGCCTCTGAGGTAATTTCTTCAAAAGTTCCAGGTGTATTACGTCAGATCTCTGCCTCCCCTGAGTACTTGCCGCTGGCAATGCGACTGCCTCCACCATTTCAAATCTTTCCCAAGCTCTTTTCCCATACCGCATAATGTCCAGTGTTCCTAAGCATGTGCAACAGTAGCATTCAACCTTTGGGGTAATTTCTTCAGAGGATCAGGGTGGGTTGGATCAGATGTCTGCCTCTCCCAAATACAAGTCTCCACCGCCATCTCGGCCACTGCTGCTGCCACCGCCTTCCTCCTAGGTCTCTGCTTGACTCTCTCCTTACAGGTGATGTCCAGGATTCTTAATGATGTAGAGAAGCAGCAGTCCTCCCTCGCGGGGAATTTTTCCAAAAGTTCCAGTTCAGATGTATATGTTTTGTCTACATCTCTAATATTCTAGCTGCCATCGGGGCCATCTTAACCCCTCTCGAATATTTTTCTTTTTTCGTTTCCCTTTTTTTTATTTTTAATAAGAGAAGAGAGCATGTGTGGTTTGGGGAGGATGTGGGATCAGGCACTCGTTAGCGATGAAAATTTTTTTTTCTTTCCAGGTGTAGGGGGGTCGCCTAAGGGTGCCCCACCCCCACCCGCCCACCCACCCCGGGTCGGGGCCATGCAGCCTGGACCTACCGGGCCTTCCAAGTGGGAGGGTCACCTAAGGGAGCCCCGACCGCGCCGTCCACCCTCCCAGGGTCGGGGCCATATGGCCCAGACCTCCGGGGCCTTCGACAAAATTATTTTAGAGGTTTTTTTTTTTTTGGTGGTACTGGGGTTCCTTCTACCTCTGGGCTACACTCCCAGACCTATTTTTACATTTTTATTTGGAAACAGGGTCTCCTAAGCCAGTGCGCGCGGCTGGCTTCGAACCTTCGCGATCCTCCTGTCTCTGCCTCCCAAGCGCGGGGATTACAAGCGTGCGCCACCACGCCCGGCTATTTTAGAGTTTAAGAAAAAAAAATACTAAAAAAAAAAGTGTGGCTACCATTAATTCATGGGAAATTATTTGACCGCCATTAGTTCACTTTATTTGGTAATTACTTATAATTCTTCCATCTTGCAGGTTCAAGAATTCATTTGAGCCAGTACTTGAGAGGCTGAAACAGTAGGATTGCAGTTTCAAGAACAGCCTAACAATACAGTGAGACTCTCGGCAACCTAGTGAGACCCTGTTCCAAAATGGGTTAGGGGTATAGCTTAGAGGCAGAAATCCCCTGGGCTCAATCCCAACAACACACACACACACACACACACACTTTATTTGAAGTAATAATAATGAATCTATAATTTATTTTCATATGTAATGTTTAGAAAAATTTATAGTCAACCAATGAAGGTATGATGTAGGATAGATGAAATAAAGACAGAAAGGAGACAAAAGAAAAGGAAAATGAGACCATAGTTATAAATCTAAGAGCCTCACGATCAGACCTACACCTCAGACCTGTGTGTCCTCCAGGCTGGTCACTCAAATTCAAATTTCTGAAAAACCTATAAATCTTAGAGTTACTGTAAATTCACTCATTTATGAAAATCACCGTATTTTGATTAATCCTTAAGTGCATTGTTCACCTACACAATGTATTTTCAGATTAGATAAGACAAAGGACATGTATTTTAAGAAACCTACCATGTGGGCACATTCCGAACTTTATCTAGATATAGGACACAATGTTGGCCTGAAGATCCTGGAGAGGACAAGACCACCATAAATGTCTTCCGGTCCATGATCAAAGAACTGCGCGGCCAGGCTGACGTCATTCCACATACCTTCCCACGCCGGCCCCTCGCTCAGTTTCTTTTAAAGAGCCTGAGCGCCCCCAGCATGTCTGCTGTGAGACAGCCTGCATTCTGCTCATAGAATGTGTATCTCTACCTTTTACTTTTTTTTTTTTTTTTTTTTTTTTTTTGCGGGTCTGGGGATGGTACCCAGAGGCATTTGACCTCCGGGCTACACCCCCTGGCCAAATTTTTATTCTTTATTTTGAAACCGGGTCTCACTGAGTTGCAGAGGGCCTCACTAAGTAGCTAAGGCTGTCCGCGAACCGCGATCCTCCAGTCTCAGCCTTCCGAATGCTGGGATTACAAGAGTGCATCACCACGCCCGGCTCTACCTTTTACTTTCTAACAAAGCTCTTCCTCTTGGCTAAAAACCTGCTGATCCCTTAAGTTCTTCTTTGGGCCACTTCAACAGTCTGGGAGGAGCCGGGCAGGTGTGTGGTGACGCTTGCCTGTGGTTCCAGTACTTGGGAGGCTGAAATCAGCAGGTTTACTCCACAGTCTGCCTCAGCAATTTAGTAAGACCCTGTTTTAATATAAAAATATATATATATATTTAAGCCGGTTGTGGTGGCACACACTTGTAATCCCAGCATTTGGAGGCTGAGACAAGAGGATCTCAGTTCGTGGACAGCCTCAACTACTTAGTGAGGCCTTTTGCAACTAGTGAGATTCTGTTTCAAAAATAAAGAATAAAAAAGGGCTGGGGTGTAGCTTGGAGGTAGAATGCCCCTGGGTTCCATCCCCAAAACCGCAAAAATAAATAAATAAATTAAAATCTAAATTTAAAAAATGTTTAGCCGGGCATGGTGGCGCACGCTTGTAAACCCCCTGCTTGGGAGGCAGAGACAGGAGGATCGCTCAGGTTCGAAGCCAGCCATGCTGGCTTAAGAGACTCTGTTTCCAAGTAAAAAGTATAAAAGAGGTCTGGGAGTGTAGCCCGGAGGTAGAAGGGTTTCCAGGAACCCCAGTACCACCACCAAAAAAAAAAAAAAAAAAGTTTAAAGGGGTAAGGGTGTAGCTCAGAGGTAGAACACCTCTAGGTTCAATTCCCAAAACCAAAATTAAAAGAGAGAGATGAAAAAGGACCCCAGATATCTCTGACAGAAATCTAGATTCATGGACTAAAGATCAAAGTGTCGCCTGAAGTCATAACCCTGAGTGTTTTCAGAATTGACCTTGTTACACACTGGGGACCTAAATTTCAACTTGCAAGGGAACGGCTGGTGCTGGCAGGTTCCTGGGCTCACCTCACCCCCAGAACCTAGCCCTCTCTCATAGAGGCCACTCCTCTGACATCCCACCAGGATCTAGCCTAGAACCTGTGTGAGGGCCTCTCAGCTTTACTCTGTGTAATCCTTCGTCACTATAGTGAAACATCTACAATAATTAACTTATGAAGAGAAAGGATTTGTCCTGGATCACAGTTTTGGGGGTTCCAGTCCAGGATGAACAGACCCAGTGCTTGGGGCCTCTGGTGAAGTTCCAGATGGCCATGGTGGAGAGCTCAGGAAACAGCAAACCCGCTTACATCCCAAGCCACGGGGCACAAACCGCCTGAGGAAGGGGCCGGGCTCCCAGGAGCGCCTTTGAGCGCATGCCCCCAGCAACAAAGAACTTCCCACGAGGCCCCTAGCTCCACCCCGGGGTGCCTCTGGGAGACACTTAGCAATCCATAACACTCCCCAAACATGAACTGTGTGTTCAGAATGCCTTTTATCTCAAGCAAATTGGAAACATTTTGAGAGAAGTGCCATAAATGTGTGTATGTGTATTTAATATGCTTAAAAAAAATCTTCTGGTCTTTCTCAGGAGCCCTCAGTGGTGGAGAAAAGAATCAGCAAATATCTCCTGGATAGGTTTGTGGTCGCATAGCACTGGGACCAGATCCCAGCACCTTCTGTTATGAGCAAGCCCCACCGTTAACATAGACTGGACATGTTTGTATCTTTCCACAATGTCAGAATTTATTGAATAACAGTAAATTCTCAAACTATACCAATTTTATCAGCTTTATCTCACTGAGTACTCAGGGTTTCCCTTGGCATCCTGACTGTGGCAATCACAAATTATCTTATTTCATTCCAATATTAATTACTAACATATACAACATTCAAGTCACATATCACACTTGATGTAATGATAAATAAATTACAGAAAAACTCAGAAAGTGCATCAGAAGAGTCTTGTCCTGGGAAAACCACCTTCTGGATCATGGTATCTCCCCTGCCAGGTAAGTGCTGAGATAGACTCAAATCTTACAGTTTTGAGACTCACAGCAATTTAGCAAGACCCTGTTTCAAAAATAAAAGCTGGAGTCAGGTGTGGTGGTGCACCCTTGTAACTCAATACTTGGGAAGCTGAGATAGGAGGATCAGGGGTTTGCAGCCAGCCTCCACTACTTAGTGAGGACCTCTGCAACTTAGTGAGAACTTGTTTCAAAATAAAGAATAAAAAATAGGGCTGAGGGTGTAACTAAGAGGTAGAATGCCCCTGGGTCCCATCCCAAGTACTGTAAAACAAATAAACAAATAAAAAGGAAGAAAGAAAGCCGGTCGTGGTGGCACACACCTATAATCCCAGTACTTGAGAGGCTGAGACAGGAGGATCACAGGTTCAAGACCAGCTTCAGAAACTTAGTAAGGGTCTAAGCAATTTACCAAGACCCTGTTTCCAAATAAAAAATAAAATAGAGCTGGGTGCATAGTCTGGAAATAGAAGATACCTGGGTTCCATCCCCAATACACAAAAAAATGGGGTCTGGGAGTATAGCTCAGAGGTCAAATATCCTTGGGTTCAACTCCCAGAATCCCTCCCGCCTGCAAAAAAAAAAAAAAAGAAGGAAAATATCTAACTGTGGCTGCAGGATTTTTTTTTTCTTTCTTTTTTGGTGGTACTAGGGGTGGAACCCAGGGGCTTTTCTACCTCCGGGCTATACTCCCAGACCTATTTTATACTATTTGGAAACAGGGTCTCACTAAGTTTCTGAGAGCCTCACTAAGTAGCTGAGGCTGGCTTCGAACCTGTGCAATCCTCCTGTCTCATCCTCCCAAGTGCAGGGATTACAAGGGTGCACCACCACGCCTGGCTGTGGCTACAAGATTTAAAGAGACAGAAGAGAAAGCAAAGGCAGAGAGCTGATACAGATGCAAAAGAGTTACTACACATGGTCAGATAAGATTCATGAACCCAGCTGGGCACGGTGGGCAGCTAGACATGCCTGTAATCCCAGGGAGGCTGAGATAGGAGGACTACAGGTTCAAGGCCAGCCTCAGCAACTTAGTGAGGGCCTGTTTCAAAATAAAATCCAGCTGGAGGTGTAGCTCAGAGGTAAAATGCTCCTGGGTTCAATCCCCAGTACCACAAAAAAAGTTTGGGGGTATAGCTTGGAGGTAGAATGCCCCTGAATTATTCAGTCCCCAGTAACACACACACACACACACACACACACACACACACACACACACACACACACACAAGATTAATGAGCCCAAAGCACAGAGCTGATGCCAAGTCTGGAGCTGTTGAAGGCTCAGGGCTTATTCAAGGCCCAGGACCGCATAACAGGCAGTTTTGAGCAGGCCACATCAAACAGGGAGGTCATGCTGAGCTGAAGCCCTTGGGACTGTCAGGAGTTGGTGGTGTTCTCTAGGTGGTCTGATAAATAACAGGGTGTGCCACCTTGCCACCATCTTAGGTGCCCCTTTTATGTGTTTTAGATTGTGGGTTGTGTTATTCACTGGTCTGTTTTGTTAGATAAGCTCACAGCCCTGGTTTCTTTAATATGGGTTTGATTTGCCCATATATCCATGTGTCCCTCATTTAATTTGATAAGTTCATGGGTGATGATTTTTATTAGCATGATTAATTTACTTATTATTTGTGCCTTATGGTTTTCTTAGCAGATTTTTGTGTGTATGTGACACTGGAGATGAAACCCAGGGGCATTCTACCTCCAAGCTACACCCCTAGCCCTATTTTCTTCTTTATTTTGAAGAATAAAAGGGTCTCACTAAGTTGTGGAGGGCCTAAGTAGCTGAGGCTGGAAGCAACCTGCCCTCCTCCTATCTCAGTCTCCCAAGTACTGGGATTACAACCATATGCCACCATGCCCAGCTAGGGTTGTTCTTTCTAATAAGCTCTGATTGCCCAACATCTGGTGATTGTCTATTTGCCCAGACAAATTACAGAGTCATTCAGCTTCAGTGAGTTACATACACTTTTTGAGGTGGTGCATGCCTGTAATCCCAATACCTGGGAGGCTAGGACAGGAGTATTGTAAGTTCAAGGCTAGCCTCAGCCATTTAGAGAGAACTTAAATAGAGCCTGTTTAAAAATAAAAACTAAAAGGTGCTGGAGGCATCCCTCAGAGATAGAATGCCCCTGTGTTCAATCCAAAAAAGAAAGGAAGAAAAGAAGGAAGGGAGGAAGAAAGGGAGGGAGGAAGAAAGAAAGGAAGGGGGAAAGGGAAACTCTCTAGATGCTAAGGATGTAGTTCATTGTAGACATACTTAGATAAAACATCTTTCTCTCATTGTCCTTCCTGAGGATTGCTGCAGCCCCTCTCTGAGTAAGTTCCCCTTCAAAACTGCTTCTGGCTACTGGGTGTGCTGGTGCATGCTTGGAATCCCAGTACTTGGGAAGCTGAGACAGGAGGATTGCAGGTTCACAGCCAGCATCAGCAATTTGGTGAGGCTCTCTGCAACTTAATGAGACCATGTTTCAAAGTAAAGAAATAAAATAGAGATAATGGTACAGCTCAGAGGTAGAGGGCCTCTGGGTTTGGTCCTCAGTCTCACACACACACACACACACACACACACACACACACACACACTTTGTGCTGATCATGCTGGCAGCCTTAGGTGCTTGGCACTTCTTCCTTTGGAATCCTAACGGGTCCCATCTCAAAGGGCTTGGGGTACTTCCTTGTGGGGATTCTCTATTATAGTTTATGGGGTGACTCCAGCTTGGGGCTCAGTGGAGATAACAACGTTGCAGGAGTGAATTAAGGTCTTTGCCTTTTGTTATAGAGTCAGTAATGAAGTGGTTTCATTATTAAGTCAATGAATCAAAAGCTTCCCAGAAGATCTGAGGGAGCAAGGCAGAGAGGAGCAGGGCCCTGTGTGGCTAATTGGATACAGTTGCTCTTCTTTTGCAGAGGAAGGTGTGTGTGCCTGCCCCCCCCCCCAAAGATGCTCCAGTCAAAGTGTGCTTCAGGCACTGGGAAAAGATGTCTAGGATATGGTCAAAGCATAAGACCAGAAACAACCCTCCTTCCTGGGTCAGAAGATGCTTCAGGTAAAGGAGGAGCTCTGCAGCCTCTTCCTAGCCTGTCTTACAGACCCACTTCTGCTACAGACGTGTCTAGTGCTGTTTGCTTCCCTGGATACTCAAGTGTGTGTGTGTGTGTGTGTGTGTGTGTGTGTGTGTGTGTGTGTATGTGTTTTGCTGGATGGAACCCAGGGGCATTTTACCTCTGAGCTACACCCCCAGCCCTTTTTTGTTTGTTGTTTGGAAACAGGGTCTCACTAGGTTGCTCAGAGTCTCACTATGTTGTTTAGGCTGGTCTCAAAGCTGCGATCTTTCTGTCTCAGCCTCCCAAGTCCTGGGATTAAAGGCATGTGCCACCATGCCTGGCTTCATGATCATTTAGACCCTTTCTCTGTGTCTTTGCACAGGCTATTGTGTTGCCTTGGCCCCCAACTCCCTTCCCTTTCTTTTTTTTTATTTTTTTTATTTTTTTATTTTTTTTATTGGTGCACTGTATTCATACATCATAGTAGGATACATACTTTTGTAGACATACTTGCACACTTTTCCCAGTCAGCCCCCACCCAATCCCCACCCCATTCTCTCCCTATCCCTCCCTCCCATGCTTGGCTTAGTAGTTGACATCTAGTATTATGGCAATTTATCTAAAATTAAAAATGGTAATCTCACATAACAGTTTCATTTGTCTGATACCAAGCTTTTGATGACTTAAAGATGACATTTCAATATTTCTTTTTGCTTTCTTACCAGAGAATTTTTTTTTCTATTTTTTAGGTGAAACTATCATATATTTATATATTTATTTTTCAGAAAAAAATCTATCCTAATATGGAATATGAACTCTAGGTACCCAAAACGATCTTGAAAAAGAACAAAGCTAGAAGATATATATTTTCTGATTTCAAACCATATAAAGCTACAATAATTGAAAGAGTGTAGTACTATTCTAAAGGCAGATATATAAACCATTGGAGTTAAATAAAAGCCTAGAGCTAAATTCTTCCCTATATTGTCAAGTTATTTTTGACAAGGTTTCCACGAACATTTGGTGGTGGAAATATTAATCTTTTAACTAAATATTGTTGAAAAATAATACTTACATGGAAAAGAATAAAATTGGACCCTTACCTAATCCCATATACAAATATTAACTCAAAATAGATAAAAGACCTAAATATAAATCTTAAGACTATAATCTTTTAGGAGAAAATCTGGGTCATTAAACCTCACAACATTGAAATTGGCAGTGATTTCTTGGTTATGATTTCAATGGCACAGGCAACAGAAGCGTATACAAACTCCCTAAAAAATAAAAAAAAATTGTATATCCAAAGACATTGTAAACAGAGTTAACAGTTACTAATAGAATGGGATAAAATATTTCCAATTGCTATATCTGAAGGTATATTAATATTCCAACTAGAAATCCTAAAAATTAACAACAATAAAGGCAAACAATACCCTTTTGAGATAGGTAAAAGACTAACATAAATAATGAATCTCCACAGATAACCAATCTTAGTTGTCTGTTGGATGGAAAATCTTGTTTCTCTGGTTCTGGTGTGTGTTACCTATTTCTTCTTTAATCTCTTTGAGTATTTTCTCTAGCACTGGTTTTGAAGACATAAATTCCTTCAGTTTCTGTTTGTCATGGAAGCTTCTTATTTCTCCATCTAATTTGATAGAAAGTTTTGCTGGGTAGGAAATTTTTGGCTGGAAGTTGTTTTCTTTCAGAATTGGGAATATGTTGCTCCAAGCCCTTCTGGCTCTCATAACTTGGTTTGGGAAGTCTGGAGTGATTCTAATTGGTTTGCCTCTGAATGTCACTTGGCCCTTTGCTTTTGTTGCCTTTAAGATTCTCTGCTTGGCTTCCACATTGGTCATTTTGACAATTATGTGGCGTGGGGATCCTCTTCTCCGATCCTGTCTAAAGGGAGTTCTATAAGTTTCCTGGACCTGTGTATCGGCCTCTTGCTCGATGTCTGGAAAATTTTCTGCTATTACTTCCTTGAAGAGATTGTTGATCCCTTTGGTTTCACTTTCTTTTCCCTCCTCTATTCCAATTATTCTTAGGTTAGCTCTCTTAAAATGGGCCCATATTTCTTCAATATCAGATTCCTGCTGTTGGATATTTTTTTCTAGATTAGAAACTATGCGTTCATTTTTGGATTGCTCATCTTCTAAGAGTGAGATTCTGTTCTCCATGTGTTCTAATCGGTTGTTTGTGCTTTGAATTGAGGCCTTTACTTCATTAATTGCATCCTTTATCTCTTTTTGGCTCTCTCTGAGTTCTTTTCGAAGCACCTCTATTATTTCTACAGTTATTTTTCTGATTTGATCTTCTAGAAATCTCTGATTTTCAGTTTTATCGGGTTCTGATGTTGTGGGGTTGTGTGCATTCATTCCTCCAGTATTATTCCTCTTTCCCATGATTTCGGGTGTTTGTGCCTTCTCTGGGTTCTTCCCTTGGGTCACTATGACTTCACTTAAGGTGTTCTGGATCTCGAGTCTGTAGTATCTCAGACCCCACTACTCCTTTACTGGGTTTTATCCTAGAGTCTCCGACCCAGAGAGTCGATAGAGGCTGCTTTAGACTGTGGGGGGTGCCAGGTTGCACGTTCTCCTATGGTGTGATATCTCTGCCACCGCCCCTCCCCCAATGGGTCAAGTCCCAGGGAGTACAGTACTGGGATTTCTCCTCTGTGGCCCGCAATTTGACTCACTGTTCTTGAGTGCGCAGATGTAACTGTACTGGCCTCGCTGAATTTGCTGCTGCTGCCGCCGGTGGCAATATGGCGCCGCTGCTACACCCTCGGCTATGGGGCTGGCGTTTTCTTCTTGGTTTTGATTTCGACTCTGAATCCCTGCAGCGTGTGCTGAGCTCAGCCACTGGGAGCTTTAGACGCTCTCTGCTTGGAGAAATCCCGCCTGGCTGTTCCGCAGTGGCTCACCTCGGCTTGCTGTAGCCGTCCGTGAATTCACCAGTGCCGCTGGCAGTATGGCGCTGCTGCCGCGTCTGCCGCGTCCTCGGGCGCGAGGCCGGTTATCTCCTCTGTGGCTCTGTTCTCAGTCCGCTTTCTCTCTGGAGCCTGGTGATTTTTTGTTTCACTGGTGATGGTGTTTTCTGGCTATGAAAGGCGCTGATTTTGTGTTAATGGAAATTTGTTGTTAGCGGGGCTCTTAAGCCCCGCTTTTCTCGGTCACCATCTTCCCGGAAATCTCCCTTCCCTTTCTTATATACTTTTTTTTTTTTTTCAGAACTGGGCATGGAACCCAGGGGCATTCTACCTCCAGCCCTATCTTTTATTATTTATTTTGAAACAGAGTCTCACTAAATTGCAGAGAGCCTCACTAAGTAGCCGAGGCTGTCTGCAAACCTGGATCCTCCCTTCTCAGCCTCCCAAGTACTGGGATTACAAGTGTGCACCACCACGCCCAGTCCTTTCTTACATACTTCTGTTTGCATCTCAGCCGCTCTGTGAGCCCTTCCTTGACTTGCTTCCTCGGGGAGATTGAGTAACTTCCATACTGACCCTCTAAGTCCCTCTATAAACCCATACACATACATCTGCATTTTTCCCCATAAGTGTTTGCTGTACACCTGGTACCTGGCCAGGGGCCAGCTTTCAGGGAAACCCACTGATCCCTGTGACCCCTCAGGGAGATGATTCAGTGGCTAATCAGTTAGCTATCACAAGGTACAGTTTTATTCTGGGCCATAGCTCCCATCCTCTGAGCTCAGAGTCCAAATGGATTCAGAGAGTGAGAGCTCAAAAGCCCTAAACTAGCCCTTGACCTGTCTCCTCTGCAGGCCACGGACTTGGCAAGCATAAGATGGTGATGCATTTTCCACTGTCCAGCTGAACACCCGGTGTCCCGGAGCAGCAGGGAGCCCAGTGACAACAAGGGTAGCTGAGTAAACAGCATGTTGGGAAACAGCCCTGCCCCCATAGCACTAATGTCCACATAACAAAGTGTACTCTGGAAGAAACTGTGCTTAGAGGATTTGGGTGGGAGTGATTCCTTGTCATTCAAGCTAGCAGCAATCCTCAAGTAGGGCAATGAGAGAAAGAGAGATTTTGTCTAAGTATGTCGACAGCCAGGTTATGGAGTGTATATAAGCGCTATGGAATTTGACTTAGGGGCATGACTAGTTTCTTTCAGTGTTTTGAGCAACAACCTAAACCCACTTTATCCCCAGTGCTTGGGAATGTTTAAGGCACCGGGTTGGGTTTAAGTCTGCAGAGAAGAACTATGGCCCGGTTACAGAGTAGGGAGGGTACTCCGCGTTTCTTGGTTAGGACAGAGAAAAAGGTGGGGGAAATGGAGGATCCTACAAATATATTAGTCCCACAGCACTGAACCAAAGCACAGAGGGAAGTTGATGGTCCAAAGCCTTCATGTGGGGAATCATTCATTTATTTTCTGTAGTACCAGGGATTGAACCCAAAGGCATTCTACCTCTGAGCTACACCCCCAGCCCAATTTTATGTATTTATTTTTAAATTTTGAAGCAGAATTTCACTAAGTTACAGAGGACCTCAAGAGATTTGTGAGGCTGGCTACAAACCTGCAATCCTCCTGTTTCAGCCTACTAAGTACACAAGGATACAGGCCTGCGTCACCACACCCAGCTGGAATCACTTTTTTTTTTCTTTCTAGAGCTTATCTAGTCTAGGCAGAATTTTATTTCCTTAAAAAGTAGTCAGCTAGCCGGGCGTGGTGGTGCATGCTTGTAATCCCTGTTCTTGGGAGGCGGAGACAGGAGGATCGCGCAGGTTTGAAGCCAGCCACGCTGGCATAAGAGACCCTGTTTCCAAATAAAAAAATTTAAAAAGTATAAAAATAGGTCTGGCAGTGTAACCCGGAGGTAGAAGGGTTTCCAGGAACCCCAGTACCACCAAAAAAAAAAAAAAAAAAAAGTAGTCAACTAGGCCAGGCGTGGTGGCACACGCTTGTAATCCCTGCACTTGGGAGGCTGAGACAGGAGGATTACGGGTTTGCAGCCAGCCTCAGCTACTTAGTGAGGCCTTTTGCAACTCAGTAAGACCCTGTTTCAAAATAAAGAATAAAAATAGGGGTATAGTTCGGAGATAGAATATATATATATATATATATATATATATATATATATATATATATATAGTATAGCTGGGGGTATAGCTCGGAGATAGAATGCCCCTGAGTTCCATCCCCAGTACCGCAAAAAAAAAAAAAAAAAAAAAAAAAAGTAGTCAACTTACATGATGTAGTTAAAATACTGGCAATTGATCTTATTGTTTCTAATTACCTGGTACATCTTCCCGTGTTCCAATTATAGATCTTTGCATCTTCCCAGTTCCCTCTCATCCAACCCAGCCTCCCTCATCTCATTTAAACAAGAAAAAGATTATGACTTTGCTTCTATTATCTAGGTTAGGCAAAATGTTCCCTGAGTTCCCATTAAGGTTTGATTTTTTTCAAAGAAACATAATCGCAATTCTCTTAAAAGCCCGTCCCAAGTAGTCATTTTTCTGCTGTCTGAATTTATTGACTACCCAAACATCTTAAGGTTTAGTCAGCTCAAGCTTCTTTGACTCATTCTTATTTGCATTTAGCGAAAACTCATGTTGTTCAGTTTCTGGAAATTGATGTGAGCTGGGACCGAGTTCCACTCGAAGGTCATGAGAGGTGGAACTGGTTGGCCATAAAAGACCCCCTGAACTCTAGTGGGAAAGGAGATGGACTTTGGGGAGAGGGCCCAAGGCTAACTCAAAAGGAATAACCTTTGTCCTGAAGCAGATAAGCCAGTAGAGTAAATGAAAATGGTTCTCTGCCAAAGTATAATTGATTCTCCAAAGAATTTTCTTCTCTAACCCTCTCAGTCTAGGTCCTAAAACCTCATATGAAATGTGAGATCTAACCAAACTAAACAGGTCAACCACTGCATGGATTCAGAGCTACCTGGATGAGACAGAAAGGTCCTGCTCTTGAGGAACCCCAGGCAGAAACCGCTGATCATCCAAGACCAGAGCCGGCCTCACCATAAACAGAGGCTCAAGAGGCTCAGGAAGACGACTCCACCATGGCCAAGGAAAGGTTAGAGAGACAAGGGGGTGAATTTAATATATAGCCCGTCTTATGGAAGTCTCAGTCACACTGATGTCTTAGAACGTCTTCCTCAGAGCCAGTCCTTTTTGTTCTTTAAAGAACAAAATTTAAATTAATCCCACGTTTTGTGAAAACATAAATTTGGAACACTAATCTGCCCGTCCAAGGTAAATATTAAAGAAATTCTTTTCATCTTTAACTTGAATGACTCCATGCAATACCTCTTTCCTGCGCAAAGAGTGAGCTATGGCACTCCAACACTGTCAAAACCATCAATTTTAATACATTTGTTGGCATGTCATGCGTGTAAGGTTTGATGCAGCGAACATTCTCTCTAGGGCAGGCCCCCTCTTGCTCCCCAGCCCCGCCCAGACCTGCACAGGCCTGTTTATATGCCTTGACTCATGTTGTCCTGTTTAACAAGTACCTGTTGGCCTACTACCAAGACAAATAATGTAAACATAGAAGACTGGGCCCCTTACCTAAAAGAGCCATCCGTCTTCTTTGAGAAACCAGATAAACTCTAAAGAACTAGCTGCTTAAGGAAGGAAAGTAATTCACAATTTGACACATAGAATTTATTTTTTCAACCAAATCATTTCTGAAAGCATGAAGAGAGGGCGTTGATAATTATGTCGAGCCAATAGGAGTGACTAGGACCCCATAGGAGATCGATCTGTGTTACTGAAGGCTCTTTTATTGGTGGAAGGGCATGAGTTTACACATCTGAGACAGGAAATGGGAAAAGGTGAAATCAATCTTCATGATGGAGAATTTCATATTTCCAAGGGAAAAATCCCAGAGCAATGGGAAGAAGTCCAGGGACTGGATGCCAGAGGAAGCACACCTCAGAGAGAAGCCACTGGGATAAAGGCAGCAGAGGAGAGGTTCAGGGATCAAACCAGTTAATTATGAAGCTACAAACTATTTGCTTTGAGGAAAGCAGTGCAAACACCTTCCAGCTTCTCCCTCAAAATCCTCAGTAGAAGCCATGCTGCCCACCTCTGCCCTTTGGAAAATGGAACCCTGGGGGATAAATTGGAAATTCTGTGTTCTAATTTGGGAGATTTGTGTATGGCAAAAATAAGCATGGTAATCCAGGAGTGGTGGCGCACACTTGTAATCCCAGTACTTGGGAGGCTGAGACAGGAGGATCGCAGTTCACAGCCAGCCTCAGTTATTTATGAGGCCCTCCGCAACTTAGTGAGATCCTGTTTCAAAATAAAGAATAAAACCAGGCATGGTGGCACACACCTGTAATCCCAGCGCTTGGGAGGCTGAGACAGGAGGATCGCACAGGTTCGAAGCCAGCCTCAGCAACTTAGTGAGTCCCTGTTTCCAAATAAAGTATAAAATAGGTCTGGGAGTATAGCCCAGAGGTAGAAAAGCCCCTGGGTTCTACCCCCAGTACCACCAAAAATAAATAAATGAAAATAAAGAATAAAGAATAAAAAACAGGGCTGGGGGGTGTAGCTCAGAGGTAGAATACCCCTGGGTTCCAACCCAGTATTGCAAAAAAAATAAATAAACATTATACGTACCAATGGAGTACCATGTGATGTTCCCATTCATATAAATACATTGCACCATTCTAAACTCAGGTTAAATGTGTCTATCACCTCAAACATTTATTGCTTCAGTATGGTGAAAACTTTCAAAGTCCATTCTTCTAGCTCAGTACATCACTGTTATCTATAGTTCCCCTACTTGCAATATCACAAGAGAAAGTCTTGCTCCTGACTATAACTTAGTATCCTTGCTTTTGAATTTTTTAAAAATCTTTTCACCCTATAATCTACCAAACCTCTTTTTGCCACTCAGCCTTACATTGTTATATTATAAAGTGTACCTCAAGCCGGGCATGGTGGCCCACACTTGTAATCTGAGTACCTGGAAGGCTGAGACAGAAGGAGCGCAGATTTGCAGCCAGCTTCAGCTACTTAGTGAGGCCCTCCCAACTTAGTGAGACCCTTTTGAAAATAAAGAATAAAAAATAGGGCTGGGGGTGTAGCTCGGAGATAAAATGCCCCTGGGTTCCATCATCAGTACCGGAAAGAAAGAAAGAAAAGAAAAGAAAGAGAGGGAGGGATGGGAGGAAGGAAGGAAGGAAGGCAGGCAGGCAGGCAGGCAGGAAGGAAGGAGAAAGAAAGAGATTTTAGGGGAGGATTAAATAAATACTCTGAACTCAAAAGCAACTCAGCAAGAATCTTTACTGTTGTGCAGAAGGGTGCATGCATACCATAAATCAGGGCAAGCACACTGGGCGGGCAGTCCAGGCCCCACTGCGTCATCCCCCATTGACTGGGGTAAAACTCACAATCTAATCTGGTTGGCTAGTTTCCCACAGGGCAAGTTTTTTTTTTTTTTTCTTTAGAACAAAGGAGAAATGGAAAAACTTATATTTCCAGTAGCAGGGTATACAGACACGTGTACCAGAAAGTTACAAAATGAATATGGGTCAGTTTTTATATGACTTTATAACTTTGATAGGAAAGATCATTTTTCTTCTTACAATAGTGAACATTTCAATGAATATTTCCCCTTCCATTATACATCATACATCATCCCTCTTTAATTTGTCTTTTTTTTTTTTTTTTTTTTTTTTGGTGGTACTGGGGATGGAACTCAGGGGCCTTCTACCTCCAGACTACACTCCCAGACCTATTTGATATTTTATTTGGACACAGGGTCTCTTAAGCCAGCTGGGGCTGGCTTCAAACCTGCGCGATCCTCCTGTCTCAGCCTCCCAAGCAGGGATTACAGCGTGCGCCACCACGCCCAGCTCTAATTTATCCTTTAAAGACTTTTTTTTTTTTTATTGTTCTATCACACATGATACATGCCTGCCAATGCTTGAGCAAGCAAGAGAATCAACATTACGAAAATGTATTCTGAAAAGAAGGGGTGGGCAGAGGAAGCTGGAGTAGAGGCCAGAGTGGGCACCTGTGACCTGTGCCCATGGGAGCCCCAGGAGCGATGCTGAGAAATGCACAGGGCCCTGGCCCTAGAGGGGCCACAGTGGACACACGATAAGACCTGCTTAACTGCAGGGGCTTAGAGAACGAGTGCAGTGTGGCCTGGTGGCCTGGCAGGACCTCTGCAAGAAGGAAGAGAGGCTTCAGAGACACCTCGGGCGGGGCCCGAGGGGCTCGGCAAGTGCTGGCTAACCTGAAAGGTTGGTGTGGGCCTGGACCTCCTTCTGCTCTCTCTGTCAGCTATTATTTGTGGTTTTCTGTCTCTTTCAAATGAGAGTAGAGATTTCTCTTCCCTACTCCCCCTTCTCTGTGGAGTCTAAATTCCTGTGTCTTTTCTCTCAACCCCTCCCCCAGGAAAAGACCCGGCCTGAACAGCTTTCCACCAGGCGTGACTCAGCGTAACTTCTAACTTCAAAGCCTTGACAGTGATCTTTGTCAACTTCCTACTCGTTTTTCCAGTCAGTTTACGGCTTGTTAGCTGCTGTTTACACAGCCTCTCTAACACACACACACACACACACACACACACACACACACGCACGCACCCATGGACACACACACATAGGCACACACACGCATGTGCATACTCACACAATTTCTTTGTCAGCAAATTTCTGCTTCGTTTTCATGGCTTATCTCATCTGGCACATTCAATCCTTCCATTAGATTCTTTTCTCTCCTTGCCTGAGCCTGACAGTCTCAGCAGCGCGTGGGGCAGCCATTGTTGGCTCTAGAGGCACAGATGCGAGCCAGGCGTGGGGCACACACTTGTAATCCCAGTGCTTGGGAGGCTGAGGCAGGAGGGTGGGAGGTTCGCAGCCAGCCTCAGCTACTTAGTGAGCCCCTCTGCAACTTAGTGAGATCTGGTTTCAAAATAAAGAATAAAAAATAGGGCTGGGGATGTAGCTCGGAGGTGGAATGCCCCTGGGTTCAATCCCCAGTTACACACACACACACACACACACACACACACACACACACAGTTACAGGCATGGATGCTTGCCTCCTGACCACCGTGGTCCTGGAGCTCCATGGCCCAGTACCTGGCTCCCAGGAGCTCAGCTATGTTCAGTGAATGCCAATTTGAAAAATAAAAGCAGAAGAAATCTAAGAAAGTTTTAGGGGACATCAGTTTTCCTTGGGTCTAGACTGAAGAGACCTCAGCTCTCAGTAACTTTGTTACATAATCACATTAGAAGTGTTTGGGAGTACTTTGCAGCCAGTCACTTCTGTGTCCTGCATGTACCACATAAAATCACCATTTTATTACCACTTCCACCCACGCCAGAAACCTGCAGTACATCCCAATGAGCGGCTCCCTGTGTTGGCAAGGATCTGAAGTGCTCGTCTCTGCTTTCTCATTCAATGAATATTTATTAAGCAACTATTATGTTCAAGGAACAATCTCTTTTGGCAGCCCCCTTGAGACCCACTGTGAGAGACAAATAAAGGCGCTATTATAAATGTACACCCAGACACTGAATAATGATGGATGAGGGTGCATCCAGCCTTACTTCTGCAACTCCTGCTTTCAAAATCATTATGTCCTGCCCGGCTTTCCCTGTGCCTTTAAAACTTTTATAACTTGGGCTGTCAGCATGGTACAAGCCATCTCGAAACAGCTTTTAAATAAGCCCATTAAAGTTTGAGGAAACTTTATTCTTCCTGAGAGCGCCTATGCCTAATGGGAAGCGACTACCATACGTGACAAGTAAAACGTGTCCTCAGACCAGCCCAACAGAAGGCCTTGTCTTCTGTAACAAAGTGCATCACTCCTCCTCATAAAATTAAATTGCAGAGAAGTAGAAGTTCAGTTTCGAACTCAATTAAGTGTGCAAAGTTGGTTCTGTGTGGGGAACGGAGGTGGGGGATGTGGGGGGAGCCTGGGGACACACAGGGGAAGGAACCCTTCCTTCTAAAGGAGACTCAGGAAGATGTGGTGTGACGAGAAGTATCAAAAAGCATGGCGGCACACGCTTGTAATCCCCGTGCTTGGGAGGCGGAGACAGGAGGATCATGCAGCTTCGAAGCCAGCCGCGCTGGTTTAAGAGACCCTGTTTCCACATAAAAATATAAAAAATAGGTGTCTGGGAGTATAGCCCGGAGATAGAAGGGTTTCCAGGAACCCCAGTATCACCAAAAAAAAAAAAAAATAGGAGAGGTCAAGAGCAGGTACTCCAGGTACATCAACAAAAGCTCACTGACATCCACCCCCTTTCCAATTCACGTGGCAAGAGCCGTCCCAGTGCTGGCAAGAAAGGAGCTGAATCCACTGGATGCAGGAGGGCAAGAAGGTGACAAAGCAGAAAGGAAAGTATAAACCACTCAGTGGAGGAATTTGACTTTAAAGGAAACAGCAAGATAAGGTACAAAGAGAGTCTTCGAAATGTGGAGTACCGGAGTACCGAGGCTTGGGGGAAGACTCCATGGGCAGGAGAGGAGGAAGACATGGGCTAGGAAAGGGATAATTGTTGGGGCAAGGACACCAGAGGAAATTGGATTCAAAGCCCAGGGGAAATAATTCGTCTTCTTTAGAAGGGGGGGGGGGGACCAGGTGTGGTGGCTCACACTTGTAACCCCAGAACTTGGGAGGCTGAGACAGGAGAATAGCACAGGTTCAAAACCAGCCTCAGCTACTTAGTGAGGCTCTCAGCAACTTAGTGAGACCCTGTTTCCAAATAAAGTATAAAATAGGTATTGCCTGGAGGTAGAAAAGCCCCTGGGTTCCACCCCCAGTACCACAAAAAAAAAAGAGAGAGAAGAAAAATAGGGCTGGGGGGTATAGCTCGAAAGTAGAATGTCCCTGGGTTCCATCCCTAGTACCTTAAAAAAGAAAGAAAGAGAGAAAGAAAGGAAGGAAGGAAGGAAGGAAGGAAGGAAGGAAGGAAGGAAGGAAGGAAAGAAGGAAGAAAGAAAGGCACTTTCTCTCAAAAAATGCAGGGGAGGAAATTATATTGGTTAGTGGAGAAGACAGGGGATGGAGAGATTTCTCATTCGTGAACCCTCAGTTTTCTCTGTGGGTTCAGGGCACCATTGGAGAACAATGATGACTGTTTAAAATAGCCCCCGGGATATGGAAGGCAGGTGGTTGGGGACACAGAAACTCAGCAGCAAGCTCAGCATTAGGCCCAAACTTGATATTCCTTTAGCAAGTGAGCGACTGGAACAACAAGGCCTGCGGGTGTTCTCTCCTGGGAAGAAAGTGAAAGCAGGAGCAGGTTGATGGGTGAAGGGCACAGACAAGGGACCTGCAGTCTCCATAAGAGGTCAAGGCACTCAATCCGGGAAGACAGAGGTGGGCAGCCTGGGAAGACAGGGCCATGTGAGCAGAAAGGGCCCTGGGGCCACGGCTGCAGAGGAGAGGTTCTGAGTGTGGACGTTCAGATCAGTGTTGTTTTGTTTTGTTTTGTTTCAAAGGTTAATTCGCTTTTATTAGGAACATAAAATGATAGTGTGCTAACTTCAACACTAGATCATACAAGAAAGAATCTGAAAATTCCCTTCCTGATGTCTTCTAAGACTTAGGGACCCCATTTATATGTGCCTTGTTCTTTCCTCAGACCTGGAAAAAAAAAATGTATGTTCTAACAAGTGATGATTTTTCCCTTTCCCATATAGAAATTCTGCTGATCCCTTACAGTTCCTCTGAAAAAAAGTTCAGGTGAAAAAAGTTCATCTTGTGGTTGTCTGAAATAGATATGAAGCTCACTGAGGTTGTGAGACAGGGACAAAGAGACAAACACACTCCTGGACCTCAACTCACAGTCGAAGAAAAGCAATTCCCGGAGCCCTTAACCTGTTCGTTGCCATGATTTGTGCTTTCTTCTACTCCCCACTGATGTGTTCTCTTAACAGCTATAGCAAACCGCCCTTGTCACAAAGCAGAGACGTTTATACAAGTCTGGATAGTGTTTACCTCTGAAGGGTCTAACAAGGATGGTATTTGTTGGGCGGTGATTGTCACATGTTGGCCAAAGTGGGTATTTATTTATAATTACTTACCAAAGTCTAAATATATGTTTATGTATTTCTTTGTATGCACATCACATTTCACAGTAAAAATATAAAGTTAAAATATAATAAATACTTTGAATGGGTACAGAGTTTATTTTTAGAGTGATAAAAATGTTCTAAAATTAGATAGTGCTCATGGTTACATGGAACTGTCAAGATTAAACAGCATTAAGGGAATTTTATAGTATGTAAATTATTCCTCCAAAAAGTGTTTTTAAAAAATACTTTGCAGTGGGCATGGGGACACACGCTTGTAATCCCTGTACTTGGGAGACTGAGACAGGAGGATCACAGGTTCAAAGACAGCCTCAGCCACTTAATGAGGCCCTTTGCAACTTTGTAAGATCTTATTTCAAAATAAAGAATAAAAAATAGGGCTGGGTTGTATCTTGGAGGCAGTATGCCCCTGGGTTCTATCACCAGTACCAAAAATAATAATAATAAAATAAAAAATAAATACATCCCCGCGCTTGGGAGGCAGAGACAGGAGGATCACGCAGGTTCGAAGCCAGCCGCTCTGGCTTAAGAGACCCTGTTTCCAAATTTTAAAAAAAGTATAAAAAATAGGTCTGGGAGTATAGCCCGGAGGTAGAAGGGCTTCCAGGAACCCCAGTGCCACCAAAAAATAAAAATAAATAAATAAATGAATGAATGAATAAATAAACAAATATATTCCTACAAAAGCAAGAGGGGACAGGACAAAACAGTGTAGTCCAAAGAGAAGAGTGATTCTTTTCCCTACAGTTTTAACTTATCAAGAACACTTCCCTCGCCCTTGCAGCACCAGGCTCCAGAGAGGAGGGGAACTCAGAACAGAGCTCAGAACCAGAGAGGAGATACGCTGGCCTCACGGCTGAGGACGTGGCAGCAGTGCCATATGGCTGGCGGCAGCAGCGAGCTCACCGGAAGGCTCCAGACCAACGCACTCAATAGCCCACCAGGCTCCAGAGAGGAGCGGCGGACAGCGAGCCAAGGTGAGCGGCTGTGGAACAGCTGGGCGGAATACGGCAGATTTTTCAGCGCAGGGAGCATCTAAAGCTCCCAGAGGCTGGGCTCAGCACACCCTGCAGGGACTCAGAGCGGAGCTCAAAACCAGAGAAGAAATACGCCAGCCTCATGGCCGAGGGCGTGGCAGTGGTGCCATTTGCTACCAGCGGCAGCAGCAGCGAATTCACCGAGTCCACTATAGCTCCATCAGTGCATTCAACAACAGTGAGTCAAATTGTGGCCCCTAGAAGAGAAATCCAAGTACTGCACTCCCAGGGACTTGACCCAGTGGGGGAGAGGCGGTGGCAGAGATATCCCACTATAGTCACAACTCCATGCAGGAGAATGCCCAACCTGGCACCCCCCATAGTCTAAAGCAGCCTCTATTGACTCCCTGGGTCTGAGACTTTGCGATACAACCCAGTAAAGGAGTAGTGGTGACTGAGATACCACAGACTTGAGATCTAGAGCACCTTAAGTGAGTCATAGTGACCCAGGGAAGAACCCAGAGTAGGCACAAACTTCCGAAATCATGGGAAAGAGGAATAACAATGGAGCAATGAATGTCCACAACCCCACAATATCAGAACCTGATAAAACAGAAATTCAGAGATTTCTAGAAGATCAAATCAGAAAAATAACTGTAGAAATAATAGAGGCATTTCAAAAAGAATTCAGAGAGAGCCAAAAAGAGATAAAGGATGCAATTAATGAAGTAAAGGCCTCAATCCAAAGTATAAATAACCGATTAGAACACATGGAGAATAAAATCTCACTCCTAGAAGATGATCACTCCAAAAATGAACGCATAGTTTCTAATTTAGAAAAAAAATCCGACAGCAGGAATCTGACATTGAAGAAATATGGGCCCATTTTAAGAGAGCTAACCTAAGAATAATTGGAATAGAGGAGAGAAAAGAAGGTGAAACCAAAGGGATCAACAATCTCTTCAAGGAAGTAATAGTAGAAAATTTTCCAAACATAGAGCAAGAGGTCGATACACAGGTCCAGGAAACTTATAGAACTCCCTTTTGACAGGATTGGAAAAGAGGATCCCCACGCCACATAATTGTCAAAATGACCAATGTGGGACTTCCGGGAAGATGGCGACCGAGAAAAGCGGGGCTTAAGAGTCCCGCTAACAACCAATCTCCATTACCACAAAAAGAGCGCCTTTCATAGCCAGAAAACACCATCACCAGAAAAACAAAAAAA
Organism: Muscardinus avellanarius; assembly: GCF_963383645.1. Lineage (NCBI taxonomy): Eukaryota > Metazoa > Chordata > Mammalia > Rodentia > Gliridae > Muscardinus > Muscardinus avellanarius. Next base: position 63,992,088 of record NC_137797.1, read on the forward strand.
CCCACCAGGCTCCAGAGAGAAAGCGGACTGAGAACAGAGCTCAGGGCCACAGAGGAGACACACGCGCCCGAGGACGCGGCAGCAGCGCCATACTGCCGACGGCAGCGGCGAACTCAATGGACGGCTACAGCAAGCCAGGAGAGCCGCTGCGGAACAGCTAGGCGGGATCCTTCGGCACAGACAGCATTTAAAGCTCCCAGTGGCTGAGCTCAGCACACGCTGCAGGGATTCAGAGTGGAAATCAAAACCAGAGAAGAAAAAATACGCCAGCCTCATGGCCGAGGGCGTGGCAGAGGCGCCATATTGCCACTGGCGGCGGCAGCAGCAGTTAATTCACCGAGTCCAGTACAGCTACATCTGCGTACTCAAGAACAGTGAGTCAAATTGAGGGCCACAGAGGAGAAATCGCAGTATTGGGCCTCCTGGGACTTGACCCAGTGAGGGAGTGGTGGTGGCAGAGATATCACACCATAGGAGAACGTGCAACCTGGCACCCCCCATAGTTTAAAGCAGCCTCTATCGACTCCCTGGGTCGGAAACTCTGTGATACAACCCAGTAAAGGAGTAGTGGGGTCTGAGATAATACAGACTCGAGATCCAGAGCACCTTAAGTGAAGCCATAGTGACCCAAGGGAAGAACCCAGAGAAGGCACAAACCTCCGAAATCATGGGAAAGAGGAATTACACTGGAGTAATGAATGTGCACAACCCCACAACATCAGAACCTGATAAAACAGAAATTTAGAGATTTCTAGAGATCAAATCAGGAAAATAACTGGAGAAATAATAGAGGTGCTTCGAAAAGAACTCAGAGAGAGCCAAAAAGAGATAAAGGATGCAATTAATGAAGTAAAGGCCTCAATTCAAAGCACAAACAACCGATTAGACCACATGGGGAACAGAATCTCACTCTTAGAAGATGAGCAATCCAAAAATGAATGCATAGTTTCTAATCTAGAAAAAAATATCCAACAGCAGGAATCTGACATTGAAGAAATATGGGCCCATCTTAAGAGAGCTAAGCTAAGAATAATTGGAATAGAGGAGGGAAAAGAAAGTGATACCAAAGGGATCAACAATCTCTTCAAGGAAGTAATAGCAGAAAATTTTCCAAATATAGAGCAAGAGGTTGATACACAGATCCAGGAAACTTATAGAACTCCCTTTAGACAGGATCGGAGAAGAGGATCCCCACGCCATATAATTGTCAAAATGACCAATGTGGAAGCCAAGCAGAGAATCTTAAAGGCAACAAAAACAAAGGGCCAACTGACATTCAGAGGCAAACCAATTAGAATCACTCCAGACTTCCCAAACCAAGTCATGAGAGCCAGAAGGGCTTGGAGTAACATATTCCAAACTCTGAAAGAAAACAACTTCCAGCCAAAAATTTCCTATCCAGCAAAACTTTCTATCAAATTAGATGGAGAAATAAGAAGCTTCCATGACAAACAGAAACTGAAGGAATTTATGTCTTCAAAACCAGCGCTAGAGAAAATACTCAAAGAGATTAACTACAAAGAAGAAATAGGTAACACTCACCAGAACCAGAGAAATAAGATATTTCATCCAACAGACAACTAAGATTGGTTATCTGTGGAGATTCATTATTTATGTTAGTCTTTTACATATCTCTAAGTTGTATTGTTTGCCTTTATTGTTGTTAATTTTTAGGATTTCTAGTTGGAATATTAATATACCTTCAGATATAGCATTTGGAAATATTTTATCCAATTCTATTAGTAACTTTTAACTCTGTTTACATTGTCTTTGGATATACAATATTTTCTTTTATTTTTTAGGGAGTTTGTATATTCTTCTGTTGCCTGTGCCATTGAAATCATATCCAAGAAATCACTGCCAATTTCAATGTTGTGAGGTTTTATGACCCAGATTTTCTCCTAAAAGTTTATAGTCTTAAGATTTATATTTAGGTCTTTTATCTATTTTGAGTTAATACTTGTATATGGGATTAGGTAAAGGTCCAATTTTATTCTTTTCCATGTAATTATTATTTTTCAACAATATTTAGTTAAAAGATTATTATTTCCACCACCAAATGTTCGTGGAAACCTTGTCAAAAATAACTTGACAATATAGGGAAGAATTTAGCTCTAGGCTTGTATTTAACTCCAATGGTCTATATATCTGCCTTTAGAACAGTACTACACTGTTTCAATTATTGTAGCTTTATATGGTTTGAAATCAGAAAATATATATCTGCTAGCTTTGTTCTTTTTCAAGATCGTTTTGGGTATCTAGAATTCATATTCCATATTAGGATAGATTTTTTTCTGAAAAATAAATATATAAATATATGATAGTTTCACCTAAAAAAACAGAAAAAAATATGCTCTAGTAAGAAAGAAAGCAAAAAGAAATATTGAAATGCTATCTTTAAATCATCAAACGCTTGGTATCAGACAAATGAAACTGTTATGTGAGATTATCATTTTTAATTTTGGATAAATTGCTATAATACTAGATGTCAACCACTAAGCCAAGCATGGGAAGGAGGGATGGGGAGAGAATAGGGTGGGGATCGGGTGGGGGCTGAGTGGGCGATGTGTGCATGTATGTCTACAAAAGTTTGTATCCCACTATGATGTATGAATACAGTGCACCAATAAAATAAAATTTAAAAAAAAATGACCAATGTGGAATCCAAGCAGAGAATCTTAAAGGCAACAAAAACAAAGGGCCAAGTGACATTCAGAGCCAAAGCAATTAGAATCACTCCAGACTTCCCAAACCAAGTCATGAGAGCCAGAAGGGCATGGAGTAACATATTCCAAACTCTGAAAGAAAACAACTTCCAGCCAAAAATTTCCTACCCAGCAAAACTTTCTATCAAATTAGATGGAAAAATAAGAAGCTTCCATGACATAGGTAACACACACCAGAACCAGAGAAATAAGATTTTCCATCCAACAGACAACTAAGATTGGTTGTTTTTGGAGATTCATTATTTATGTTAGTCTTTTACCTATCTCTAAATTGTATTGTTTGCTTTTATTGGTGCTAATTTTTAGGATTTCTATTTGGAATATTAATATACCTTCAGATATAGCATTTGGAAATATTTTATCCCATTCTATCAGTAACTTTTAACTTTGTTTACAATGTCTTTGGATATACAATATTTTTATATTTTTAGGGAGTTTGTTTACCCTTCTGTTGTCTGTGCCATTGAAATCATATCCAAGAAATCACTGCCAATTTCAATGTTGTGACTCAGATTTTCTTCTAAAAGTTTATAGTCTTAAGATTTATATTTAGGTCTCTTATCTATTTTGAGTTAATATTTGTATATGGTGTTAGGTAAGGGTCCAATTTTATTCTTTTTCATGTAATTATTTTTCAACAATATTTAGTTAAAAGATTATTATTTCCTTCAAATGTTCGTGGAAACCTTGTCAAAAATAACTTGACAATATATGGAAGAATTTATCTCTAGGCTTTTATTTAACTCCAATGGTTTATATATCTGCCTTTATAACAGTACTACACTGTTTCAATTATTGTAGCTTTATAAGGTTTGAAATCAGAAAATATACATCTTCTAGCTTTGTTCTTTTTCGAGATTGCTTTGGGTATATAGAGTCCATATTTCATATTAGGATAGATTATTTCTGAAAAATAAATAAATGTATGATAGTTTCACCTAAAAAATTTTTTAAAAATCCTCTGGTAAGAAAGAAAACAAAAAGAAATATTGAAATGTTATCTTTAAGTCATCAAAAGCTTGGTATCAGACAAATGAAACTGTTATGTGAGATTATCATTGTTAACTTTGGATAAATTGCTATAATACTAGATGTCAACCACTAAGCCAAGCATGGGAAGGAGGGATGGGGAGGGAATGGGGTGGGGGCTAACTGGGCGACGTGTGCATGTATGTCTACAAAAGTTTGTTTATCCTATTATGATGTATGAATACAGTGCACCAATAAAAAAAATTTAAAAAAAGAACACTTCCCTCTGAAAATACTTCATCTAATTTTATGCTCCTGCATTTGTCTCATTCAGCAAATATTTATTGAGTGGCTATGAGATGCAAGATCCTAGAGATAAAAACCGCATTTATTGATTGATTTCCTCCCTAAGAATTAAGCCATAGTAAATCCGTCTACACATTCTCCACTCTACATAGGTCAATTGATAGGATAAACAGATCTTCCTATGAATTATCTACTTGGGAATTCTTGTGTGTGTGTGTGTGTGTGTGTGTGTGTGTGTGTGTGTGTGTACTGGGGGTGGAACCCAGGGACTTTTCTACCTCCAGACTATACTCCCAGATCTATTTTATACTTTATTTGAAAACAGGGTATCACTAAGTTGCTGAGAGCCTCACTACATAACTAAGGCTGGCTTCGAACATGTGAGATCCTCCTGTCTCAGCCCCCCAAGCACTGGGATTACAAGTGTGCGCCACCACGCCCAGCTTGAAAAAATTCTTTAAAACAAGGTTGGAGGCCAGGCATGGTGGCATACCCTTGTAATCCCAGCACTTGGGAGGTTGAGACAGGAGGATTGCACAGGTTCAAAGCCAGCCTCAGCTACTGAGTGTTTCCAAATAAAGTATAAAATAGGTCTGGGAGTACAGCCCGGAGGTAGAAAAGCCCCTGGTTTCCGCCCCCAGTACCACCAAAAATAAATAAATAAATAAATAAATAAATAAATAAATAAATAAATAAATAAAGTCAAGCCAGAAGAAAATCCCAAATAAAATCAACTAAAATAGAAACAAAGTGGCTGGTGGTAGAGGCCCCTGCCTAGCATGTGTGAGACCCTGGGTTCCATTCCCAGCACCACACACACAAAAGTATAGAATAGAAAAGCAGATTCAAATTAGTGGTCCTTAGCCGGGTGTGGTGGCACACGCTTGTAATCCCCGCGCTTGGGAGGTGGAGACAGGAGGATCGCATAGGTTTGAAGCCAGCCGCGCTGGCTTAAGAGACCCTGTTTCCAAATGAAAATATAAAAAATAGGTCTGGGAGTGCAGCCTGGAGGTAGAAGGGCTTCCAGGAACCCCAGTACCAAAAAAAAAAAAAAAATTAGTGGTCCTTATTGAAAATAAAGTATATGGGGTTTCATTACACTCAACATATGCTTTTCGACTGTTTACACAGAGCATGGAAATAGCTGTGTAAAGAGGCAGTTTCTATAGTTTGAGATTACACAGATCATGACATTTTCATACATTTTATTTTATTACTAAACATTTAAAGTAATCAACATATTATAGAAAATGTTAACACCTAAGTGTATATATTTAATACCCAGTTTAAGAAATATACAATATTACCTCATTGACATCACTAAAATACCCCTCTTGAGAATGACGTGATGTCTCATGTGAGAGCAATAGTCAGGAACCATCTCACCGACCTTGAGGAGACCCGCTGGAGGGAAAGAGCAAAGGGTGAGCGCAAACCTCAGCTGTGACAGAGATGACCTACCTGCTAACTTAGTACTACTTCAGAAAACAAGCTTCTCTTAAGTCGTACTTCTACTTAAAACCAATCCTCTCACCCTTTTTTTTTTGGGGGGGTACTGGGTATTGAACCCAGGGAGGTTTCACCTCTGAGCTACACCCCCAGCTCTATTTTTTTTTAAAACAGGGTCTCACTAAGTAGAAGAGGGCCTCCCTAAGTGGCCAAGGCTAGCCATGAGCCTGTGATCCTCTTGTCTTAGTCTCCCAAGTACTGGGATTACAAGTGTGTGCCACCACTTCCACACTAAACCAAACCCTTTCTCACCTACTTGCCATCTTTTCAGCAATTCTCTGATCTCTCCTACGTTATGCCTTTTATCAAGTACTCAGCACAATAAGTGAATGAAAGGTCTACCCCTATTCCATCACTGAAATTGTAAAACACTTGCAACAAAGAGATTCTAAAAGCTTTCATAGAATGGAACCCAAAATGGCTTACACACAAAGAAAGGGTTTCCAGGAACCTCAGTACCACAAATGAATAAATAAATAAATAAATAAATAAATAAATAAATAAATATAGGTGTCTGGGAGTGTAGCCCAGAGGTAGAAGGGTTTCCAGAAACCCCAGTACAAAAAAAAATGGGCATAAGATAGAGAGAAATACAGCAAGTGATGTGGGCATGTATTTATGTATCACTTTGAATCTCATTATGATGTATAATTGCAATGCACCAATAAAAGTATAAAAATAAATAAAAACTTTGACAACCTAAAAAATTAGGTGTAATCAATGTACATACTCCATGTAGTTTTTGTGTGAAGTTCATATGGTATAATATATACATATGAGACAGATGTGATGGCACACACTTGTATTCTCAGTACTTGGAAGGCTGAGACAGGAGGATCTCAGGTTCTTGGCCGGCTTCAGCTAGTTAATGAGGCCCTCCGAAACTTAGTGACACCCTGTTTCAAAATTAAAAAAATAGTGCCGGGCATGGTGGCACAAACTTGTAATCCCTGTACTTGGGAGGCTGAGACAGGAGGATCACAGGTTCAAAGCCAAACTTGACAACTTAGAGAGGCCCACTGCAACTTAAAGAGACCCTGTTTTGTTTTTTGTTTTTGGTGGTACTGGGGTTCCTGGAAACCCTTCTACCTCCAGGTTATACTCCCAGACATATCATATATATATATATATATATATATATATATATATATACATATATATATATTAAAATATATTTTATATATATATATTTTTATATATAACATATAACATATAATATATATAAATATATATATTTTGGGGGGGGGGAAACAGGGTCTCTTAAGCCAGCAAGGCTGGCTTCGAGCCTGTGTGATCCTCCTGTCTCTGCCTCCCAAGCATGGGGATTACAAGCGTGTGCCACCATGCCCGATGAGACCCTGTTTTGAAATAAGAAATAAAATCAGGCTGGGGGTTTAGCTCAGAGGTAGAATGCTTTAGGGTTTGCCGGAGCCAGCCAGCAAGAGTACGGGTTCTGAAGTGAGGCGTGAGGATGAAGAATTTTAAATTCTAACGTGGGGGAGCCGCCAGCTTACTATCTCTTCTGGTCGACCCCTGTTCGTGGGTCAGTATTTCCTACGGGTCGATGACTATGCCTGGATCAGTATTCTCTATTGCGCGGACACTCCTGGCCAACGCAACTTCTGGGTCAATCTCATCTTTATTGTGCCGACGCTGGGTTTGTTTTTCCAAAGGTATTTATACACAGCTACAGGTCAATCAACATTCTCGTGCTACCACCGCCAGAATACAATAAAGACCAATACAAAACACACATTACAGATAGCCCTATCAGTACCCTCGTGTCATCACCACCTGATCCTCTCTCAGACCTCTTTGAACTCTCCATAACCCCAAACCTTGTTGACTCTGGGCGAAAGACAGTCAGCTGAGTCAGAGACACTAATCTAGGGGAAGGCCTTAATGGCTCCCAACAAGGGTTCAATCCCCAGTATCACATAAAATAAAATTAAAATAAAAAAATAAAAAAGGCTGGAAATGTAGCTCAGAGGTAGAATGCCCCTGGGTTCAATCCCCAGTACCATGAAAGAAAGAAAGAAAGAAAGAGTCAGGGATATCCTTACAAAGAAAAATAAAGAGTAAGACTTGTTGGCCATGGTAATCCCAGTACTTGGGAGGCTGAGACAGGAGGGTTGCACGTTCACAGCCAACCTCAGAAACTAAGCGAGGCCCTCTGCAACTTAGTGAGACTGTTTCAAAATAAAATAGGGCTGGAGATGTATCTCAGATGTAGAAGGCCCCTGGGTTCAATCTTCAGTACCAAGAAAGAAGAAAGAGAAAGAAGAAAGAAAGAAAGAAAGAAAGAAAGAAAGAAAGAAAGAAAGAAAGAAAGAAAGAAAGAAAGAAAGAAAGAAAGGAGAGGGAGGGAGGGAGGGAGGGAGGGGGAGAGAGAGAGAGAGAGAGAGAGAGAGAGAGAGAGAGAGAGAGAGAGTTAGTTTCCAGAATGGAGGAGCCTGGGAGGAGTCTATTGCAGCTTTCTAAGGCCACGGGAATAGAGACATGAAGGCAGATTCCATAGATATCAGAACTAGACTGCACAGGATTTACTGATGACTTAGATGAGGAAGGAAGGAAGGCAGTCAGGCAGGCAGGCAGGCAGGCAGGGGAAGAAGGCTCAGACTGATCCCAAGTTCCTGTCTTGGGCAACTGGGCTGGATAGTGATGGGTCAGTACACAAGATCAGAAACAGGGAGAGAAGCACCTGTTGACTCTGCAGCCTCAGAAAACTGCTTCTGTCCCAGCCATTCTGTAAAACAGACCTGGCACACATCATTATTTCCTAGCCGCCAGATCTGATGAGTTCTTTGACTCTTTCTTAGCTGACTGTAATCCCTCTTTCACAACTCTCCTCTCCTCTCTGGGCTCCTGTGAAACCACTCTCTTCTAACTCCTATACTATGTTTACTATTCGTTTTCTTTGTCCTTTTCTGGTTTCTCTTCCTCTGCCCAATAATTTTTCTTTCATACTGAAAATTTTGCCAGGGGCATTCTACCTCCAAGCTACAGCTCCAACCCTTTATTTTTCTTTTGCTTTTTTTGTGTGTGGTATTGAGGATTAAACCCAGGGGCATTCTTCCTCTCAGCTATAGCCCCAGTCCTATTTAATTTTTTTATTTTGAAACAGGATCTGGCAGGCATGGTGGTGCATGCTTGTGATCCCAGTACTTGGGAGGCTGAGACAGAAGGATAACAGTTTCAAAGTCAAAGTCAGCCCCAGCAACCAGCAACCTAATGAGAACCTGTTTCCAAATAGGAAATAAAATCAGGCTGGTTTCCAGGAACCACAGTACCACCAAAAAAAAAAAAAAAAAAAAGGTCTGGGAGTATAGCCCAGAGGTAGAAAGCGCCTGGGTTCCACCCCCAGTACCACAAAAAAAATTAATAAAATTAAATTAACCATCATACACATGTTCATTTATTGTGGAATAAATGAACGAGTTAAAGAAAGACTTGAATTTACCACATTGATACAGAATAGATTATTCTTGTGTCTGGAGTATGGTACAGGGGATGGAACCCAGGAGCCTTCTACCTCTGGGCTAGACCCCAGCCCTAATTTTTTTTATTTGTTTTTGTTTTTGTTGTCTTGGTGGTACTAGGGGTGGAACCCAGGGGCATTCTACCTCTAAGCTACACCCCAGCCCTATTTTTTATTTTTTATTTTGAAACAGGGTTTCACTAAGTTTCAGAGTCCCTCACTCAGTAGTTGAGGCTGGCCACAGACCAGCACTCAAAAGTACTGGGATTACAAGAGTGTGTAATCCCACCAGGCTTATCCTTTATTTTTTGAAACAGGGTCTCACTAAGTTGTGGAATGCCTAACTATTTGCTGAGGCTGCCCTTGAACCTGTGATCCTCCTGTCTCAGCCTCCTAAATACTGGGATTACACATGCACTGCCACTCTGGATAGACCATCTTTTTAGATGCTAAAAACATCCGGAACTACAATAGGAATTGAAGTGGAAGGGAGGTCCTTAAAGGTAGGTGTCCAAATCTTCAAAGAGCTTGGGGAAAGGAATTTGGGTTGATACACCCCAAAGGGTTGGAGGATGGTCTAGCCAGGTAATAAGGTTTTGAACCTATGAGGATGGAAGCACAATGGGAATCAAACAGAATGGCAACACTGCCCCCCAGTGGCCCTTGCAGCAGAGGCCTCTATGTTGGAGTGCTTACAAAGAATAGCCTTTTCATATTGTGTAGTTCTGGACTATGAACTGTGCCTGCCAGACACACCTTAATTTACCTTATCTAACTCTCACAAAACCTCTTATAAAGATATGCCATATAGTTTAGAGGTTAAACACACAGACTCAACTGGGCATGGTGGCAGAGATCTGATCCAATCCACCCTGATCTATTGAAGAAATCTCCCCAAAGTGTAGAATGCTACCACCGCACATGCTCGGGAATTTGGGACAACATGCTGTGTGAAAAAGGTGCTCGGAAGAGAACTGAGATGGCGGTGGCAGTGGCAGCGGTGGCCAGTATTTGGGAGAGGCAGAGATCCAATCCAATCCACCTTAAAATTTTAAAGAAATCTCCCCAAAGGTAGACCGCTACTGCCGCACATGCTCAGGAATTCTGGAAAACATGCTGTGTGGGAAAGGTGTTCAGGAGAGAATCGAGATGGCGGTGGCGGCAGTGGAGGAAGCAGCGACCAGTATTTGGAGGGGCAGACAGATCCAGTCCAGTCCACTTTGAACTTTTGAGGAAATCTCCCCAAAAGTAGACTGCTCCTGCCACACATGCTCAGGAATTCTGGACAACATGCTAAGTGGTAAAAGGGTCTGGGGCGTATCAGAGGGAGCTCCACATAGCCAGGTTGGGCCAACACGCTGAGTGTTCTGGGAGACATCAGCCCTCATAGCCACCACGCTCCTCTGAGCAGCGTGGAAGGGCAGCGTGTGCATGGGGCAGCAGAGCCTGCTCTCTGAAGTAAAGCTGTGGACCTCTGCCTTCGGAGGGGAGACAAAAATTCATTGCCACTAGGTATTCGGGGTCCCAGTTTTTGCAAAAGACATGTACTTCTTTCTCATATTAAAAAAAAAAAAAAAAGCTGGGCGTGGTGGCGCACGCTTGTAATCCCCACGCTTGGGAAGCTGAGACAGGAGGATCGCACAGGTTCGAAGCCAGCCTCAGCTACTTAGTTTGGCTTTCAGCAACTTAGTGAGACCCTGTTTCCAAATAAAATATTTTTAAAAAAAGGGTCTGGGAGTATAGTCCGGAGGTAGAAAGCCTCTGGTTCCACCCCCAGTACCACCAAAATAAATAAATTAATTAATTAATAATAAAAAAAGAAGAAGAACGCTGGGCATGGTGGCACACGCTTGTAATTCCCCAGCTTGGGATGCAGAGACAGTAGGATCACGGAGGTTTGAAGCCAGCCTCGCTGGCTTAAGAGACCCTGTGTCCAAATAAAAATATATTTAAAAAAATAAGTCTCTGAGAGTATAGCCCGGAGGTAGAAGAGTTTCCAGGAACCCCAGTACCACCAAAAAAAAAAAAAAAAAAAAAGGAAGAAAAAAGGAAACATCTGTAGACGACCTGCTCACAGTGACAGAGACCAGAGCCCACTACACAGCAAGGCTGGTGCCAGGGCCTCTGAGGCCAGGATAAGAGCCTGCCAGGCGGTTAAGTACTGGGGCCAGTGAGGCCAGGATCAGAGCCTGCCATGCAGGGAGGCCAGTGCTGGGCCAGCAAGGCCGGGATAGGACCCTGCCTTAAGATAAGGCCAGTGGCGGGGCCAGCAAGGCCAAGATCGGAGCCTGCCATGAGGCAAGTTCCGTGCTAAGGCCACCGAGGCCAAGATTGGAGCCTACCACATGTTATGGCCAGTGCTGGGGCCTTAGAGGCCGGATCAGAGCCTCTCATGAGGCAAGGCCAGTGCGGGGACCACTGAGGCCGGGATTAGAGCCTGCGGAGCAGCGAGGCTGGTACCGGGGCCTTCGAGAGTGGGATTGGAGCTTGCAATGCGGCATCAACATAGAAATATCACAGAAAATAAAAACTCAGATCCTTTCCCTAATATGCAAAAACTAGAAAGAAATGGTTAATAGGAGAAAATCTAGTTGAAGAAAGAGCCTATGTAGGAGCAATTAAGGTGACCTATCACAGGGGATGGAATAGAGGAAGATGGAATCTCTTTAAAGCACATGATGTACTTGAACAAATCTATCAAAGTCATTCACTAAATCAACATGGGATCGAGGGAGGGGGAGGGAATGGGATGGGGATTTAATAAAAGCTAATTGGATGATGTGTGCTTGTATATCCTCACAAGTCTTGTATTCCATTGAGATGTTTGACTATAATGCACCAATAAAAATATATTAAATTTAAAAAACCCAGAATCTCACTAAGTAGCTGAGTCTGGCCGTGAACATTCGATCCTCTTGTCTCAGCCTCCCAAACACTGGGATTATAAGCATGAGTCACATGCCTGGCTATGATGAATAAATTCTTAAAACAATACTTAATGGCAGAGAAAAAGTTTTACAGATGTTAGCCATAATTATTCCCTTTTCCCAGATAAGAAAACTGCTAGGTAAATAAAGCATTGTCTTAAGTCTATTGAGACTACTGTAAGAAAATATCATAAACAAGTTGACTTACAAAGAGCAAAAATTTATTTCTCACAGTTCTGGAGGCTAGAAATCCAAGATCATGGCATCCACAGAGTCAGTGTCTGTTAATGTGTATAGATGGTGCCTTCTAGCTGTGTTCTCATGTGATGAAAGGGAAAGGTAACTCTCTGGAGCCCCCTCTTTGTTTTTACAGTACTGGGGATGGAACCCAGGGATATTCTACCTCCAAACTACATCCCCAGCCCTATTTTTTTTCCAGGTCTGAGGATGGAACCCAGGGGCATTTGACCTCCAAGCTATACCTGCCCTATTTTTTATTCTTTAATTTGAAACAGGGTCTCACTGAGTTGAGGAGGGCCTCATTAAGTAGCCAAGGCTGTCTGCGAACTGCGATCCTCCAGTCTCAGCCTCCCAAATACTGGTAATACAAGCGTGAACCACCACGCCTAGCTCCCTAGCTCTATTTTTTATTCTTTATTTTGAAACAGGGTCTCACTAAGTTGCAGAAGGCCTCACTGAGTAGCTGAGGCTGGCCTCAAACCTACAATCCTCCTATCTCAATCTTCCAAGTAATGGGATTACAACATGTGCCACTATGCCCAGCTCTTCACTTGCTTTGAGTTAGTTGCTTTTATCATCAATTTTAGAAGTCACATAGCTAAGCAATATATTTTTATTAATAGTGCTATAGAGCCGGGCGTGGTGGCACACGCTTGTAATCCCTGCGCTTGGGAGGCAGAGACAGGAGGATCGCGCAGGTTCGAAGCCAGCCACACGCGCTGGCTTAGGAGACCCTGTTTCCAAAAAAAAAAAAAAAAAAAAATGTAAAAATAGGTCTGGGAGTGTAACCCAGAGGTAGAAGGGCTTCCAGGAACCCCAGTACCACCAAAAAAAAAAAAAAATAGTGCTATAGATACCCTCTCTTACCTTACATATAAGTCACAATGGTAATGATTGCCTATGTTGTTTTCAAGGAACTTAAAAATAGTTTCTAAGGAGGATCGCGCAGGTTCGAAGCCAGCCGCGTGCGCTGCCTTAGGAGACCCTGTTTCCAAATAAAAATGTAAAAATAGGTCTGGGAGTATAGCCCAGAGGTAGAAGGGCTTCCAGGAACCCCAGTACCACAAAAAAAAATAGTTTCTAAAAAATTTTTGGTTGCCCAGCATGGTGGCACAGGCTTGTTATCCCAGTACCTGGGAAGCAGAGAGAGGAGGATGCAGCCTCAACTACTTAGTGAGGCCCTTCGCAACTCAGTGAGGCACTCAAAAAGCAAAAAGAGCCGGGCGTGGTGGCGCAGGCTTGTAATCCCCGCGCTTGGGAGGCAGAGACAGGAGGATGGCACAGGTTCGAAGCCAGCCTCACTGGCTTAAAAGACCCTGTTTCCAAATCAAAATATATTTAAAAAAAAAAATAGGTCTGGGAATGTAGCCCGGAGGTAGAAGGGTTTTCAGGAATCCCAGTACCACCAAAAAATAAAAATAAAAAAATAAAAAGACTAAACACTAGTACTGGGGGTGCAGTTTGGAGGTAAAATACCCCTGCGTTCCATCTCTGGTACTCAGGGATGGGGGTAAAAGTCTTGGGGAGTGGGGGTGGGGTAAAGTTCCAGGAAAGAACATTATGAAGCACTCCTGTTACTATTGTTGAAAAAAAACTCCTCACAAGGAAATTCACCAAGCAGGGCACATGTGTACCCAGTATTTGGGAAGCTGGGACAGGAGCATCACATGTTCGAAGCCAGCCTTGGCAACTTAGCAAAGCTTTCAGTGACTTTGTGAAACTCTGTTTTCCAAATAAAAATAAAAAATAGAATAGAGAAAAGAGCCGGGCATGGTGGTGCACGCTTGTAATCTCCGTGCTTGGGAGGCTGAGACAGGAGGATCGCACAGGTTCAAAGCCAGCCTCAGCTGGCTTAAGAGACCCTTTTTCCAAATAAAATATAAAATAGGTCTGAGAGTGTAGCCCAGGGGTAAAAGGCCCCTGGGGTCCATCCCCAGTACCACCAAAAAAAAAAAAAAAAAAGGAAAAAAAAAATCACCCTACCCAAACAGGATGCGTAAGGGCTGGGAAAAATTAACTAAGTTTTGTGGAGGAAGCCAGATCTCTAGAAATACTCAAGTAAGTATGCTCTGCCCAGAGCCCATTTTGAACACTTTGCCCACAGAGGTTGGGAGATCGTGGACATTTTCAGGAGACTCTAGTCTCTTCTTGCTCTTTTACTATTACTTTTTCTGTAACAAATAAAATTCTTTAAAATAACAGTTTTCAAGTAACACAACACTGATGTGATTTTCAGACTGCCCATCCCAGTCTACAGTTACAATGAGATGTATCTTTACATAGTAAGACTGATTGGCAGAATGGGCTTTCTTCAAGTTTTATTGCAGGGTGTTGTCACACACACACACACACACACACACACACACACAGACCCATAGGTGGGTTAACTAGGAGTGGGACATCCTATGTGATTGGTTAAGGGGAAACATAATTACTTTTCTCTGGTTTGACCGAAATTATAAAGCTCCCCATGATTCTGCAAGCTTTCTCTAACTCATATTTTAGTATTACTGGATATTCTGTTTGAGAGACTAAAAATAAGTAGACAATGTCCAGACCACATATAAAAATAGAACTCTAAATTGAATGGAATAGAGAACCCAGAAATAAACTCATGTATTTACAGCCAATTGATTTTTGACAAAGGTGCCAAGAACATATATTGGACAAAGGACAAACTCTTCACAATAAATGGTGCTGGGAAAACTATATATCCAAATGCAGAAGAATGAAATGAGACCCCTATCTCTCGCCAAATACAAAAATCAACTCAAGCCAGGCATGGTGGCGCACGCTTGTAATCCCAGCATTTGGGAGGTTGAGACCGGAGGATCGCAGTTCGCGGACAGCCTCAGCTACTTAGTGAGGCCCTCTGCAACTCAGTGAGACCCGGTTTCAAAATAAAGAATAAAAGCTGAGCATGGTGGCACACGCTTGTAATCCCCGCGCTTGGGAGGCTGAGACAGGAGGATCGCACAGGTTCGAAGCCAGCCTCAGCTACTTAGTGAGGCTCTCAGCAACTTAGTGAGATCCTGTTTCAAATAAAGTATAAAAAAAATAGGTCTGGGAGTGTAGCCCGGAGGTAGAAAACCCCTGGGTTCCACCCCTAGTACCACAAAAAATAAAGAAAGAATAAAAAAAAAAAATAGGGCAGGGGGTGTAGCTCAGAGGTCGAATGCCCCTGGGTTCCAATCCCAGACCCGCAAAAAAAAAAAAAAAAAAAAAAAAAAAAAAAAAAAATCAATTCAAATCGGGAGGCTAAGAAAAGAAGATCAAAGGTTCAAGGTCAGCCTTCACAATTTAGCCAGACTCTCTGCAGCTTAGAAAAACCCTGTTTCAAAATTAAAAAAAAAAAAAAAAATAGGCCGGGTGTGTTGGCGCACACTTGTAATCCCAGCATTTGAGAGGCTGAGACAGAAGGATCTCAGGTTCTTGGCCAGCCTCAGCTACTCAGTGAGGCCCTTTGCAACTCAGTGAGACCTTGTTTCAAAATGAAGAATTTAAAAAAAATAGGGCTGGGGATATAGCTCGGAAGTAGAATGCCCTGGGTTCCATCTCCAGTACTACAAAATAAAATAAATAAATAAAAATAAATAAATAAAAAATAAAAAGGGACAAGCATGGTGGTACACGCGTGTAATCCCAGTACTTGGGAGGCTGAGACAGAAGGATTGCAGGTTTGCTGCCAGCCTCAGCTACTTAGTGAGGCCCTCCACAACTTACTGAGACCCTATTTCAAAATAAAGAATAAAAATAGGGCTGGAAACTGGGCGTGGTGGTGCACAGTTGTAGTCCCAACACTTGAGAGGCTGAGGCAGGAGAATCGCACAGGTTCGAAGCCGGCCTCAGCTACTTAGTGAGGCTCTCAGCAACTTAGTGAGACCCTGTTTCCAAATAAAGTATAAAAAAGGTCTGGGAGTATAGCCGAGAGGTAAAGGCCCCTAGGTTCCACCCCCAGTATCCGTCTCCCCCCCCAAAAAAAAAATAGGGCTGGAGCCAGGCATGGTGGCACACACTTGTAATCTCAGAGATTCAAAGCCAGCCTCAGCTACTTAGTGAGGTTCTTTGCAACTCATTGAGACTCTGTTTCAAAATAAAGAATAACAAATAGGACTGGGGGTGTTGCTTGGAGGTAGAGTGCCCTTGGGTTCTATCCCCAGTTGTGCAAATAAATAAATAAATAGATAAATAAGGATAGAGGCATAGCTCAGAGGCAAAATGCCCCCGGTTCAAGACTCAGTACAAAAAAAAAAAAAAAATCAACTCAAAATGGATGGAAGTGGCTCATGTTTGTAATCACATTGCCTCAGTTGGGAAACTGAGACAGGAGGATCGGGGATCACAAGCTCAAGACCAACCTCAGCAACTTAGGAAGAACCTGTTTCAAATTTTAAAAACAAAAATAAAAAGGCTGAGGGAAGCTGGTCCTGGTGGCACATGCTTATAATCCCAGTACTTGGGAGGCTGAAACAGGAGGATCACAGGTTCATGGCCAGCCTCAGCTACATAGTGAGGTCCTCTACAACTTAGTGAGATCCTGTTTCAAAATAAAGAATGAAATAGGAGCCAGGTATGGTGGCACATGCTTTTAATCCCCGCATTTGGTAGGCTGAGATGGAAAGATCGCAGGTTCAAGGGCAGCATCGCTACTTAGTGAGGCCCTCTGCAATTTAGTGAGACCCTTTTTCAGAATAGAGAATAAAATATAGGACTGGGGATGCAGCTCTGAGGTAGAATGCCCCTGGGTTTTGTCCCCAGGACCCCGCCCCCCAGAGACATACAAATGGCAAGTAATTATATGAAAAAATGGTGACTAGGAGCCAGGTGTGGTAGTGCACACTTGTAATCCCAATACTTGGGAGAATGAGACAGGAGGATCAGGGTTGGAGGTCGGCCCCAGCTACTTAGTGTTTCAAAAACAAAGAATAAAAAATAGGACTGGAGGTATAGCTCGGGGGTAGAATGTCCCTGGGTTCAATCCCTAGCACCACACACAAACAAAAAAATGCTGAATATGACTAATAATTGGAGATGTGCAAATCAAAACCACAATGAGATATCATCTCACCCCAGTTAGAATGACTAGCATTAGAAAGACAAAAAATAGCCAGCCATGGTGGTGCACACCAGTACTTGGGAGGCTGAGACAGGGGATCGGAGGTTCACAGCCAGCGTCAGCTACTTACAAAATAAATAATAAAAAAATAGGGCTGGAGGTGTAGCACAGAGGTAGAATGGCCCTGGGTTCAATCACCAGTACTAAAATAAATTAATAAATTAATTAATTAATAGAAAAAAAGGGCTGGGGTCATAGCTCAGAGGTAGAAAGCCTCTAGGTTTAATCCCCAGTACCACAAAATAAATAAAAAGACAACAAATAAACGCTAATAAAAGAAAAGTAAGCCGGGCGTGGTGGCGCATGCTTGTAATCCCAGCATTCGGGAGGCTGAGACCGGAGGATCGCGGTTCGCGGACAGCCTCAGCTACTTAGTGAGGCCCTCTGCAACTCAGTGAGACCCGGTTTCAAAATAAAAAGAATAAAAAATAGGGCAGGGGGTGTAGCTCAGAGGTCGAATGCCCCTGGGTTCTACCCCCAGACCCGCAAAAAAAAAAAGAAAGAAAGAAAAGGAAATTGTAATACACTGTTGGTGGGTGTGTAAAATTAGTAGAGCATGGAAAATAGTATGATGGTTCCTCAAAAAACTAAAAATAAGCCAGGCATGGTTGCACTTGCTTGTAATCCCAGTACTTGGAAGGCTGAGATGAGAGAGTCTGGGGTCACAGCCAGTCTCAGCTACTTGGTGATGCCCTCCATAACTTAGTGAAATCCTGTTTCAAAATAAAGAATAAACGGAGACAGGAGGATTGCACAGGTTCAAAGCCAGCTTCAGCTACTTAGGCTCTCAGCAACTTAGTGAGACACTGTTTCTGAATAAAGTATAAAATAGGTCTGAAAGTATAGCCCAGAGGTAGAAAAGCCCCTGGGGTCAACCCCCAGGACCACAAAATAAAATTAATAAAGAATCAATATAGGGCTGAGGGTGTAGTTTGGAGGTAGAATGACCCTGGATTCCATTCCTAGTACTGAAAAAAAAAAACTAAAAATAGATCTACCATGTGACCCAGCAATCTCACTATGTCAAAGAGACATATGCATTCCCATGTTTATTGCAGCACTATTACAATATAAACAATCATTTATACCATATCTCTGTATGTGAGGGGGATTGCTGAGGACAGAACCTTGGAGCATTGTACCTCTGAGCTACACTACCAACCCTTTTCAATTTTTATTTTTGAAACAGGGTCTCACTAAGGCTTGCCTCAAACCTGCAGTCTTTCTGTCTCAGCCTCCCAAGTACTACTATTATTTCAAAATAGCTAGAAGAAAGGATCTTGATTGTTCCCAACAGAAACAAACAATAAATATCTGTGGTAATTGCTGTGCTAATTACCCTGATTTGATCACTATACATTGCATACATGTATCAAATTATCAGAGTGCAGTCCAGAAATGTGTACAGTATTATGAATCAATTAAAAATAAAAATAAAGCCATGTGTGCTGGCCCATGCTTGTAATCCCAGCATTTGGGAGACTGAGACAGGAGGATGGAGGATTGAGGACAGCTTGAGCTACTACTTAGTGAAGCCCTTTGCAACTCAGTGAGACCCTGTTTGTTTCCAAATAAAAGAATGAAAAATAGGGCTGGGGGTGTAGCTCAGAGGAAGAAGGAGAAGAAAGCCGGGCATGGTGGCACTCGCTTGTAATCCCCGCACTTCGGAGGCTGAGACAGGAGGATTTCACAGGTTCGAAGCCAGCCTCAGCTACTTAGTGAGGCTCTCAGCAACTTAGTGAGACCCTGTTTCAAAACTAAAATATAAAATAGGTCTGGGAGTGTACCCTGGAGGTAGGAGGCCCCTGGGTTCCATCCTCAGTACCACCAAAAAAGAAAGAAAGAAAGAATAAAAAATAGGGCAGGGTGTGTAGCTCAGAGGTTGAATACCCCTGAGTTCTATCTCCAGACCCCCCCCCAAAAAAAAAGTAGGGCTGGGAGCTTGGCGTGGTGGCCCACGCTTGTAAACCCAGCATTCCGGAGGCTGAGACAGGAGGATCATGGTTCTCGGACAGCCTCAGCTACTACTTAGTGAGATCCTTTGCAACTCAGTGAGATCCTGTCTCAAAATAAAGAATAAAAAAAATAGGGCTGCGGGTGTAGCTCGAAGGTAGAATGCCCCTGTGTTCAATTCACAGTACAATAAATAAATAAATAAATAAATAAATAAATAAATAAATAAATGGGCTGAGGGTGTAGGTAGGAGGTAGAATGCCCCTGGGTTCCACAACCAGTACCAAAAATAATAATGATAAATAAGACCTCGAAAAGAGCGGGGCATGGAGGCTCACACTTGTAATCCCAGCATTTGGGAGGCTGAGACAGGAGGATCGCAAGTTAGATGCCAGCCTCAGCCGCTTGGTGAGGCCCTCCGCAATTTAGTGAGACCTTGTTTCCAAATAAAGAATAAAACAGGGTTAGGGTGTAGCTTAGAAGTAGAATGCCTCTGGGTTCCATCCCCAGTACCACAAAAAATAAGTAAAATGAAATAAAATCTTCAAAAGATATTGGTGTTATTTCTAAAACATTCACGAAGTTAGCATGAGATAGCTTTTCTACACTATCCCGCTAGCCTGAGTCAATCAATATGCTACAGTCTCGCCTTTCTTAGAAGGCCTTCTTCTTGGAATGCACAGGCCTGCACCTGCGAGCCACAGGTGGGCTCCCCTGAGGGCAGCGGCGCCTGCGAGCTGCGGGAACTACAACTCCCGGCAGCCTCTGCGGCGCCCGCGGCCTCAACGCGCCTGCGCAGTGGCGAGACGCTGGCGGCGCGTTCCCGCCAATTTTTGCAGGGTCCCTGTCGGGATTCAGTTCTGCGTTCCATGGAGTCGTTCGACCCCGCTGAACTGCCGGAGCTGCTCAAGCTGTATTACCGGAGGCTCTTTCCCTACTCCCACTACTATCGCTGGCTCAACTATGGCGGAGGTATGGAGGCTGGGAGCAGCGTGGGTAGCGGGAGCGTGCGTGAGGAGGCCCCGGCCGGGCGGCCTGAGAAGGACAACCTAGTGTCTCCTCTAAGTCGCGCCTTGTGTCGGGCGCCTTTGAGTAGTATCTTTCTGGTGAGAGTGGGTCTAATGACCAACCTGAGACCACACGGTAAAAAAAAAAACTGCCGCCAAGGGGATACTAGGTTAAAGCACGAAGCTGCAGAGCCTTGATCTGCACCGAGGTCTCCCAGAAAAGAGGTACTTTCTTCCTCACAGCCCGTCTGTTAGTGCCCACCGAGGGGAGAGAGGCGGCAGTACTTATTTAAAATGACTCTGCACCTCAGTTTTCATTGTTTCCAAAACATCCCTTTAAACGACGTGTTACAAATGTTCAAATAGTCGAAGTCATTCACTAAGGCTCAAGAGAGGAGAGGAAATGTGGTGGAAATTGGGTAAGGGCTAATTGGGTGATGTGTGCTTGTATGCCTGTACCATCTTGTATTCCATTAAGATGTACGACTACAATGCACCAATTAAAAAAAATTTTTAAACAGACCATCGTGTCTTTCCTGGCATGTCCAGGTCTTTCCCACGCGTAAGGGGAAAAAAATGTTCAAATAAGGTTAAAATTAATCACCAAAAATGGCTTAAATGTCTATTTAATTTTTACATGATAAAATAAAAATATTGCTTATATGAGGTTTCTTTTTGGTGGTGGTACTGAGGATTGAACCCAGGGGCATTCTACCTCTGAGCTACACCCTCTGCCCTATTTTTTATTTATTTATTTTACTTATTTGTGGTACTGGGGATGGAACCCAGGGGCTTTCTACCCCTGGGCTACACTTCCAGACCTATTTTATACTTTATTTGGAAACAGGGTCTCACTAAGTTGCTGAGAGCCTCACTAAGTAGCTGAGGCTGGCTTCGAACCTGTGCGATCCTCCTGTCTCAGCCTCCCAAGCGCTGGGATTACAAGCATGCCCATAAATAAAAAATAAATAAAAAGCTTTGTTATTTATTTTGAAACAGAGTCTCCCTAAGTAGCTGGGGCTAGGCCGAGAACCTGTGATCCTCCTGTCTCACCCTCCCAACTACTGAGTTTAAAAGCTGCACCACCACACCCTGCTTGTATGAATATTTGAAATAAATGTATCGTATATAAGTTACCTTTTCACAAAATTTAAAGGAGTGCACTATTAGGTTCAGAGTTTTTACCCAACTTTTTTAATGTTGTATCCCAGCACTCAGCAGTTCTGACTGTATTATTTTTTAAATAAATATGTTTGAAGCCGGGCATGGTGGCACAGGCTTGTAACCCTAGCATTTGGGAGGCAGAGACAGGAGGATCGTGGTTCGCAGACAGCCTCAGCTATTACTTAGTGAGGCCCTTTGCAACTCAGTGAGACCCTGTTTCAAAATAAAGAATAAAAAATAGGGCTTGGGGGTGTAGCTCGGAGGTAGAATGCCCCTGGGTTTCATCCCCAATACTGCAAAATAAATAAATAATAAATAAATAAATAAATAAATAAATATGTTTGAATGGGTATATAAATAAAATATCTCTGTTCTTTTTCCTCTGTGTTTTGCTGTTTCCTAGCAAAATCAGATAGGAAATCCCTTCAGATCAGGAACAAGGACCTTTGTTTTCACATCCATAACAGTATTCGACACAAGGACCTCATCAAAGAGATCATTTTACTGGCTAATGTTATATAAATGCCCTGAGCTGAGTATACTACCAAATTAACTTTAAAATTTACTCTTATTTTGTAGTAGTAAAGAATTATTTTCAACACCGTGAATTTTCATTCACATTGAAAGATGATATTTACATTCGCTACCAGTCCTTCAGTAACCAAAGTGATCTGGAAAAGGAGATGCAGAAAATGAATCCAT
This sequence comes from Muscardinus avellanarius, assembly GCF_963383645.1. Lineage (NCBI taxonomy): Eukaryota > Metazoa > Chordata > Mammalia > Rodentia > Gliridae > Muscardinus > Muscardinus avellanarius. The sequence continues at coordinate 64,014,185 of NC_137797.1, forward strand.
ACAAGATTGATATAGGTGCAGTATATTCCCACAGAGTAAGAAACCTTTTTCTTTTTAATGTACTTTCTCTTGTTTTGTAAACTAAGAATGGGAGAGTTTTGAAAATAAAGTTTTAGAGTTCAGCTGGTGTGGTGGTGCTTACCTGTAATTCCGGTACTTGGGATGTTAAGACAGGAGGATCTCAGGTTCTAAGCCAGCCTCAGCAATTTAGTGAGACCTGTTTGAAAATAAAAAAGGCTTGAGGATATAGCTCAGAAGTAGAATGCTCAGTGTTCAATCCCCAGTACCAAATGAATGAATTAATGATAATAAATAAATAGGGTTGGGGTTGTAGCTCAGAGGTAGAATGCCCTGGGTTCAATCTCTAGTGCCACAAAAACATATTAAAAACTAAAAAAAAAAAAAAAAAATAGCTTTATTATTTCTGTCAGTCAAAAATATTTACAGTAGATATGTAGTCATCAAACCCTTTTTTGTGTGGAAGGGGTAATACTGGAAATTGAACCCAGGGGCATTCTACCTCTGAGCTATACCTCCAGCCCTTTCTTTTATTTTTTTTATTTCCAAACAGAGTCTTGCTAGGTTGCTGAAGCTGTCTTTGAACCTTTGATCCTCCTGTCTCAGCCTCCCATGTACTGAGATTACAGGCATGTGCCACCATGCCCAGAAAACCCTATTTTATTTTATTTCATTTTATTTTATTTTATGTGTGTGTGTGTTACAGGGGATTTAACCTAGAGGCATTCTACCTTTGAGCTGCACCCCCAGCCTGATTTTATTTCTTATTTGGAAACAAGGTCTCACTAAGTTGATGAGTCTCACTGCTTATTGAGGCTGTCCTTGAACCTGCAATCCTCCTATCTCAGCCTTCCAAGTATTGGGATTACAGGTATGCTCCACCATGCTCAGCACATCCTATTTTAAGTAGATAAAAATTAAAACTTTCATCAGCTCTAAATATGTGGGATTGCCGGGCGTGGTGGCGCATGCTTGTAATCTCTGCGCTTGGGAGGCAGAGACAGGAGGATCGCACAGGTTCAAAGCCAGCTGTGCTGGCTTAAGAGACCCTGTTTCCAAAAATAAAAAAGTATAAAATAGGTCTGGGAGTGTAGCCCGGAGGTAGAAGGGCTTCTAGGAACCCCAGTACCACCAAAATAAATAAATAAATAAATAAATAAATAAATAAATAAATAAATAAATAAATAAGTGGGATCTAATGTAATGAACTTTGCTGGGCTTGGTGACACATGCCTGTAATCCCAGTACTTGGGAGTGTAAACCAGGAGGATTGCAGGTTCATGGCCTGCCTCAGGCAGTTAAGAGTTCCTGTTTCAAAACAAAAAACTAAAATAAGGCTGGGGTATAACTTAGAGGTAGAATGTCCCTGTGTTCAAATTTCAGTCACATACACAAAAGAAGTAATAAACTTTAACTGATGCAGGCCTTTTGTTATATAGTTTCTTTGTTTCTCTTTGACAACTTTTTCCTTATGGATAAAAATAGGCAGGCTTAACAACATGTGGGCTCTTCTAGAACTGAACTGGTTGACATTTTGTATTTCTAGCCCAGTCAACACAATACAGTGAAGCTGGGAGCTTTCCAGGCTCAGGAAAAAGAGCTGGTGTTTGATATTGACATGACAGACTATGATGATGTGAGGAGGTGCTGTAGGTAAGTGCCGTCGGACTTGCCCTTAGGTCGGATGGCATCACTGACAGTGAATAATGATGACTCTGCTCCAGTTCTGCAGACATTTGTTCCAAGTGCTGGACCCTCATGACAATGGCCATGCGCATCATCGACCGAGCCTTGAAGGGTAAGTGTCAGTAGCATCTGAGTGGCGTCAAATGCAAGAGTCTGTTTTCCTCTGAATATTAGTCTCTATAAGTTTCTGGTATATCTCATATCTCCTTGAAATGTACAAGAAGAAAAAAGAAAAGAATAAAGTTGGCCAGGTACAGTGCACACACCTGTAATCCCAGCTATGCAGGATGCAGAGGCAAGAGGATCATAAGTTTGAGGCTAGCCTGAGCATCAGAGTTCAATCCAAAGTACTGCAAAAAAAAAAAAAAAAGAAGAAGAAGAAAAAGAAAAGAAAAGTAAAAACTTTAATACAGCTATTAAACAAATCGGTGTAATTGTTTTTCCAATTCAGTACTCTTTTGAGTAACTCTGTGCTTGGTACTATTCTAGCTGAAGGAAATGTAAAGATGACAGTTCTTGCCAGATATGGTAGTATATACCTGTAATCCCAGTACCTGAGAGACTGAGATAGGAAGATCACAGGTTTGAGGCCAGCCTCAGGAACTTAGTGAGACCCTATTTCAAAAGCTCGAGGTAAAATGCCCTGAGTTTAATCCACCATACCTCAAACAGGAAAAAAAGAAAGAAATAGGAACTTACAGATTTGTCTTAAAACCTATTATTTCTCCTTTCCTCAGAGGACTTTGGATTTGAGCATCGTCTCTGGGTATATTCTGGAAGGAGGGGTGTTCATTGTTGGGTCTGTGATGAATCAGTTAGAAAACTGTCCTCTGCAGTCCGTTCTGGGATAGTTGAGTATTTGAGTCTTGTAAAGGTAAGATGCTCTTAATTATGATTTACATCTTTTTGTTTACTAGATGTTTCCAAGCCTGGTATGTTTAATAACAGAAAATTTAACTATTTTTATAGTGTTCACATTCCAGAGTAGATGATCTTACCAATGGTTACTTCAAGTCATAATAGCTACATTTTAAAAGATATTTCATTTTATGCTCTACCTTTGTGGCAAAAAGATTATCTCTCTATTCAATTATGTCAGGTAAAGTTAACCTAGAAATTACAGGTATTGAGATGATATAAAATAGTAGCTAAGCTTCTGTACTTTGATAAAATTTAGCCAATATCTTTGAATTTTTATTTAAAATGTAATAATAGAACACATTAAAGAAATTTTAATTATTTCATATGTGTTATATAATATACATAAAGTTCTTTTTGATCATTTCTTTTTTAGGGTGGTCAAGATGTTAAAAAGAAAGTTCACCTAAGTGAAAAAATTCACCCTTTTGTCAGGTCTGTTGGAAAAGACTTCATGCAGTTTAAGTAGTGTCTGATTTACTCCTGTATGCTTCTAGAATTATTTTGCTATCAATTTCCACAGCTAGATAGCATTTTATAGTAATCATAGCTACAGTTAATTGACTGCCCATTTTATGGTTCTGTATTCCTGAAAGATAGTACAGTTGTTTTCATCTATCTTCAACAGCTGCTTGAGAGATAGGGCAGTGTCTGTTTACAGCTGAGGAAAGTGAGTTCTAGAGGTTATATATTAGCATCACCCAACACTTGTTACTTTTTATTTATTTATTTACTAATTTTTTGTGGGTCTGGGGGTGGAATACTGAGGCATTAAACAAAGCTACACCCCTCTGCCCTATTTTTATTCTTTATTTTGAAATAGGGTCTCACTAAGTTGCGGGGGACTGTCTGTGAACCATGATCCTCCAGTCTCAGCTTCCCAAATGCTGGGATTGCAAGCGTGCACCACCATGTTCTGCTTCACTTGTTACATTTAACATTCAATCCTTGTATGCCTAACTCCAAAGCCCATGCTCTTTACATTGAATTCACTAATTCTCTAGGATAGTGGAAATAGCATTATATTATGAGTAAGAATCCTTGTTCTTTAGCCAGCCCTGGTGGCGCACACTTGTAATCTCAGCATTTGAGAGGCTGAGATAGAAGGATCATGGTTCGACCACTTAATATGACCTTAGAAATATCTTGGAGCCAGGTGTGGTGGTGCACATCTGTCATCCCAGTATTTGGGAGGCTGAGACAGGAAGATCACAGGTTCAAGGGTGGCCTCAGCAAGTAGTGAGACTCTTATCAGAAATCCTATTTCAAAATAAAAATTAAAATATAGGGCTGGCAGCTGGGCGTGGTGGCGCATACTTGTAATCCCAGCGCTTGGGAGGCTGAGACAGGAGGATCACACAGGTGCGAAGCCAGCCTCAGCTACTTAGTGAGGCTCTCAGCAACTGAGACCCTGTTTCCAAATAAAGTATAAAATAGATCTGAGAGTATAACCCAGAGGTAGAAAAACCCCTGGGTTCTACCCCCAGTACCACAAAAAAATAATAATAAAATAAAAAAATAGGGCTGGGGGTGTAGCTCAGAGATAGAATGTCCATGAGTTCAATCCCTATTAGTGAGTGTGTGTGCGCTCACACACACATCTTGGAAGCTGGGCTTGGTAGTGCATGCCTGTAATTCCAGTACTTGGGAGGCTGAGACAGGAAGATTGCAGGTTTATGGCCAGCCCTGGCAACTTAGTAAGTTCCTCCACAAATAGTGAGACCCTGTTTCAAAATAAGAAAATAAAATAGGGCAGGGGGTGTAGGGTTACGGGTGTAGCTCTGAGGTAGAATGCCCCTGGATTCAGTCCCCAGCACCACACACACAGAAAAAAAATCTTGGGTCTTCCATTTTCTTATATGTGATAAGAACAACATCTGTTCCACTTGTTTCAGGGTGATGGCAAAGATTAAATGAAATCATAGATGTGAAGTTCGTTTGCAAACTGCAAATACGATATACTTAATTTTAAAAAAGGGATGAGGATGGTAAAGTGTTTACCTATTAGGCAGGAGACCCTGGGTTCGATTCCTAATACTGGGGGGAAAAAAGAGGCTAATATATATTCTGTGCCAAGTATTATGCTAGGTTCTTTCCCCTTAGTGTCTTACTTTAAGTCTCAGAAACTAGAGCCAGGAGTGGTGGTGCACGCTTGCAATCCTAGTACTTGGGAGGCTGAGACAGGATCGTGCAGGTTCAAATCCAGCCTAAACTTAGTGAGGCTCTCAGCAACTTAGTAAGACCCTATTTCCAAATAAAAAATGTAAAATAGGTCTGGGAATATAGCCCAGAGGTAGAAGGCCCCTGGGTTCCATCCCCAGTACCACGATAAATAAATAAATAAATTATCAAAGAGGTATTATTCCCATCTTACCTACTTAAGTTCTGAAAACTAAGCAGTAGCCTCCCACTGAGGCACAACAGTACCTGTATGACTTGCGTGTTTTTAATTGTAATGGGATTTTGTTGTTGCTATTCTTCCTACAGAAGATCTATAAATATAATTCAGAAATACTTTGAAGAATATGCCTTGGTTGATCAAGATATTCTTGAAAATAAAGAAAGCTGGGATAAGATTTTAGCCCTTGTTCCTGAGAATATCCTTTCCTGACAGCATTTCTATGTGAACTAGTTGTATTGATCTGTGATAGTATGTGTTCTGCTTGTATATTTTCTTCTATTTACTGGTAAAAGTTTAATTTTTTATTTATTTATTTATTTATTTATTTATTTATTTATTTATTTTTTGGTAGTACTGAGGTTCCTGGAAGCCCTTCTACCTCCGGGCTACACTCCCAGACCTATTTTATATTTTTTTAAATTTGGAAACAGGGTCTCTTAAGCCAGCAAAGCTGGCTTCGAACCTGCGCAATTCTCCTGTCTCCACTTCCCAAGCGTGGGGATTATAAGCATGCACCACCACGCCCAGCTAAGTTTAATATTTTTTTACACAAATATTTCCTGTATTTCTGTTTTTTGTATCTCTAGTCTGAAATACAATAGAAATGGAGTCATTTTGTAAGTGAGTTTCCTCATTTTGGAAGTTGGTCCTAGAATTAATGGCTAAAGAATGCTGAATCATTTTGTCTAAATGTGTGCACACCAAGGAGAGCTTTTATATTATACCTTATAATTATTTTGCATTCCTTTTTGTTATATTTGTATTGTATTTGTGTGTGTGTGTGTGTGTGTGTGTGTAATACTGGGGACTAAACCCAAGGCTATTCTACCTCCAAACTACACCTCCAGCCCTATTTTTTATTCTTTATTTGGAAACAGGGTCTCTTAAGTTGCAGAGGGCCTCACTGTGTAGCTGAGGGTAGCCACAAACCTTCAATTCTCCTGTCTTAGCCTCCCAAGTATTAGGATTACTAGCATGTGCCACCATGCCCATTTTGTACTTTTTTTGTTTGTTTTGCAATACTGGGGATGGAACCCAGGGTCACTCTGAGCTATACCCTTGCCCCTTTTTTTTTTTTTTCTTCATTTTGAAATAGGGCCTAAGTTGTGGAAGGACTCACTAAGTACCTGAGGCTATCTGCAAACTGCAATCTCCCAGTCTCAGCCTCCCGAATGCTGGGATTACAAGAGTGCACCACCACACCAAACTGTACCCTTTTTTTTTTTTTCCTATCTCTGAACTATACCCCCAGCCTACTAAAAAGTTTTTTTTTTTTTTTTTTTGGTAGGTCTGGGGATGGAACCCAGGGGCATTCACGCTCCAAGCTACATCTCCTGCCCTATTTAATTTTTTATTCTTTATTTTGAAACAGGGTCTCACTAAGTTGCGGAGTGCTTCAGTAAGTAGCTAAGGCTGTCTGCGAACTGCGATCCTCCTGTCTCAGCCTCCCGAATTCTGGGATTACAAGCATGTACCACCATGCCCGGCTCCTATTTTTTATTTTTATTTTGAAATACTGAGTTTCACCGAGTTGCAGAGTGCCTCACTAAGTAGCTGAGGCTGTTCGTGAAACCATGATCCTCCTATCTCAGCCTCCCAAATGCTAGGATTACAAGTATGCACCACTATGCCCTGCTGTATTGTATTTTTATAGGAGAATTTTTTTTTCTTTCTTTTGTTTTTTGATTTTGGGTTTTTTTTTTTTTTTTTTTGTATTGGGGGTGGAACCCAGGAGCATTCTACCTCTGAGCTACACCCCCTAGTTCTATTTTTATTCTTTATTTTGAAACAGGGTCTCACTGAGTTGCAAAGGACCTCACTAAGTAGCTGAAGCTGGCTGCGAAACATGATCCTCTGGTCTCTACCTCCCAAATGCTGAGATTACAAACATGTGCCACCATGCCCGGCCTTATAGGAGAATTTTTAAAAGTGTTTAACAATGTTTTAGAAGACATTAATAGTACTTTCTAAATATGTGCGAACTTTAGATAGCCTTGTGACAATACATACTAAAAAGTAAGCTGTGCCAGGCATGGTGGCACTTGCCTATAGCCCCAGCACTTAGGAGGCTAAGACAGAAGGATCACAGGTCTGTGAACAGCCTCACCAAGTTATTGATAGGGAGGCTCTCTGAAACTTAGTTTCAAAATAACTAAAATAGAGCTGAATAGCTTAGAGGTATAGCTTAGAGGTAGAATTCCCCTGTGTTAGATCTCAATGCCACAAAACAAAACAAAGTTGATCGTGATGAGTGTGTTCTTTAATTACGCATCACCAATTCATGAAGATCTTCAAAAAGGCTTTCAAAAGTCTCACAGTTCGCTTCAGAGATGGGAATATTTGAAGAAAGTAATCAGTTCAAGTCAGGTATGTTCCACTAAAATCTATATTTATAAATATTATACTGCAATTCTTAATCAAGTTCTGATTGTTTGGCTTGGTTAGTTAAAGAGGATGGCCATTTCTTTTAACCTTTAAAGAAATACTGAAAGTTTCTACTGCTTCTCATGCTAGCCTTGCATCTGCTTTTAGCATATAAAAAATGACAAATGTGGACCCTTGCTGGAGTGGGAGATTATGCTCCAGTACTGTTTTCCACGGCTGGATATCAACGTTAGCAAAGGAATCAATCATTTACTGAAGAGCCCTTTTAGTGTTCATCCTAAAACAGGTACAATGTAAAAAAAAGTAAGGGAAATAAAAAGAAAAAGTAGTTATTTGGTTTAGCAGGCATGGCATTAGATACAAATGCCTGTGTCTGTGATATTAAAGGTTGAAGAATTGTCTACTAGTAACTTATTTATTTGTTTATTGCTTATCAATTGAATAGCTACCATAAGAGTTTCTATTATGTAAATGTTTTTCTTTTTTTTTTTTTGGTGGTGGTGGTGGTGGTATTGGGGGTGGAACCCAGAGGCTTTCTACCTCTGGGCTATACTCCCAGACATATTTTTTCTTATACATTTTTATTTGGAAACATGGTCTTATTAAGTTGCTGAGAGCCTCACTAAGTAGCTGAGGCTGGCTTCGAACCTGTGCGATCCTCCTGTTTCAGCCTCTCAAGCACAGAGATTACAAGCATGCACCACCACACCTGGCTCGTAAATGTTTTTCAATTGGATTTCTGATGCTCAGTATTAGAATTAGTTTGTGGGGTCCTTCAGAATTACTGGACAACAAGGTAGGCACAGTCTTCTGTAATCCCAGGAGGCTAAGAAAGGAGGCTCCCAAGGTCAAGGGCAGAATGTGAAAACTATGCTTGTACTTGAGAGGTTAAGACAGGAGGATTACAAGTTCACTGCCAGCCTCAGCTACTCAGTGAGGCCCTCCACAACTTAGTGAGACCCTGTTTCAAAATAGAGAGTTGCTGAGAGCTTTACTAAGTAGCCGAGGCTGGCTTCGAACCTGTGCCATCCTCCTGTTTCAGCCTCCCAAGTACTGGGATTACAAGCGTGTGCCACCATGCCTGTCTTTTAGAGTTTATTTTGCAACAGTCTCACTAAGTTGCCGAGGCTGGCCACAAACCTGTGATCCTCCTGTTTCAGCCTCCCAAGTACTGGGATTAAAAGTGTGCACCACCATGCCCAGCTTTATATTTTTTATTTTGAAACAGTCTCACTAAGTTGGGTACCTCACTAAGTTGCTGGTTTCAAAACTGCGATCCTCCTATCTTAGCCTCCCAAGTATTGGGATTACAAGCCTGAACCACCACTCCCACTACCCTGAGTCCTTTTTTTTTGGGGGGGGGGTGTGCAATACTGGGGATTGAACCCAGGGATGCTCTACCTCCAAGGTATAACTCCAGCCCTATTTTTTATTCTTTTTTTTTTTTTTTTTTTTTTTTTCAGTACTGGGGATGGAAGCCAGGGGCATTCTACCTCCAAGCTACACCCCAGCCCTATTTTTTATTCTTTATTTTGAAACAGGGTCTCACTGAGTTGCAAAGGGCCTCACTAAGTAACTGAAGCTGTCCACGAACTGCGATCCACCTGTCTCAGCCTCTCAAGTGCTGGGATTACAAGCTTGTGCTACCACACCCAGTTTATTCTTTATTTTTGAAACAGGGACTCACAAAATTACAGAGGGCCTCACTAAGTGGCTAAGGCTGGCGGCAAACCTGCGGTCCTCTGTCTCAGCTTCCCAAATACTGGGATTACAAGTGTGTACCACCACACCCAGCACCACCAGCCCTTTTAATTTTTGTTTCTGAAATAGGCTCACTAGGTTGTTGAGCTTCACTATGTTGAGTCTGTTCTGCAATCTGTGATCCTCCTGTCTCAGACTCCCAAGTACTGGGATTACAGGTGTGTGCCACCACTCCCAATGGTTTTTTAATTTTTCAAGGCAGGGTCTCACTAAATTACCATGGTAGGCCTTAAACTTGTGATCCTCCTGCCTTAGCCTCCCAAGTAGGTGGGATTACAAGCACCACCCTATTAAACATTTTACTTCGAAGTATAGATGTAACTGGAATAAGAGTAACTGGAAAATAACGCAACATTCTTCATACCTGTTTTTTTGTTGTTACTGCCTTTTAAGAGAAGAGCCACAATCAATTTGAAAGTAATTTATATTTCTAAATATTGTTCTTAAAAGATAAACCTAACCCCTTGTAAAATGTTAGCCAAAAAGTGACTTATAGAAGACAGTCTGTAATGATTTGTATTCCACACTCATCAGTTTCTAATCTCTGGTTCTTACAGGTCGCATTTCTGTGCCTATTGATTTACAGAAGGTGGATCAGTTTGATCCGTTTAGTGTCCCAACTATAAGGTATGTTCCAGATCACTGATCACTCCTTATTTGTCTATGAACATTGTTCTGAATTTTAAGTAGATTTTATTAGATCCCTTCTTACATAGGTAGTAGCCACACTGGAATGGTATATTTTGTTATAGAAACACTTGGCTCAAAGAATAAATGGTGATTCCCTAAGAGAGCAATTAAAAGTTCTTCAATGAGCCGGGCGTGGTGGCCCACGCTTGTAATCCCGGCATTTGGGAGGTTGAGACAGGAGGATTGCGGTTCATGGATGCCTCAGCTACTTAGTGAGGCCCCTTGCAACTCAGATCCTGTTTCAAAATAAAAACAATGAAAAATGTCACTTGGAGGTAGGATGTCCCTTGGTTCCATCTCCAATACTACAAAGGAAAAAAAAGTTCTTAAGCTATTTTGGAAGAAAAATATTCTAAGGTCAAATAAGTCATGGGGGTCAGACTTGGTGGCACATGCTTATAATCCCAGTACTTAGGAGCCTGAGACAACACATTTGCAGGTTTGTGGCCTGCCTCAGCAACTTAGCAAGACTTTGTTTCAAAAAAATTTTTTTTTTTTTTTTTTTTTTTTTTTTGGTGGTACTGGGGTTCCTAGAAGCCCTTCTACCTCTGGGCTACACTCCCAGACCTATTTTATATTTTTGAAACAGGGTCTCTTACGCCAGTAAGGCTGGCTTCGAACCTGCGCGATCCTCCTGTCTCCGCCTCCCAAGTGCGGGGATTACAAGCGTGCGCCACCACGCCTGGCTCTTTGTTTCAAAATTTTAAAAAGGCAGCATTTGAGAGGCTGAGACTGGAGGATCGCAGTTTGCAAATAGCCTCAGCTACTTAGCAAGGCCCTTTACAACTCAGTGTTACTCCGTTTCAAAAATAAAAAGACTGAAAAATAGGGCTGGGGGTATAGCTCAGAGGTAGAATGCCTGGGTTCCATCCCCAATACTGCAAAATTTTTAAAAGGGCTGAGAGTATAGGTTGGAAGTGAAATGCTGCTGGGTTCAATCCCTAGTACAAAAAAATAAGTCTGGAGCCAGTCATGATGGTGCATGCTTGTAATACCAGCATTTGGGAGGCTGAAACCGGAGGATCAGGATTCGCGAACAGCCTCACCTACTTAGTGAGGCCCACCACAACTTAGTGAGACCCTGTTACAAAATAAAGAATTATAAAATAGGGGAGGGATGCCGGGCATGGTGGCACACGCTTGTAATCCCAGTGCTTGGAAGGCTGAGACAGGAGGATCGCACAGGTTCAAAGCCAACCTCAGCTACTGAATGAGACCCTGTTTCCAAATAAGTATAAAATAGGTCTGGGAGTATAGCCTGGAGGTAGAAAGCCCCTGGGTTCCACCCCCAGTACCACAAAAAAAAAAAGTCTGGGAGAGCTAAGTGTGCGGCTCAGTTGTAGGGCTCTGCACTTAATTCCCAGTACCAAAAAGAATAAGCTAAGCATGGTGGTATATGCCTACAATACCAGTACTTAGGAGGCTGAGATGGGAGGATTGCAATTTCACGGATAACCTCAGCAAGTAGCAAAAGTCTCAGTAATCTAGGGAAGCCCTGTTTCAAAAAAATTTTTTTGCCAGGTGTGGTGGCACATGCCTGTAATCACAGTACTTAGGAGACTAAGACAAGAGAATCACAGATTTGAAGCCAGGGTCAGTAACTTGGCAAGACCTTGTTACAAAATGAAAAGGGATGGGGATGTACTTCAGAGGTAGGATGCCTCTGGGTTCAATCTCCAGTACAAAAAAATAAAAAATATTTTTTTCCTTGCAGTACTGAGGATGGAGCCCAGGGGCATTGTACCTCCAAACTACATCCTCAGCTCTATTTTTTAGTCTTTTTATAATTTTTATTTATTTATTTTGTGGTACTGAGGATGGAACCCAGGGGCATTTTACCTCTGAGCTACACCCCCAGCCCTAGTTTTTTTTTTTTTTTTTTTTTTTTCTTTATTTATTTATTTTGAAACAGGGTTCGAGTTGCAAAGGGCCTTGCTAAGTAGCTGAGGCTGTCCATGAACTCCGATCCTCCGGTCTCAGCCTCTCAAATGCTAGTCTTTTTATTTTTGAAACAAGGTCTCACTGAGTTGCAAAGGACTTTGCTAAGTAGCTGAGGTTGTCCATGAACCACGATCCTCTGGTCTCAGTCTCCCGAATGCTGGGACTACAAATGTGTGCCACCATGCCTAGCCCAAAAAAATTTTTTTATAAATGACCAGAGGTGTAGCTCAGAGGTAAAATGCCCCTGGGTTCAATCCCTAGTACCACAAATAATAATGATAATGATAATATCTGGAAATGCCAACTGTAAAGTATTACAAATGTCTCTAAGGGTAAAGATGTAAGTCAGCATTAGAACACTTGTCTAGCATATGTGAGGCCCTGGTTCGATAGCTGGACCTGTAAAAAAAATTTTTTTTAAGCTTTTTACTACATGATTTCCCATTCTTATGTTTTTCTGGTTTTGTTGTTTTGGGTTTTTTTTTCTGGGGATTGAACCCAGAAAAAAATTCACCTTCCAAGCTACACCCCCAGACCAACTTTTTATATCTTATTTGGAAACAGGGTCTCACTAGATTGCTGAGAGCCTTGCTAAATTACCAAGGCAGGCTTTGAAACTGGAATCTTCCTGTCTCAGCTTTCTAAGTACTGGGATTACAATCATACACCACCATGCCCAGCTATGATATTCTGTTCTTTAATATGATAATGTACATGAAAAATTCCAAGATCAGATCATGGTATTTAGAAGATGACAAATTTGGTTGGCCACCTGTTTTCATTGCTAGGATTCAAATTCAGGGTCTTTCTTACACATGCGTAGCAAGTTAGTGCTTCACTGCTGAACTATGCCTTGTGTCCTGCCAAATAATTTTTCATAAAAATCTTAATTGGATTTGTGTGCTACCAAATGCTGGGTAATGCTTACCTGGAACCAACTTCAAATTTTTCTTATTCTGTAACTTGTAGTTTCATCTGCCATGAATTGGATGTTATTTCCACCAATGAAACAGAAAAAGAGGATACTGAAGCTGAATCTGATATCAAACATAGAACCAGAGGTATGCAAATATATTAAAGCTTCACTTTATTTTGTTGATTATAATTGTGGGTTGTTTTTTTTTTTTTTTTTTTTGGTACTAGGGATTAAACCCAGGGGCGTTCTACCTCCTACATACACCTTCAGACCCATTTTTTTCCCCTGCATTACTGGAGTTAGAACCTCCAAGCTACTCCCCCAGCCCTCTTTTTTATTCTTTATTGAAGTTTTTTTCTTTTTTTAAATTAATTAATTAATTTATTTATTTATTTATTTTAGTGGTACTGGGGGGCGGGGAGAAGAAGGAATTTGAATGAACTGAGGATTTTTTTTTTTTTTTTTTGTGGTACTGGGGATGAAACATAGGGACATTCTACCTCTGAGCAGCACCCCCTCAGGCTTATTTTATTCTTTATTTTGAAACAGGTTTTCACTAAGTTGCAGAGAGCCTCACAAATTGATGAGGCTAACCACAAACCTGTTATCCTCCTGTCTCAGCCTCTCAAATACTGTGATTACAAGCATGTGCCACCAAGCCCAGCTTTGAGATCCTATTTCAAAACAAAAATAAAAAGGGGTAGAGGTATAACTCAGAGGTAGAATGCCTCTGGGTTCAAAACCCAGTACCACAAAAAATAAAATCCAAGTTCAAATATTGCTTCATCTATATCAGCTCCAACATAATATCAAGTAATAGTATATTCCAGTACTAATGTCTGTGGAGTGGTTATAAATATTCTGTTTAAAATATGTGGAAAAAAGTCTCCAACGTGAAATACAACAATAAACTGGAAAAAGGAACTCAGGGAAAACAGTATAAGGAATCAATAAAGCCAGCTACTTCGGGAGGCTGAGACAAGAGGATTGCAAGTTCAAGGTCAGCCTGGCAACTTAGCATGACGCTGCCTCAAAGTAATTTTTTGGATTTTCTTTTTTTTTTTGTGTGTGTGTGGGGGGGGATGGAAGCCAGGGGCATTTGACCTCTGAGCTACACCCCCAGCCCTATTTTTTTTATTTATTATTTATTTTGAAACAGGGTCTCACTGAGTTGCAAAGGGCTTCACTAAGTAGTAGCTGAGGCTGTCCACAACCGTGATCCTTCTGTCTCAGCCTCCCAAATGCTGGGATTACAAGCCTGTGCCACCACACCCAGCTTGTGAACTTTTGTTAAAATAATGAACCTTAGGTATGCTATATACTCTGTCACTAAACTATAACCCCAGTCCTAGAAAATTCTGTGTGTGTGTGTGTGTGTGTGTGTGTGTGTGTGTGTGTGTGTGTGTGTGTGTTACTGGGGGTGGAACCCAGAGCATTCTACCTCTGAGCCATATCCTCACCCCTATTTTTTATTCTTTATCTTGAAACAGAGTCTCACTGAGTTGCAAAGAGCCTCACTAAGTAGCTGAGGCTGTCCTCAAACTGCAATCCTCCTGTCTCAGCCTCCCAAATGCTGGGATTACAAGCATGTGCCACCAGGCCCGGGTCCTAGAAAATTCTTAATGAAACTTAAAGTTAGCCTGGCATGGTGGCACACGCTTGTAGTCCCAGATTTTGGAAGGCTGAGACAGAAGGATCATAGGTTTGATGATAACTTCAGCAAACAGTAAGACTCTCACCAACCTAGGGAGACATTGTTGCAAAGTAAAAATTTAAAATAGGGCTGGAGGTGTATCTCAGAGATAGAATGCCTCTGAGTTCAATATCCAGTAACCAAAAAAAAAAAAAAAATACACTTATCAAGTTATAGTTTCATGTTATTCTTACTGACAACATACTAATTTTCTTTTCTTTTTTTTTTCTTTCTTTTTTTTACAGTACTAGGTATTGAACCCAGAGGCATTCTGCCTCCAGGCTACACTCCCAGCCATATTTTTTATTCTTTATTTTAAAACAGGGTCTCACTAATTGTGGAGGGCCTCACTAAGTAGCTGAGGCTGGCCAAGAATCTGCGATCCTCCTCTCTCAGCCTCCCAATTACTGAGATTACAAGTGTATACCACCAAACCCAGTGATAACGTACTAATTATAATGTACTTGCTTCATAATTTAGATTATAAGAAGACCAGTCTAGCCCCTTATGTGAAAATATTTGAGCAGTTTATTGAAAACCTGGAGAAATCACGAAAAGGAGAACTTCTCAAGAAGAGTGGTAAAATTCCTTTTCTCTTTCATCTGATTTGATGTTAGTGTGAGTAGTTTATTTTTTTGTGTGGTGCATTGGGGATTGAACCCAGGGGCATTCAACCTCCAAGCTACACCCCAGCCCAATTGGGATTTCCAGAAAGAGATCTGATGAGGTAAGGGTACATCATTGGAAAAAGGAAAAGGACTATTTGTTGTGTGTGTGCCTTGGGAATTAACCATGCAAATATTTTTGCAGTTCTGAGGATGAAACTCAGGCATTTTACCTCTGAGCTACACCCGCAGCCCTATTTTTTATTCTTTATTTGGAATCAAGGTCTCACTGAGTTGCCAAGGGCCTAAGTAGTAGCTGAGGCTGTCCTTGAACATTGATCTTCCTGTCTCAGCCTCCCAAATGCTGGGATTATAAGCATGTGCCACAACTCTCAGCTTATTTTATTTATTTATTTATTTTGTGTGTGTGGTGCGGGAGATGGAACACAGGGGCTTTCTACTGCTGGGCTACATTCCCAGACCTATTTTTTTATATATATATTTATTTGGAAACAAGGTCTCACTAAGTTGCTGAGAGCCTCACTAAGTAGCTGAGGCTGGCATAGAACCTGTGCAGTCCTCCTGTCTCAGCCTCCCAAGAAGTGCTGGGATTACAAGTGTGTGCCACCACACCCGGCTCAGGGTTTTTTTTGTGTGTGTGCATGGTACTGGGGATGGACCCCAGGGGCATTCTACCTCCTGGCTATACTCCCAGATCTATTTTGTACTTTACTTGGAAACAGGGACTCACCAAGTTGCTGAGAGCCTCAATAAGTAGCTGAGGCTGCCGGTCGTGGTGGCGCACGCTTGTAATCCCCCCACCCCCCGCTTGGGAAGCAGAGACAGGAGGATCATGCAGGTTCGAAGCCAGCCGCACTGGCTTAAGAGACCCTGTTTCCAAATAAAAAAGTATAAAAATAGGTCTGGGAGTGTAGCCCAGACGTAGAAGGGTTTCCAGGAACTCCAGTACCACCAAAAAAAAAAAAAAAAAAAAGTAAAGTAGCTGAGGCTGGCTTGGAACCCGTGCGATCCTCCTGTCTCAGCCTCCCAAGCATGGGGATTACAAGCGTGCGCCACCACTCCCAGCCTTTATTTTTTTAAACTTTGGTGGTACTGGAATTGAACCCAGGGCCATTCTACCCTAGCCTTTTTTTTTTTTTTTTTTTTTTTTTTGGTTGTTGTTGCTGCTGGGGCTGGAACCCAGGGGCATTCTACTTCTGAGCTACATCTCCAGCTCTATCTCTATTTTTTATTCTTTAAAAATGGGGTCTCATGGGTTGCAAAGAGTTATACTAAGTAGATGAGACTGTCCACGAACCTGTGATCCTCCCATCTCAGCCTCCCAAATGCTGGGATATAAGCGGGCACCACCATGCCTGGCTTTCTTTTTTTTAATTACTAAAGCTAGCCACAAAAGTACTAGAATTGCAGGCATGTGCCACCACACCCAGCTTTTTATTTTTTATTTTGAAATGGGGACTCGCTAAGTTGCTGAGGCTGGCCTCGACTCTGTTATCCTTTTATCTCAGCCTCCAAAAGTACTGGGACTATAGGCATACACCACTGTGCCCAGTTCTTTATTTAGAGAGAAGGTGCCACTGAATTGCTTTGTGCTAGTCTCAAACTCGTGATGCTCCCTTCCTGGCCTCCCCAGTAACACTATATCCTTCCTTCATTCTTGAAGAAACATGAGCAAAGGTAGAGGTCGGAAAATATCAGGCCACTCTGGAGGTTATCAGATAATAGTAATAGCTAATACTGGAAATAGTATTCAAAAATATCTTGAGTCAGGGTGTCACTGTGTTGTCCAGCCTGGCCCTAAACTCGTGATCCTCCTGCCTCAGCCTCCTGAGTTGCTTGGATTTTACGCATGTGCTACTGCACTTGGTTTATAGCTTTTGAGATCTGCTGTTCTAGCTACAAAAAGTAAGTCTAGGCAGATAACCGGACTAGAACAGAGCTCAAGAGTCCAGTTGGGGTATTGCCATTAGGACAGCACTGGAGATCTTCAAAAGGTACAAATTTGCCTGGTGTGGTGGCACACAAGATCCCAGGTTTGAAGCTAGCCTCAGCAACTTAGCGAGACTCTTATTTTTAAATAAAAAATAAAATAGGGCTGAGGGTGTACCTCAGAGGTAGAATGCCCCTGGGTCTAATCCTCAGCACAAAAAAGGTACAAATTCTGGAACCATCCTTGAAACTTCATAATGATTTGGAAGTGGAGAGATGAAATATGGAAGGGAAGCAACCCAGAAGCCAGTAAAAAGTTTCAAGGAGATTATCAGGCTTCAGACTCTGTAGGGAACTGATAAAATCCTGTTGGATACAGTAACGAGAAGGAGGTACAAAGAGGACAGCAGTATTAAATGAAGAATGCTTAGCCAGGCACAGTGGCACACGCCTCTAATCTAGTACTTAGGAGACTGAGGCAGGATTGCAGGTTCAAGGCCCTAGCAACTTAGCATCCTGTTTCAAAATAAAAAATTTCTTAGCCAGGTATGATGGCACATATTGTAATCTTAGCACTTAGGAGGCTAAAACAGGAAGATCGCAGGTCTGATGACAGTCTCAACAAATAGTGAGACTTTTGTTAACCTAGCAAGACCCTGTTTCAAAATAAAAATAAAAGCCGGCCATGGTGTCACACGCAATCCCAGCATTCGGGAGGTGGAGACTAGAGGATCAGGGTTCAAGGACAGCCTCAGCTATTTAGCGAGGCCCTTCACAACTCAGTGAGACCTTGTTTCAAAAATAATAAAGACTAAAAAATAGGGCTGTGTTACGTGTAGCTTGGAGGTAGAATGCCCCTGGGTTCCGTCCTCAGTATCACAAAAACAAAACAAAATAAAGAATAAAAAATGGGTTTGGGGTAGCCGGGCGTGGTGGCGCATGCTTGTAATCCCAGCATTTGGGAGGCTGAGACTGGAGGATCGCGGTTCGTGGACAGCCTCAGCTACTTAGTGAGCCCCTCTGCAACTCAGTGAGACCTTGTTTCAAAATAAAGAATAAGGCGGGCGTGGTGGCACACACTTGTAATCCCCGCGCTTGGGAGGCAGAAACAGGAGGATCGCGCAGGTTCGAAGCCAGCCGCGTGCGCTGGCTTAGGAGACCCTGTTTCCAAATAAAAATGTAAAAATAGGTCTGGAAGTGTAGCCTGGAGGTAGAAGGGCTTCCAGGAACCCCAGTACCACCCGAAAGAAAGAAAGAAAGAAAGAAAGAAAGAAAGAAAGAAAGAAAGAAAGAAAGAAAGAAAGAAAGAAAATTAAAAATTGGGCAGGGAGTGTAGCTCGGAGGTCAGATGCCTCTAGGTTCCATCCCCGGACCTGCAAAAAAAAAAAAAAAAAATAGGGTTGGGGTACATGTAGCTCAGAGGTGGAATGCCTCTGGGTTCAAACCCCAGCACCAAGAAAATAAATCCCTAGTAACACACACAAAAATTTTAAGGCAGGAGACTGAGAGTGCAGCTCAGAGGTAGCCGCTGAGTTTAATCCCCAGTACCAGTTTTAAAAAGAAGAATGCTTTGCTGGCCATGGTGGCACACACTTGTAATCCCCACGCTTGGGAGGCGGAGACAGGAGGATCATGCAGGTTCCTAGCTTATGAGATCCTGTTTCCAAATAAAATATAAAATAGATCTGGGAGTGTAGCCCAGAGGCAGAAGGGTTCCATCCCCAGTACACCAAAAAGAAGAAGAAAAAGAATGCTTTGAAACCGAGAGACCTCACAGTGTGTAAGCCTGACGAAAATAAAAGAACTTAAGAGACTGACGGTCACTCTAGAAATCTATTCCAATGTTACAGAAGTGCAAAGTCCTCCTGTTTTGTGGAGGGAGGTGTTGCTGGGAATCAAACTGAAGACCCAGACAAGCACTCTACAACTGAGCTACACCCACAGCCTGCACCTCGGTTGTTAATTAAATGTATATTGGTTTAAGTGGTGCCTAAGATAATGTCCTGCTCCTAGTAGATACTCAAATATGTGCTTGTTGAATGGACAATGATGACTTTGAACTTGAAAAGCTTTGTTGAAGTTGCCCTTCCAATTGGCTTTGTTAAGTCCTTTGTATTCTTGTTCAGCCTGTAATGTGGACTTCAGCAAATGTAAAAGCAAATCGTTATGCATGAAGTGAATTTAATGGAAGCATTAAGCAATCAAAATGTAAAAATAAATGGGTTTTGTTTTCCTTTACTATTCTATTTTAGATTTACAAAAAGATTTCTGAAGAGAACAGCTTCCTTTAAACCAGTGTGGATATCTTTTTCGTTCCGCAAGGATCAAATACTTCAAGAGCTGTTTAACGCATGTGGCAAAACCATGTATGTGTCTTAATGCTTAAAGCAGAATTTCCTTTTCTAGAGTTTTTTTTTTGTTTGTTTGTGGGTTTGTTTGTTTGTTTGTTTTTGTGGTACTGGGATGGAACCCAGGAGCATTCTAACTCCAAGCTACACCCCAGCTCTATTTTTTTGTTTGTTTGTTTGTTTTTTGTTTTTTGTGGTACTGGGGATGGAACCCAGGGGCCTTTTACCTCCAGGCTACACTCCCAGACCTATTTTATATTTTTTATTTGGAAACAGAGTCTCTTAAGCCAGCTGAGGCTGGCTTCAAACCTGCCCCATCCTCCTGTCTCAGTCTCCCAAGCGGGGATTACAAGCATGCACCACCACACCCGGTTTATTCTTTATTTTGAAACACGGTCTCACTGAGTTGCAAAGGGCCTCATTAAGTAGCTGGGGCTGTCCATGAACCACAATCCTCCTGTCTCAGCCTTCCGAATGCTGGGATTACAAGCTTGCAGCACCATGCCCGGCTGAGAAATAATTTTGTAAAGATTTCCTGAGCCGGGCGTGTTGGCACAGGCTTGTAATCCCCGAGCTTGGGAAGCGGAGACAAGAGGATTGCGCAGGTTTGAAGCCAGCCACACTGGCTTAAGAGACCCTGTTTCCAAATTTTAAAAGTATAAAAATGGCTCTGGGAATGTAGCCCGGAGGTAGAAGGGTTTCCAGGAACCCCAGTACCACCAAAAAAAAAAAAAAATTTTTTTTTTCTTAAGACCATCAAGGAGGCCTCTGTCAAGATTCCTGAAAGGAACATAAAGCAGAAATAAGGGAATTGCAGATAACTGTAAAATTTAGTATCGTACAAAGTTAATTCCAAGGTTTGATAAAATACTCAGTTCTCATATTTTCTGAACATAACAAAAAACAAACAAGCATCGTTCTGCCAGCTGCCACCTATAAAAGTGAGCAGTAATATGCCTGAGACTTTCATTTCAGCTTACTGGATATAGTCTCCATATTTTAGAGTAAATGATAGCTTTGTTCTTAAGTCAGACACTTAAGTTAATTAAATCTGAAATGTATATTCAGTCACTTCCTATCTTTGTTCACTGATATTTCATTGGTTAGACCACATCTCACTACCCATCTTTTTAAAGTTGTTTTAAACTGGGCATCTAAACCGATCACAACTTTAATCTAAAAGATAGTTATTAGATGAACAATATTTGGGCTATCTAATAGGGTGTTTCATGCAACTATTGTAATTGTAGCTCCTTTTTCCTTCAGAACAATTGGATTATTCTATCATAAAGAAACAGTTCACGCCGGGCGTGGTGGTGCACGCTTGTAATCCCTGCACTTGGGAGGCAGAGACAGAAGGATCACGCAGGTTCGAAGCCAGCCGCGCTGGCTTTAAGAGACCCTGTTTCCAAATAAAAGTATAAAATAGGTCTGGGAATGTAGCCTGGAGGGAGAAGGGCTTCCAGACACCCCAGTACCACCAAAAAAAAGAAACAGTTCAGAAAAAATAACCAACTTCACCAATATAAAACTTGTAATTGTCAAAATACTTGGATTTTGTACTTACCTAAGTACTTATATTGTAAACATTTTTATTTCCTTCATATTTTGTTTTATGTGATGTATTCTAAAGTGTCAGATTTTTCTTGCCAACCAATCTGAACAAAGTAATTATTCCAGTTTATAGTCTATCTTCTAAGAAACATTGAGAAGCAACCTGTCAGGCTGGTATATTGATTTTATGAAAATATCCTTTCCTTTGTAGTCCCATTAATGGTCTTTCTTTTATAGTCACACTATGTTTTATCTTTTAGTTTGTATAAAACACATTTTAATGCAGTCAACACACTGAAATACTTTGTATATTTTTTCTCTACTTTTTAAGAAAAATATTAAAGGCTATTTTATTAAATTCCTCATTACTTGAATTTCTTTGTACTATGGATTATTCAGTCTTGAGATACTAAAAACAATAGGTCAATTAAAACAAGAGTATAAGCCAGGCATGATGGCTCACACTTGTAATTCCAGCATTTGGGAGGCGGAGACAGGAGGATCCCGGTTCACTGGACAGCCTCAGCTACTTAGTGAGGCCCTCTGCAACTCAGTGAGACTCTGTTTCAAAATATAGAGTAAAAAATTGGATGCCTCTGAGTTCAACCCTTAACACAACACACAAAAGCAGAATGCCCAAAATAGTAGGCAAAATAAATTGCCCCTGAGTTCAGTCCCCAGTACCACAAAAAAAAAAAAAAAGAAAAGAATAAATGTTTGGTTCTTGAAGGGTACAGAAACATACTAATATGAAACCTCATGTCATTTTGATAAAGATCTCGCAAATTTGAGGCCAACCTGACGCGCAATTTAGCGAGACCCTATTTGAAAAAAAAAGGCGGAGACAGGAGGATCACGCTGGTTCAAAGTCAGTCTCTCTCTGGCTCAAGAGACCCTGTTTCCAAATAAAAAAGTATAAAATAGGTCTGGGAGTGTAGCCCAGAGGTAGAAGGGTTTCCAGGAACCCCAGTACCACAAAAAAAGAAAGAAAAGGAAAAGGAAAAAAGGTCTGAGTGTAGTTCAGAGGGTAGGGTGATCCTGAGTTCAATACCTCCATTCAAAAAAAAAAAAAAAAAAAAAAAGGAAGCCTGGCATGGTGGCGCTTAGTGAGAACCTGTTTCAGAATAAAGAATTTTAAGCCGGGCGTGGTGGCGCGCACTTGTAATCCCAGCGTTTGGGAGGCTGAGACTGGAGGATCGTGGTTTGCAGACAGCCCCAGCTACTTAGTGAGGCCCTGTCTCAGAATAAAGAAAAAGCCGGGTGTGGTGGCGCATGCTTGTACTCCCCGCGCTTGGGAGGCTAAGACAGGAGGATCGCGCAGGTTTAAAGCCAGCCTCAGCTGGTTTAAGAGACCCTGTTTACAAATAAAATATAATATAGGGCTGGGAGTGTAGCCCGTAGGTAGAAAGCCCTTGGGTTGCATCCCCAATACCACCAAATAATAATAATTAATAATAATAATGAAAAAATAATAGGGCAGGGGGTGTAACTCGGTGGTCGAATACCCCTGAGTTCCATCCCCACCCGCAAAAAAAATAAAAATAAAAATAAATTTTTAAAGGGCTAGGGGTGTAGCTCGGATGTAGACTGTCTGTGGGTTCAATATTCAATACTGCAAATCAAAGGGGTTCTTAATGTGGGAAGGTTCTGGACCCCTAGAACGGATACCCAAAATAGAATGCATAAAGTAGAATGCCAAGCTGGGCGTGGTGGCGCAGGCTTGTAATCCCCAGACGGTAAGCTGAGACTGGAGGATCCGGTTTCATGGCCAGCCTCAGCTACTTAGGCCCTTTGCAACTCAATGAGACCCTATTTCAAAATAAAGAATAAAAATAGGGCTGGGGGTGTAGCTTGGAGGTAAAATGTGTCTGCAATGAATAAATAAGAGGATTGACTTTAACCTGAGTCCCTTCTACTTTCCAGGGGTGTGAACACAATTTCTGTGACGTTCTTCGTTACTAATAAATGTCTCCTTTCCCTGCATTGGAGAAGGGGAGTCGGGGGAACGCTGACGCCGCCGCGCTCCGGAGCCAGGGAGCCCGCAGACGCGGTGGGCGGAGCGGGCCGCTCCGGGTCCCCGCGGCGGCCGAGCTCAGGGGCTGCGGCCTGCGGCGCGAGCGGCTCGGCATTCTTACCCTTATTTAGACCTGGCTGCCCGGCGGGGCTGGGGTCACTGGGCGCAGGAAGCGCCGCCCCGGCCCCTGACCCGGAAGCGCATCGTGACCGTGGCCCCGCCCCCGGCGCCCGGCTTCCTTCTTCCCTGACGCGGGTCACGCTCTCGCTCGCTCTCTTTCTGCCGCCATCTTGGTCCTGCGTTCTCCGCTCGGTAAGTGCTGCGTGCGCCGCCGCTCTATCCGCAGCCATCCTCCTTTCTTGCGGGCTGAGCCGCCCCGAGGATCTGGAATTAAGAAAAGTTGGAGGCTCTTTGGAGCCGCAGGGCTTCTACTCGTCCCTGAGTCTCGGGACGAGCTGGGTCTGCGGTTGGTGTCCTGGCCAAAGCAGGCGCGTAAGGGCCTCGCGGACCCGCCGCCGAGCCCGGACAGAAGAACCTGGGAGCCATTGCGGTCGTGGGGGCAGAGGCTGAGTGCGTCTGTCGAGTGGCTTCACTGGAATCCTGACGGAGGTTAAGGGGTCACAGCCTTAGGACCCCAGCTCCGTCCTTGTCGTCACGGGGGTGTTGGGGAGTCCAGGCACCCTCCCAGTTCCTCAGAGTTCTGGGGCCCCGGCCCAGGCAGTGAGTGTAAGGAGGGGAGGGGGCTCAAGGTGGCCGGTGAGGTCTTCCTTGGTCAGGAGCCAGACCCGGATCCTCTCCTTTGAGTTGAGTACGTAGTGCTCATTGCTGGGCTTTGGAAGAGGCAGGATCAAAGAAGATGGATTCGCTCGATGGAGATCTGAGGATCACATTATAATTTTCAATTATCCCCAGCTGCTTTGGGGGAGGGTTGCACTCATGCACTTTAATGATGTGGTTGGTGTTCTTAACAGCTCTCCGCAGTTATTAAAGAGTAGACTCAGTTGTACAGGTGAATGTGTCCCAGTCAATTCAGGCCTCCTTTTTATTCCCTTCCTTCAGAAATGCCCGGTGAAGCCACAGAAACCGTCCCTGCTACAGAGCAGGAGTTGCCACAGCCCCAGGCTGAGACAGGTAGGTTCCTGTAGCCCCCCCCCCCCCCTGTTAACTAAGGTTGGTTCTAAGGCCATTTGGTGGGTAAAGTGACAAAATACACTTCTGCCTTTTATAGTTCCTATCAAAAAGGATGGGGTTGTAACCTTAGCAGGAAGGAGAAGCCACAAAGTGAACTGCTATCCTGCAGGAACTTCTTTATGGGAGTTAGAATAAAAATAATATCTGAAAATTTGTGAGCATTAAGAGTTCCCTAGCCTGCGTTGTGAGTTATGCCTACTGTCTCTGAAGAAGCTCAGCTGCAGAACTGCCATTTCACATAGGAAATTTGAGCAGGGAAGGGGCCCAGTGATTCTTACCTATTGGATCTGGATGACACATCAGCAGGCCAAGGAGACCTGAGCTTTTGTGAAGTTCCAGCCAGCAAGTTGCATCAAGGTTTTAGTTAGCAGAACTTGGCATTGTGCCCTCATCACATGCCTGGATGAGATACGTGCTGGTGGTAAATGTGTCCTAGGAGCCCCAGAGCTTTAGATCGGTTGCCTTATTTCAGGGATTGACGTGATTTCTCTTGTGTTGGAATAGTGCCTGACCATTGTTTGGAACCCACGCCAGAAATAAATCTTTCCTTTAATCAACATTGAAATTATGGTTGCAGAGTCTAGTGTGAAGTTTTGAATTCTGGTTTAAAAATACCTCTGTCAGTCGCGCAGGTTCGAACCCAGCCATGCGCGCTGGCTTAGGAGACCCTGTTTCCAAATAAAAATATAAAAAATAAGTCTGGGAGTGTAGCCCGGAGGTAGAAGGGCTTCCAGGAACCCCAGTACCACCAAAAAAATAAATAAAAATATCTCTGTCAAAAACTTGAGGGAAGTTAGAAAAATGTAAAATGGTAGCCTTGCTGAGTCAGTTGTGCAGAAGTAAGTGAAGAGAATCTTAAAGTTATAACCTCTTTTTTGTAATAGTAAATTTGAGGGTGTTAAGAGTTTTTTGCAGTGCTGAGGATGGAGCTTAGGGGCATTCTACCTCCGATATACACGTCTCTCAAACCCCCCCCCCCCAGGCCTATTTATTATTCTTTATTTTGAAACAGTCTTCCTGAGTTGCAAAGGGCTTCACCAAATAGCTCAAGCTGTTCCCAGACCTCAATCCTCCTGTCTTGGTGTCCCAAATGCTGGGGTTACAAGTGTGCGCCACCATGCCCGGCAATAAATTTGAGGGTTTTGTTGGTTTGTTTTTTGTTTGTTTTTAGCAGGTCTAGAGATAGAACCCAGAGGCATTTGACCTCCGAGCTATACCCCCTGCCCTAATTTTTTATTCTTTATTTTGAAACTGGGTCTGTTGCGAGGGGCCTCACTAGGATCTGAACTAGGATCCTCCGGTCTCAGCCTCTCAAATGCTGGGATTACAAGCATGCGCCACCACGCCCAGCTTAAATTTGAGTTTTTAATACATTCCACCTGTAGCTTGAGGGCAATTTGTGTCCATTTAGAGTTGTTTATAGTGGAAAACATTAAAGTGCTTCCTCCCCACCTGTCAGGTTTTCACAGCTGCAGGGATTAGTACAGCTGCTAGGAAGGGGAGGGCCTCTGAGTTGGGAAATGGGCTATATGAAATTCTTGAGCTACAAGAAACTTGAGAGGGATGATAAAGGATTGGTCTCTAAAGAACCTATAGTCTGAGACTAATGATTTTTAGAGTTTGTTGTTGTTTTGTAGTAGGGGGGGTTGAACCCACTGGCACTCTGCCTTCCCAAGCTATACCTCCCAGCCCTATTTTTTATTCTTTATTTGGAAAAAGGGGCTCACTGAATTGCTGAGGCTGGCTGCAAACTGCGATCCTTCTGTCCTAGCCTGCCAAATACTGGGATTACAAGCGTAAGCCACAGTGCCCAGTGGGGGGGGGGGGGTTACTGGGGTTCCTGGAAACCCTTCTACCTCCAGGCTACACTCCCAGACCTATTTTATATTTTTATTTGGAAACAGGGTCTCACACCAGAGAGGCTGGCTTCGAACCTGCAGGATCCTCCTATCTCTGCCTCACAAGCGCGGGGATTACAAGCATGTGCCACCACTCTCGGCTTCCAGCTTTATTCTTTATTTTGAAACAGGGTCTCATTAAGTTGCAGAGGACCTAAGTAGCTGAGGCTGTTACATGAACTGGGATTCTCCTGTCTCAGCTTTCCAAGTACTGGGATTACAGGCATACACCACATTTCATGTTCAACAACTTAATTTACAAATGTGATGGCTGAAATTCAAATCAGTTTAGAATAATCTGGCTCCAAGCTAATAGTATTTACTTCTGAAGCAATCTTTAGACTGTGGTGTTAATATTAGTCTGAGGTTGAATAAAAAGTTTATAATAAACCCGGGCATGGTGGCGCCCACTTGTAATCCCAGCATTAGGGAGGCTGAAAAAGTGTATACTATTGGGAGTACCGGTGATAAAGCCTCAAGATTTTGTCTGTAACCATTAACTAGTCTTATTAAGTGAGGCGTGGTGTTGCACACTTGTAATCCCAGCATTTGGGGGGCCTAGACAGAAGGATCGTGGTTCAGTTCATGGACAGCCTCAGCTACTTACTGAGGCCTTTTTGCAACTCAATGAGACCCTATTTCAAAGTAAAGAATAAAAAATAGGTCTGGGGTTTTAGCTCGGAGGTAGAATGCTTCTGGGTTCCATCCCAGTGCTGCAAAAAATAAATGAATGGTCTTATTAAACCTGGTGTGGTGTATACTTTAATCCCAGTACTTGGGAGGCTGAGGCAAGAGGATCACAGATTCTCAGCCAGCCTCAGCTACTTGGGCCCTTTCCAACTTGTACCTTATTTCAAAAGAATGAATAAAAATCTAGAGAGATGGGCGTGCTGGCACACCCTTGTAATCCCAGCATTTTGGAGGCTGAGACAGGAGGATCTCCGTTCGTTGGCAGCTTCAGCTACTTAGGCCTTCTGCAGATTAGGCCTTGTTTCAGAAATAAAGAATAAAAAAATAGGTCTGGGCATGTGGTTCAGAGGTAGAATGCCCCTGGGTTACATCCCCAGTACTGCAACAACCAAAAAAGGTAATCTGAAAATTGTTTATGGTGTCATAGCAAGTTTGGACCTAGTCTAGTTTTGAAATCTAGTGAAGAAAAAACATTCTGTGTTGATTTGTTTTGGAGGTTTTGTTTGTTTTGTTTTGTTCTTTTTTTACTGGGGATTGAACCCAGAGGCATTTCACCTCAAGTTATACCCCAACCCAATTTTATTTCTTATTTGGAAATGGGATCTCTAAATTGCTGAGGCTGGCTTCAAACCTGCAATCCTCCTGTCTCAGCCTTTCGTGTACTGGGATTACAAGTGTATGATGCCAAGCCTGGCTCATATTTAATGTTTTAAATTCTGGTTACTATGTTGAGAGCATTTGCACTGTAATCATAAGACTTTGGCCTACCAATTCTTCAGGAAAAACTGGTTGGGCCACCATAAATAGTCGGTCCTATTTATTCTTTGCAGTATTGGGGGTGGAACCCAGGGACAGTCTATCTCTGAACTATACTCTCAGCCAGCCCCATTTTTTTATTCTATTTGAAAACAGTCTCGCTGAATTGCAAAGGGCCTCAACTAAGTAGAAGCTGAGGCTGTCCACAAACCGTGATCCTCCTGTCTCAGCCTCCCAACTGCTGGGATTACAAGCATGCCCCACCATGCTGGCTGTAGAATTTGGATTTTGTGGGAGATATTTTTGTTTTTGTGGTACTGGGGATTGAACCTAGGGGCATTCTGCCTCTGAGCTACACCCCCAGCCCTATCTTTATTATTCTTTATTTTGAGACAGGTTCTCACTGAGTTGCAAAGAGCCTAAGTAGCTGAGGCTGTCTCTGAACCGTGATCCTCCTGTCTCACCCTCCCAAATTCCCAAATGTTGAAATTAAAAGTGTGCTCCACCACGCCCGCCTGAACTTTTTTTAACACTTCTTTCTAGGCATTGAGCATTTGTTATCTCCTGAATATGTGGCATTATTATCCCTCATTCAGAAATTTAGTTTTATCATAGTGCCAAGTATTGGTCTATTTTGACAATGAAATCCTTATCCAGATTAAAGTGTTTGGGATTCATTATATTTTCATTCTATTTCCAAAACAGAACCACAGTCTGGTTTAATGAATCGGGTTAGAGTTAAATAATATAATCCTTGCCCTTGTATTTAAGCTTTCTCCCTGAAGATGTGAATCATCTTGGATTAGTGTCTGAAGAGCTTAGAAAATGGAGCCCAGTCTATCTGTGATTGGGTTTTTGTTTTTCTGGTTGTGCTGAATAAGTAAACTGAGTCTAATGATTTAGTAGTAAATGCTTATAACAGTCATATTTTTCCTGGCCTAATTGGAAGCCTGAGTTTGTTTGTTTGACTTTTTTGTGGTGGTTTGGTTTGGTTTGCAGTGCTGGGGATTAAACCCAGGGGCGTTCTACCTCTGAATGCTCTTTGGTTTTCAGAGCCCCCCCCCCTTTTTTTTTTTAAGTTTCGGAAGTGTGTGTCACCACGCCCAGCTCTCAGAATATTTTACAAACCTATTCTTGTTCATCTCTGATTTCTCATAATTATCACTGCTCACTACCTTTCTTATTCCAGTTTCCAATATATCTTTCAGTTATCACAATATTTGGATAGGGTAATACGGCTCTTCAAGTGGTAATTCTTTTGGCTGTAAAAAGACTTGGGAATGGGGTCCCATTTCAGGAGGGAAGGTAAGGGCACAACTGGGAGAAGGTAGAAAGCTTTTTCATCTCACTCCTGAACCTGTGCTCCCCATTTAGAGATAGGCAGCTCTTAGATTGTTTCCCCATCCTGAAATAGTTGATTTATTTGGGTAGAACTTCACATTTTGGGGGGAAGAGAAGAATGTCTCTTTTTCCCATTGAAATGTGTTTGGGGAAAGTTGGTATTGCTTATCACTTTTGCCTAATCCTGTGTGATAACCTTCATTCTCAGATTTAAAACTCCATTGTTCCCTGTGAGGCATGTTGTACCAGGTTGGGCTGCATAACTCACCTTTTTTTCTCCCCCCTTCTTTATTTCTGTTTTTGCTTTTCTCCTCCAGCTGTGCTTCCTATGTCTTCAGCCTTGACTGTCACTGCTGCCTTAGGGCAGCCTCCACCTACCCTATCTCCTCCTTGCTCCTTGGCCCCCCAACAATGCCCTCCAGGGATTGTTAAACAGCCTTCCCCATTCCCTTCTCCCCCTATTGTTACTTCAACCCCTTTTGAGGTTCCTTTTACCCAGTCATCCTCTGGAACAACCATACCTTTGGAAACGGCCCTTGATACCCCAACTTTCCTGCCACACGTAATAGGACCTCCCATCTCCCCAGCTGCTTTAGCTCTGGCCTCTCCCATGATAGGGCCGAGTTTGAAAGGTGCCCATTCCCCTTCAGCTCCCTTGGCTTTGGTTGCATTGGCTCCCCACTCAGTTCATAAGAGTTCTGCTTTTCCACCTAATGCTCCTGCCTCACCTCTGTCAGTTACCGTGACTGAGTCAGCATCAGTAACATCTCTCACAGCTCCCATTGCTCCCTCCGAACCAAAGACCTCTTCTATTCAAGTTCCCTCTCAGGTAGTCCCTAATCTAAAAAGTACTGCCCCAGGTATAATCAGTGCTATTCCTTCCCACCTCATAACCCCTGTGGCCTCTGTTCAATCTGGAGTAACCTGTCCTCAGGCACCACCTGTCACTCCCCCCACCATTACTTCTCAAGACAAAGGCATCCCTATTTCTTCAGCTCTAATCTCACAAAACCCATTAAGCCTCAGCCTAAAAGAGCCTGTTAGTTCACCTGCTGCCTTATCTCTTTCAACAGAGTCTATTCCTGAAGTGACCTTTTCTCAAAAGACTGTGACTCCCAGTATCTCCCCAGTTTTTCCTACTTCTCTGACCTCTCATCTTGTGCCTTTACATCAAAGTTCTTTGGGTTCTCCTATCCATCCTTTAAGTCAAACAGGTCCTACTACTCTATCAGATTCCACAGTGAACACCATTTCTGTAGATCATTCTTCCATGGGACCCTCTTACCCATATCAGAGATCTGTGATTCCTCCCCTTTCTTCTAGAAATGAGCTGGCTGCTGGTGTTGCTCTTCCTGTGGGAGCTCTATCTGTTAACAAAGGCCCTGCTACCATTACTAGCATAACCTCCTACCCTTCTGACTCCCCAAACGTAGCTGCAACTTCTTCGATATCTCCTAGAGCCCCTCTCATTCTCAAAGACTCTCCTAATATCACTCATCAGTCTTCAGGGACCCAGATTTCTGGCTCTCCAGGAACAGACTTGAGGGAAACTCCGGTGTCTTCTGTTGGAACCCCCCCACTTCTGATGACCAACCCCTCTACAATTTCTGCATCACCTAGTATCTTTGAGGTATCTACTTGTGCATCTCCTTCACTTTCATCAGGTCCCATAAATAGTAAAGAACCAACTTGCCCTACTGCCATGATTTTGGCACCTGTGGCTAGCAAGCTTCCTCTTCAAACATCACCTACTCTAGGGATACCAGTCCCTCCTCTGCCAGCCCCTGCAGACCTAAAAAATCTCCCCACCTCAGCATTGGTAAACGTAGGAGCCTCTGATTCTCCAGCACAGGCAGGACTTCCTATCAGGCAAGACCCTACTCTGTTACCTTTGGCCCTGGCACCCACTAAAAGTTCCCCCTCTTCCCAAAGTATATCCTCTTTGGAGAGAGCATCTCCTGAAGCCACTCTAGCAAAGAAAAACCTTGTAGATCCTCTAGTGGTAGCTCAGTCAGCCAGTGATGCCCCCTCTTCTCTGGGTATTAATTCCCCAGCCTCTGTGGTCAAGACAGATCCTTATGCATGCCCTGACTCTGCTAGTCTTCCTCTCAAAAAAAGTTCTATCACTGCTCCAACAGTGGCTCCATCTCCATTGGAAAGTGCTGGTCCTGTGAGTGTGAATCCTACAACTGCCAAAGTTACTTCCACTAATACAGCTACTGCCATCCCTCTTCTAGAAGGACCTGTTATTTTAGCTCCTAAAAACTACCCAGCTGAAAAGGATACTTTCTCTCTCCCTACTTTACCTTTGGTTCCTGCAGTCTCTGAGAGTTGCCCTGTGGCTCCTGCTATGACTCTATCTACCCAGAACCTTTCTCTTTCTACAGCAACATTGGCACTGGCCTCTGAAATTCCCAGCTCTTTGCCCCTTCCCACTCTTCCCTCAGCTGGGATTTCCCCTTCAGGTGCAGATAAAGTTGATAATATTTTTCATACCTCAGCATTGATACCCTTGGCTTCCTCTCATGAAATGTGCTCACATCAGGATTCTGTTGCTTCTGTTGCTGCAGCTTCCAAAGAAACTCTGACTTTTGTAGCTGACTCCCCATCTCCTTTAGGGACTGATATGTCTCCTCAGACTAAAAGACCTCTGATCAAGAATGGTTCTCCTGTCCTTGTTGCTCCTGCTGGAAATGTCTCATCTGTTTCTCCAGTTGAAGCTTCCTTTATTCCAGAGGCCAGTCTTTCTTTTCAGTGCTCTAAAGACTCATTAAACAAGAAGTATTCTCCCACTGTTCCATCCCCCACAGAGGCCCCTACAACTGTTGCCAGGAAAGAGACCTCCACAGTTCCATCATCCAAAGGTCCAGCCTTGGGTCTTCCTTCTCCTAAAAACCCACAAGTAACTCTGGCCCCCAAAGAAGCCCTAGCAACCTCATCCCCCACAAGGGTCCCCATCTCCCATAATGAGACTCCCCCCTCTCCCAAAAAGGCCCCAGCATCTTCAACCCCCAAAGGGACTTCTGCTGCACCAGCAAAGATTCCTACCTCCCCAAAAGGTGCCCCAAGAATTCTAGAGCCCAGAGAGGCGCCAGCAATCCCATCCCCCAAAGGGACCCCCAGTCTACCAGCTGAGTGCCCATCTTCTCCTAAAAAGGCTCCAGTAACCCCACCCTCCAAAGGGGCCCCTACTCCCCCAGCTGAGACTCCACCCTCTCCCAAAAAGGCCCCAGTAACCCCAGCCTCCAAAGGTATTCCAACTGCCTCAGCTGTGGCTCCTACCTCCCCCCAGAAGGGCCCAGCAATCCCATCTCCCAAAGGGGCCCCCACTGCCCCAGTTGAGACTCCTTCCTCTCACAAAAAGACTCCAGCAGCTGCAACCCCCAAAGAAACCTCAGCAACCCGGTCTCCCAAAGGGGCCCCCACTGCTCCAGCTGAGACTCCTTCCTCTCCCCAAAAGGTCCCGGCAACCTCATCCCCTAAAGGGGCCCCCACTGTCCCAGTTGAAACTCCTACATCTACTAAAGAGTCTCCAGCAACTCCATCCCCCAAAGGGGCTCCATCTGAGACTCCTTCCTCCCACAAAAAGGCTCCAGCAGCTGCAGCCCCCAAACAAACTTCAGCAGCTCCATCTCCTAAAGGGGGCCCCACTGTCCCAGTTGAGACTCCTACATCTACTAAAGAGTCTCCAGCAACTCCATCCCCCAAAGGGGCCCCAACTGAGACTCCTTCCTCCCACAAAAAGGCTTCAGCAGCCCCATCTCCCAAAGGGGCCCCCACTGCTCCATCTGAGACTACTTCCTCTCCCAAAAAGGTCCCGGCAACCCCATCTCCTAAAGGGGGCCCCACTGTCCCAGTTGAGACTCCTACATCTACTAAAGAGTCTCCAGCAACTCCATCCCCCAAAGGGGCCCCAACTGAGACTCCTTCCTCCCACAAAAAGGCTCCAGCAGCTGCAGCCCCCAAAGAAACCTCAGCAGCCCCATCTCCCAAAGGGGCCCCCGCTGCTCCAGCTGAGACTCCTTCCTCTCCCAAAAAGGCCCCGGCAACCTCATCTCCCAAAGGGGCCCCCGCTGTCCCAGTGGAAACTCCTACTAAACAGTCTCCAGCAACTCCATCCTCCAAAAGGGCTCCATCTGAGACTCCTTCCTCTCACAAAAAGGCTCCAGCAGCCACAACCCCCAAACAAACTTCAGCAGCCCCATCATCTCCCAAAGGGGCCCCTACTATTCCAGCCGAAACTCTTTCCTCTCTCAAAAAAGTCCCAGCAACCCCATCCCCTAAAGGGGGCCCCACACCCCCAGCCAAGACTCCTCCCCCTACCAAAAAAGCTACAGCAGCTGCAACCCCCAAAGAGGCCCCAGCAACTGCCTCTCCCAAGGGGGCCCCCACTACCCCAGCTGAGACTCCTCCCTGTCAGACAAAGGCACCAGCAACTGCAGTACCCAAAGAGACCCCATTCCCTAAGGGAACTGTAACAACCCCAGCTGAAACTCCTTCCTCTCTCAAAAAGTCACCAGCAACCCCATCCCCCAAAGAGGGCTCCACTCCCCCAGCCAGGACTACTGCCTCTCCCAAAAAGGCTCCAGCAACTGCAACCCCTGAAGAGGCCTCAGCAAACCCATGTCCCAAAGGGACCCCCACTACCCTAGCTGAGACTCCTTCCTCTTCCAAAAAGGCCCCAGCAACCCCACCCCCTAAAGGGGGCCCCAGTCCACCAGGTGAGACTCTTCCTTCTCCCAAAAAGGCCCCATCATCCTCCTCCCAGAAAGGGGCTACTCCCCCAACTGAAACTCCTCCCTCCCTTAAAAAGGCCCCAGGAACCTCATCTCCCAAGGGGGGCACCACTCCCTCTAGTGAGACTCCTCCCTCTCCCAAAAAGATTCCAGCAACTGCAGCCACCCCATCCACCAAGGGGGCTATCACTCTCCCGGCCGAGACTCTGCCCTCTCCCAAAAAGGCTCCAGCAACCCCATCTCCCAAAGGAGCTCCCACTCTCCCAACTGAAACTCCTCCCTCTACTAAAAAGTCCCTAGGCACCCCACCCCCCAAAGAGGGCTCCACTCCCCCAGTCCAGACTCCTCTCTCTCCCAAAAAGGTTCCAACAATTGCAGTCTCCAAAGAGGTCCCAGCCACCCCATCCCTCAAGGGGGCTCTCGTTTCCCCAGCTGAGATTTCTCCCTCTCCCAAAAAAGCTCCAACAACTGCAGCCACCAAAGAAACCCCAGCAACTGTATCTCTAAAAGAGTCCCAGTCACCCCCCTCCCCTAAAGGGATCCCTAGTGCCCCAGCTGTGGCTCCTACCTCTCCCAAAAAGGCCCGATCTCCCAAGAAAGCTCTAACAACTGCAGTCTCCAAAGAGGCCCAAGCAACCCCATTCCCCAAAGGAGCCCCAACTCCCCTAGCTGTGACTCCTACCTCTCCCAAAAAGCCCTCAGCAAGCCAATCCCCCAAAGGGGCCCCCACTCCCCCAGCTGTGGCTCCTCTCTCTCCCAAAAAGGTTCTAACTACAGCTCCCAAAGAGATCCCAGCAATCTCGTCTCCTAAAGGAGCCCCAAACATGACTCCTATCTCCCCTAAAGCCTCCCTAGCAACCACCTCTCCCAAAGGGGCCCCCAACCCCCCAGCTGACACTCTTCCCTCTCCCAAAAAGGCTATAGCAACCGTAGCCCCCAAAGAGGCCCTCATTCCACCAATTGTGACCCCTCCCTCTCACAGAAAGGCCTCAGAAACTGCAGCTCCCAAAGAAACCCCCACTGTCCAGGCTGTGGCTTCTACCTCCCCCAAAGAGGCCCCAGCAGTCCCATCCACTAAAAAGGGTTCAGCACCTACAGCCCCTAAAGAGGCCTCAGCAACTCCATCTTCCAGAGGAACTCCCAGTACTCCCATCATTACTCCTCCTGCTCCTAAAGAGGCACCAGCGATCCCATCCTCCAAAGGCACTCTCACTCCTGCAGCTGTGACTCTTCCTTCACATAAAAAGCCTCCATCTCCTAAAGAGACAGCTATTCTCCCAGCCATTACTCCTCCAGCACCTAAAGGGGCTCCTATGCCCCCAGCTATGTCATCTCCTTCTCTGAAAGGCTCTCCTACTTCCCCATTATCAGTCACATGTACCATGGGAGCCATTGCCACTCAGACATCTGAAGGGTTCCCAGAAAGGAAAGACCCCATGACTCTCAAAGAAGTAGTTACTACTCCGGCTCCAGAAAGTGTACCAGTCATCATGGTCCCCGCTCAGAAAGGTCCTGGGACCAAGAAGAATTCTGCTATTTCACCACCTAAGTGCTCAGATTCCTCAGCTAAGAATGATACTAAAGGACCCCTTTCTACAATGGATCCAGCCCCTCTATTGACAGTCCCCATTCTGAAAGATTCTTCAAAGACTACAAAGCCCCTCCCTATTTCTCCTGCAAAAAGCAAAGATACTTTTCATTCTCCAAAGGGTTTCTCCACTGCTTCTACAGAGTCTGAGACACCTCCAACAGCAGTTGCCTCTGAGAAGGTCCTCCCTAAAGCTGGATCAGCATCTGTCTTTCCAGCTCCCACTCCACCAGTTTCCCTGCCTCTTGCTCCCTCTGCAGTTCCCCCTCTGCTTCCTAAACAGCAGTTTCTGCCGTCCTCACCTGGGCTGGTGCTGGAATCACCCTGTAAATCCCCAG
The DNA here is from genome assembly GCF_963383645.1 of Muscardinus avellanarius. NCBI lineage: Eukaryota > Metazoa > Chordata > Mammalia > Rodentia > Gliridae > Muscardinus > Muscardinus avellanarius. The sequence continues at coordinate 64,049,603 of NC_137797.1, forward strand.
CCCCCGCTGATGAGGATGAGCTGCCGCCTCTGATTCCCCCGGAACCAGTCTCTGGGGGAGTGCCTTTCCAGTCCGTCCTCGTCGACATGCCCACCCCCAGATCTGCCGTGATCCCTGCCCCAACCCCCCCTGGCAAGCAGCCTGTTCTGAAGAACAACAAGGGTATTTGCCTTGGTTTGCCGTGTGCATGGTGTGTTGCCCACACCCCTCTTGGGGGCTGCCCACCAATACTAACCCCAGGATGCGCCGCATATCTGCTTGACTTTGGATGTAGTACATAGAATGATAGTTTTTTAATACAAAAGCTGAAGGAATACATAACTAAATCTTGGTTTTTATCACCTCAGATACTACTTTGTGTCTTTTCTAAAATGGTTCAGTCTGAACCCAGAATTTGCCATCCTTTTTACTAATCTGATGTTGGAAACCAAGACCTCCCAGTCCTTTAATTTGCTCTAAGTCCTTACCACATCACTAACCTTGTCCCTGGGCCTGGGATTTGCTAAAATATTGGGGAATCTGGAGCTGTTTGTATTTTTTTCTTTTAGACTTAGTAATGACCAGTTGCCCAGGGATTCCCTTAAAAATGTAGAGGCCTGTTTTTCCTAGCCTGAGAATGGTGCAAATACCATGCTTTTTATCTCGATGGTCTTTATTGATGCTTGGCCTTTCAAGATGTGAATTACGTTTGGGAGAAATGGGGAAGTCACAGGACAATATCTAGTAGAGACGGTGACTGTTGGCACTAAGCATCACAAGATGAGAGGGAAGCGCTTGTGCCTTCTCTGCCACCACAATGTGATTGCATTCTTTATTCACTTAAGAATGTCTGGAGATACTTTTGCCAGAACCTTTCTGGTATGGGTGCGCTGTGAGGTAAAAATTTGAAGTTCCATGGATGCTTGGTGTTTGTCTGTGCCAAGACTATCCCTGATTTCCGATTATGAGTCTTTAATAATTGTACTCACTAGCTTTTGACTAAGTTGGAGACTCTCAAACTGACTTCACACCATCTAGTTGTTACACACTTTGTAAGGCCTAGCATGAAGAAAGCAGTGACCTCTAATCCAGGCCAGCTATGGTGAGGCACCTCCTTAAAATCTATACAAAAGTAAGTATTGTTTTTTGTCATTGTAGGGTCCGGAACAGAATCTGACAGTGATGAATCAGTACCAGAGCTTGAGGAACAAGATTCCACCCAAACAGCCACACAACAAGCCCAGGTGAGTATTTTAACTAGTGTAAGTACTTGGGCCAAAAAAGCACTAGAGAACTAGAGTTGATCAGAGATGACCTTTGTGTTTGGAACTACAAATCTTAATAAAGGAGAAACCACATGGAGATTATGATATCCATAGTTTAGGTTCCTTTTAACTTAGAGCCATTTTATTTTTTTAGCTGGCAGCAGCAGCTGAAATCGATGAAGAACCAGTCAGTAAAGCAAAACAAAGTAGGAGTGAAAAGAAGGCACGAAAGGTAAGTTGTTGAGTTGCAAACAAGAGTTAGCAGGTGGGGTGTCAGGCCTGTAATCCTAGTACTTGGGAGGTTAAGAGGGTAGGATCACAATTCAAGGCCAGCCTCAGCAATTTAGTAAGACCCAGTTTAGCTGGGCGTGGCGGCGGCACACACTTGTAATCCCAGTTCTTGGGAAGCCAAGACAGGAGGATCACAAGTTCACAGCAGCTTTGGCCACTTGGGCCCTCCACAGCTTAATGAGACCCTTTTTCAAAATAATTAAAAAGTAGCCGGCATGGTAGTGCATGCTTGTAATCCCAGTGGGATTACTTGGGAGGCTGAGATAGGATGCGGTTTGCAGACAGCCTCAGCTACTTAGACCCTCTGCAACTTAGTGAGACCCTGTTTCAAAATAAAAAGTAGGGCTGGGGATGGAGCTTGGAGGTAGAATGCCCCTGGGTTCCATCCCCAGTGCTGCAGAAAAATATTTGTAAAGTAGGTCTGAGGGTGAGCTTGAGGTAGAGTGCCTCTGAGTTCAATCTCTGGTCCCACAAAAATGGTGAAGCCAAAAGTTCTGATGTCATTTTAGAGGAGAACTATAGGGAAACTCTCGATATTGGTAAAGTACTGTTTTGTTTTTTGTTTTGTTTTGTTTTGCAGGTCTGGGGATGGAACCCAGGGGCATTTGACCTCTGAGCTACACCCCCTGCCCTATTTTTTATTCTTTATTTTGAAACCGGGTCTCACTGAGTTGCAGAGGGCCTCACTAAGTAGCTGAGGCTGTCTGCGAACTGGGATCATCCAGGTCTCAGCCTCCCGAATGCTGGGATTACAAGCGTGCGCCACCACGCCCAGCTGAAGTACTGTTTAGTAACAAATTTTTGTGGCAGAGAATCTGGAATCCTTAAAACCAATTATCAATGTGAATAACCAATGAAACTGTTCCTCACTCTGTGTGTGGGGGGGGTGGTGGTGGTGGTACTGGGATTCCTGGGAACCTAGCTTTTCTACCTCCGGGCTACACTCCCAGACCTATTTTATATTTTTTATATGGAAACAGGGTCTCTTAGGCCAGTGAGGCTGGCTTCAGACCAGTGCGATCCTCCTGTCTGCCCAGGGATTACAAACGTGTGCCACCACGCCCAGCTCTCACTTTCTGAAACTGTTTCTAAAGTTGAAAGCCTGAAATTGGGCATGGTGGTGCACACTTGTAATCTCAGGATATAGGAGGCTGAGACAGGAAGATCTGGGTTTGCGGATAGCCTCAGCTGCTTAGTTAGGTTCTTTACAATTCATTGGGACCCTTTTTCAAAGTAAAGAAAAAAATTAGGGCTGGGGGTGTAGCTCAGAGGTAGAATGCCCCTGGCTCCCATTCCCTGTACTGCAAAAATAAAAATAAAGTTGAAAGCCTGGATTTTTTTTCTATTTTTTAGGCCATGTCAAAACTGGGTCTTCGGCAGGTTACAGGGGTCACTAGAGTCACTATCCGGAAATCTAAGAATATCCTGTTTGTCATCACAAAACCAGATGTCTACAAGAGCCCAGCTTCAGATACTTACATAGTGTTTGGGGAAGCCAAGGTAAGTAAAGTTTTGGAGGATATGCTCTAGAAGAGCACCACTGACATTTTTGGTCAGATATTCTTTGTTATAGATGGGCTGTCGTATAGAGTAGATTTTTAGCAACTTTACATACAGTGTGATGACAAAAGAAAAGGATCTCTAAAAGAGAAGATCTCTGACTAGGTGTGGTGACGCGTGCATGCTTATAATTCTAGTACTTCGGAGACTGGTTGACAGGAAGATACCAGATTCGAGGCCAGCCTCAGCAATATAGCAAAACCCTGTTTCAAAATGAAAAAAAAAGGAATAAGAGCCAGGCATGGTGGTACACCCCTGTAATCCCAGCATTCAGGAGGCAGAGATCACGGGTTTGTGGACAGCCTCAGCTCTTCAAAACACAGGCCCTGTTTCAAAAATTAAAAAAAAAAAGACTAAAAAATGAGGCTTGGAATATAGCTTGGAGGTAGAATAAATATCCCTGGGTTCCTTTCCCAGTACTGAAAATTTAATAAAAAGACTAAAAAATAGGGCTTGGGGTATAGCTCAGAGATACAGTGCCCCCTGGGTTCTATCCCTGGTATTGCAAAAAAAAAAAAAAAAGGAAATAGGACTGAGCTGGGTATGGTGGTGCACGCTTATAATCCCCGCGCTTGGGAGGCTGAGACAGGAGGATCACACAGGTTTGAAGCCAGCCTCAGCTACTTAGGCTCCCAGCAACTTAGTGAGACCCTGTATCCAAATAAAATATAAAATAGGTCTAGAGGTAGACAGCCCCTGAGTTCCATCCCCAGTACCACAAGAAAAAGAAAGAAAGAAAGAAAGAAAGAAAGAAAGAAAGAAAGAAAGAAAGAAAGAAAGAAAGAAAGAGGACCTGGAGTGTAACTTGGGAAGAATGCCCATGGGTTACAGCCTCAGCACCCAAAAAAAGAACTGTAAGCATTGCCAAATGTGCCCTGGGGGATATAATTATCCTGAGTTGGGAACCTAGACCTATACTATGTTTAACAGTTATAGTCTAAGTGAGAAAAAGCAGTTAGAACAGTATAGTAAATTACCTTTTAAAAAAAAATTTTTTTTTCCGGGACTGGGGATGGAACCCAGGTACATTCTACCTCTGAGCAACACTGCCAGCCCTATTATTTTGAAACAGGGTCTGACTGAATTGCAGAGCACCTCACTGAGTAGCTGAGGCTATCTGTGAACTGCAGTCCTCCTGTCTCCACCTCCCAGATGCTGGGATTACAGGCATACACCATCATCCCCAGCTCAAACACTGTTTCCAAATAAAAAATAGAACTGACACACACCTTAAGGGAGAATGTCCCTGGGCTCAGTCTCCAGTGTCACACCAAAAAAAAAAAGTCATATTTACACCTTTATGTAGAAAGACCAAAGCCAGGCATGGTGGTGTGTGCTTGTAATCCCAGCATTTGGGGGGCTGAGACAGGAGGATCACATAAAAAATGTAGTAAAAACAAAGCCCAGCCGGGCATGGTAGTGCACACTTATTATAATCCCAGCATTCAGGAGGCTGAGACTGGAGGATCGCGGTTCACAGACAGCCTTAGCTACTTGGTGAGGCCCTGTTTCAAAGTAAAGAATACAAAATAGAGCAGGTGTAGCTCGGAGGTCAAATGCTTCTGGGTTCCATCCCCAGACCACAAAAAAGCCCAGAAAAAGCTGAAACGGATTTAGAATACAATTCTTCAAAAGGTATATGTGAAGTCAGAGCTCTTGGCTAGCAGATGTGTGAGAGCCTGGTTCTATCCCCAGCACTCACTGTGTTTTTAAAATGCATTCTTTGACTTCTATTTATGGCAAACTATGCTATTCACATGCATCTATTGTCTGTTTTGTAGATTGAGGATTTATCTCAGCAAGCACAGTTAGCAGCTGCTGAGAAATTCAAAGTTCAAGGTGAAGCTGTCTCAAACATTCAAGAAAACACACAGACTCCAACAGTACAAGAGGAGAGTGAAGAGGAAGAGGTAAACCAGGAAATCTTATACTTTTATTCCTATGTAACATTGTATTTGTAGATTTTTTATTGTCTCAAGTAATAAAACACCTCTAAGTTTTTTTTTAATGTATACTATGAACTAGATTCAGAGACTAAATCAAAGAACCTGTAGTTGAATTCTTCCTTCTGTAATTTATTGTTTTATTTTTTTATCCCCCTCTTTTAGGTTGATGAAACAGGTGTGGAAGTTAAGGACATAGAGCTGGTTATGTCACAAGCAAATGTGTCAAGAGCAAAAGCAGTCCGAGCCCTGAAGAACAACAGTAATGATATTGTAAATGCTATTATGGTAAGTGTTCATTCCTTAGCACGCTCTGTCTTGACCAGTTAGAAATAACTATGTTCTCTGCTTAATATTATATCAGCCAAGTAGGACACCTCAATCCAAAGCATGGTATGAGTTGCCTTAGATCGTAGTTTCTCTCATTTTGCCTATAACCAACCATCTCTGTTTTGTTTTTTTCTTTTATAGGAATTAACAATGTAACCATCTGAAAGCAAGGACTTTTTTTGGTGTTTGAAAAGGGTAACTGAAGCTTGGTTTGAAATTTGTACTGTTTCTATCATTAATAAAGTTATGGCTTCTTGTTGGATGAATCAGTGGGTACTTGGTGTCTTCCAAAACACATTGTGAAGGCTCTAGAAATTCCTTTCAGACCACTTTCAGTTGAAAATAGTGACACAGATTCACCACTTCAAAGCTCAAGACTTGCCTGGTAAGACCTGTTTCAAAATGAATAAAAAGGGCTGGGGAGCTGGGCGTGGTGGCGCACACTTGTAATCCCCGCGCTTGGGAGGCGTAGACAGGAGGATCGCGCAGGTTCGAAGCCAGCCGCGCGCGCTGGCTTAGGAGACCCTGTTTTTAAATAAAAATATATAAATAGGTCTGGGAGTGTAGCCCAGAGGTAGAAGGGCTTCCAGGAACCCCAGTACCACCAAAAAAGGGGGGGGGGGCTGGGGATATAGCTGGGAGATAGAATGCCTCCTGGATTTAATCCCCACTACAATATACAAAAAAAATTTAGACATTTTTTTTTATACCATTGGGACCTTCTTGGTTTTGTTTGGTTTTTGTTTGGTTTTGTTGGTACGGGGGGGGGGGGACCCAGGGGCTTTCTACCTCCGGGCTATACTCCCAGACCTATTTTATATTTATTTGGAAACAGGGTCTCACTAACTTGCGGAGGACCTCACTAGGACCTCACTAAGTAGCTGAGGCTGTCTGCGAACCGGGATCCTCCTGTCTCAGCCTCCTGAATGCTGGGATTACAAGTGTGTGCCACCTCGCCCGGCTTTCTTTTTGTCTTTAGAGAAGACAAGTTTTTCATTTCATTTATTAGTTGTTAATAAATGTTAACCAGATGTTAACCAGAGGTAGCAGATTTTGATTTTGATTCATCTTTATACTCAGTCATATCTAAACTTAAATCCATTTGGATTTGTCAACTTTTAAGATGAAAAGGCAATGTGCAATGTTGCACACCTATAGTCACGTTACTTTGAACGCTGAGACAGGAGGGTCCAAGGTTCAAAAAATCTCAACTTAGACCCTCTTTCAAAATTACAAATAAGGGGTTAAATCAGTGATGTGTACATGTATGTACACACAAGTTTTTTAACCCCAATATGATGTATGAATATAATACACCAATAAAAATTTTAAGAAAAAACAAAAAGAATTAAAAACAAAATGGGGCCAGGTTTAGTGGCTCATGCTTGTAATCCTGTTTGGGAGGCTGAAATGGGAACATCACGGTTCACAGCCATTCTCAGCTACTTAAGCCCTTTGCAACTCAGTGAGACCCTATTTCAAAATAATAAATTGGGCTGGAAGTGTAGCTTGGGAAGCAGAATGCATCCCCAGTACTGCAAATAAAATAAGGCTGGGGATCTAGCTTAGTGGTAGGTTGGTTATTCCTGGGTTTAGTTCCCGATATGCAAGCATAAGTGCATATTTGTACATTGCACTTTATTATAAACATTGTAGAAAACATACTTTGAGGGTTTTTTGTGGTACTGGGGGTGAAACCCAGGGGCTTTTCTACCTCCAGGCTATACTCCCAGACCTATTTTATGCTTTATTTGGAAACAGGGTCTCAGTAGGTTGCTGAGCACCTCACTCAGTAGCTGAGACTGGCTTCAAACCTGTGTTACCCTCCTGTCTCAGCCTCCTATGCGTGGGGATTACAAGCTTGCGCCACCACGCCCGGCTCATACTTTGTTTGAGTCTTGATCTCGTGCCAGAATGGCAGTATGTAGTCCAGTACTCTATGATGGTGCTGGACAGCAACAGCAAAGCAGTCTGCCACAATTACAAGGCTAAATGACCTGTACCCTATACTGTTGCTAAGGTGTATTGTTCTATTGGCTTGGTATATTAAATGTATTTTGAAGTAATGATGGCTTTATTGATAAATAGCCTAATCATGTCTATAAGTTTATTCAACCGGCTATTGAATTGGCTTCTGAGAAATTGACATTGCTTACAAACTGATATGTGAGGGCTTAGTATACAGGGTTTAAGTAGATGCATATGGATGAAAAGACTGCACTTTGGAGATGTAAGCTATCTGGGCATAGCTCACACCTATAATCTGAGTACTTGACAAATGGAGACAAGAAGTTCAACAGGTGAACAGGATCCTCAGCAACCTAGGGAAACAGTATTACAATGCCCCTGGGTTCAGTTCTCAGTGCCACCATAAAACAAATGAAAAGCTACCTCATGGTTTGAAAGATTTTTTCCCCCTCATACATACAGTTGTGTAGATTCAACACAAGGAGTCAGGCATACTAAGCAAGCACTCTGCCACTGAGCTGTAACTCCAACCCAATCTCCAGTACCAAGAGAAAAAAAAATCAAGGTTTTGCAAGGCTGCTCAGTCTTGCTAAATTGCTGAGACTTAAACCTGTGATCCTGTCACAATTTTCCAAGTACTGGGACTACAGGTGCGTAACCACACCTGGTATAGTACATATTTCTTTTTAGATATACAATCTAAAAAGTAAGCATTTAGCTGGGCATGGTAACACATTCTTGTAATCCCCGTACTTGAGAGGTAGAGGCAGGAGGATCACAGGTTCCTGGGCAGCCTCAGGTACTTAGGCCTTCTGCAACTTAGTAAGAACACCCTGTTTCAAAGTAAAGAATAAAAGACGGGCATGGTGGTGCGATGCTTGTAATCCTAGCACTTGGGAGGCTAAGAAAGGAGGATTGCACAGGTTGAAAGCCAGCCTTAGCTACTTAGGCTCTCAGCACCTTAGTGAGACTCTGTTTCCAAATAAAATATAGGTCTGGGAGTATAGCCCAGAGATAGAAAAGCCCCTGGGTTCCACCCCCCAATACCACAATTATAAACGTGGTGGCACACGCTTATAATCCCAGCATTTGGGAGGCTGAGACTAGAGGATCACGTTTCGCAGACAGCCTCAGCTACTTAGGCCTTCTGCAACTCGGCAAGACCCGGTGTCAAAATTAATAAAAAAAATAGGGCAGGGGTTGTATGTAGCTTGAAGGTCGAATGCCCCTGTGTTCCATCCTCAGACCCTCAAAAAAATATATAGGGCTAGGGGTGTAGCTCGAAGGTAAGATGCCCCTGGGTCCATCCCCAGTATCACAAAAAAAGAAGTAGGGCTGGGGGTATAGTTCAAAGATAAAATACACTGGGTAAAATTAATAGTACTGCCAAAAAATAGGCCTTCTGAGCCAGGCATTGTGGAGCACACGTATAATCCCAGTACATGGGAGCCTGAGACAGAAGATCCACAGGTTCGAGATCATACTAGTTTCCTTGACACCATTCTCTTGGTTTCTCTTAAATATGGTTAGTTCTCAGTTTGTTTTTTGTTTTTGCAGTACTGGGGATGGAACCCAGGGGCATTCTACCTCTGAGTGACACACCCAGCCCTAATTTTTAATTCTTTATTTTTGAAACAGGGTCTCACTGAGTTGCAAAGGGCCTCATTAAGTAGCTGGGGCTGTCTGCAAACCATTATCGTCCAGTCTCCATCCTGAATGCTGGGGTTACATGTGCCACCATGGTTGGCCCCTAATCCTCAATTTTTTTTTTTTTTTTTTTTTGCTGGTGGTACTGGGGTTCCTGGAAGCCCTTCTACCTCTGGGCGACACTCCCAAACCTATTTTATACTTTTTATTTGGAAACAGGGTCTCTTAAGGCAGCACGTCTGGCTTCCAACCTGCACGATCCTCCTGTCTCCGCCTCCATGCCCAGCAAATCCTCAGTTTCTAAATGTCCAAAATTAGTTCCAGGATTGAGTGTGCAGGTCATTTCTAGAACACTGGAATTATAAGTATGCACCACGTCCAGTTTAAACCTGTACTTTTTAATAAATGCTAGGAAAACTGGAAATATATATGCAAAATTACACCATATATAAAAATTTGACTCAATAGATCAAAAATTCAAATATGCAAAATTCAAAGTTAGCCTGGGCAACCATGGGGTTTTTTTTTTTTTTTTGGTACTGGGGATGGAACCCAGGAGCATTCTAACTCTGAGCTACAGCCACAGCCCTATTTTTTATTCTTTATTTTAAAACAAGGACTCAATGAGTTGCAAAGAGCCACAGTAAGTAGCTGAGGCTGGCCATGAACCCATCACCCTCCTGTCTCAGCCTCCCAAATGCTAGGATTACAATCATGCGCCACCACACCTGGCTGTTTTAGGATTTTTAAATGAGATGAATATGTAGGTTAGCAGGTACAATCCTCTTCTCCCTCAAAAAAAAAACTAAAAATAAAACAAGTTTCATGATCTAACACTACAGTCAACCAAAGAAATAGAAGTGGGACTAAGGGTTCACGGACAGCCTCAGCTAATTAGGGCCTCAGCAACTTAAACCCTGTTTCAAAATAAAGACTAAAAATTAGGGCTGGGGTGTAGCTGGAAAATAGAATTCCCCTTGGTTCCATCTCCAGTACCACACATACACAAAACATTTTAAGCTTAGCCGAGTGTGTGGTAGTCCCAGTATTTTGGAGGCTGAGACAAGAGGATCCAAGTTCTCGGCCAGCCTCATCTACTTAATGAGGCCCTCTGCAACTTAGTGAGAGCCCATTTCAAATTATAGACTAAAAAATAGGCTGGAGGTATAGCTCAGAGGTAAAATGCACCTGGATTCAATCCCCAGCACCACAAAAAAAAGAACCTGGAGTGCTGGCACACTTGTAATCCCAGCATTTGGGAGACTGGGACAGGATGGTCACGGTTTGCTCCTTAGTGAGGCCTTTGCAACTCAAAGAAGAAGCCGGGCGTGGTAGCGCACGCATTCCGGAGGCTGAGACCTGGAGGATCATGGTTCACAGACAGCCTCAGCTACTTAGTGAGGCCCTTTGCAACTCAGACCCGGTTTCAAAATAAAGAATAAAAAATAGGGCATGGGGTATAGCTCAGAGGTCAAATGCCCCTGGGTTCCATCCCCAGACCCGCAAAAAAGAAAAAAAGCCTAGCCCTGGGTTCCATCCTTAGACACTCAAAAAAATTAAATACAGTCTCACAGACCGTGTAAGTAGCCTTGGCTACTTAGGTTCTCAGCAACTTAGTGAGACCCTGTTTCAAATAAAATAATTAAAAATAGGTCTGGGAGTGTAGCCCGGAGGTAGAAATCTCCTGAATTCCATCCCCAGTACCACCAAAAAAAAAAAAATTGTGGTAAACTTTTTCTTTATACTCCTGTTCTTTTTGGTGTGGTACTAGAGGTAGAACCCAGGGGCTTTCTACCTCCGGGCTATACTCCCAGACCTATTTATACTTTATTTGAAAACAGGGTCTCACTAAATTGCTGAGAGCCTAAGTAGCTGAGGCTGGCTGTGAACCTGTGCCATCCTCCTGTCTCAGCCTCCCAAGCACTGGGATTACGAGCAGTCACCACCACGCCCAGCTATACTCCTACTTCTGCTGATTTAGTTCTGCCTCTAATATCTTGTCTAAATTACTGTAACTGAGCTGAGTGTGGTGGCATAGTTTGTAATCCTTGTACTTACGAGGTTGAAACAGGAGGATCACTGTTCACAGACAGCTTCAGCTACTTAGGCCCTTTGCAACTCAGACCCTGTTTTAAAATAAAGAAAAAATACAAGCCAGGCGTGGTGGTGCACGCTTGTAATCCCAGCGCTTGGGAGGCTGAGACAAGAGGACCACACAGGTTCATACCCAGCCTCAGCTATTTAGTGAGGCTCTCAGCAACTTAGACCACTTCCAAACAAAATGTAAAATAGGTCTGGGAGTATAGCCCAGAGGTAGAAAGCCTCTGGATTCCACTCCAATACCACACACACACACACACACAAATACTTCTGGGAATGTAGTTCTTAGCTTGGAGGTAAAATGCCTCTGGGTTCTGTCCCTAGTACCACAATAAGTAAAAATTACCGTAACTGAAGATGAGACTGGTGGCACACACTTGTAATCCTAGTATTAGGAGGGTGAGAAAGAGAATTACAAGTTTTGAGAACAGACTCAGCAGTGAGACTGCCATCAACCTGTTGAGAACCTCTTTCAAAATAAGACAAAATAGGGCTGGGTGTAGCTCACAGCTAGAATGTCTGAGTTCAATCCCCAGGAGTAGAGGAGTTAGGGTCCTATAATATACTGTGTATGTGTGTGTGTGTGTGTACATGCATGTACAGTACTGGGAACTGAACCCAAGGACCTTCTACCTCCAAGATGTGCTCCAGCCCTTTGAAAGAGGCTCTTGTTGGGCTCTCATGATTTTGCCAAAGCGATCTTTGAACTTGTTTTTTTTTTTTTTCCCTTCGGGTCTGAGGATAGAACCCTGGGTCATTTGACTTCGAGCTATACCCTCTGTCCTATTTTTTATTCCTTATTTGAAACGGTCTCAGTAACTTGCGGAGGGCCTCACTAAGTAGCTGAGGCTGTCTTGCAAACCTTGATCCTCCAGTCTCAGCCTCCCGGATGCTGGGATTACAAGTGTGTGCCACCACGCCTGCCCCAAGTTATGCTTTTGTGTGTGTGTGTCACTAGGGAATGAACCCAGCAGCATTATACCTCCTAGCTATACCCCCAAGCTCTATCTTTTATTCTGAGTTGCAAAGGACCTAAGTAACTGAAGCTGTTCTTGAACCGCAATCCTATCTCAGCCTGCCAAATGCTGGGATTACAAACATGCACCACCATGCCGAGCTAATATTTCTGGTTTTTTTTTTTTTTTTTCAATACTGGGGATGGAACTCAGTCTACCTCTGAGCTCCATCCCCAGCCCTATTTTTTGTTCTTATCGTAATTTTATTTTATATATATATTTTTGTGAGTGTGTGTGTGTGTGTGTGTGTTATTGGGGGTGGAACCCAGGGGCTTTTCTACCTCCGGGCTATACTCCCAGACCTATTTTATGCTTTATTTGGAAACAGGGTCCCACTAGGTTGCTGAGAGCCTCACTCGGTAGCTGAGGCTGGCTTCGAACGTGTTCAATTCTCCTTTCTCAGCCTCCCAAGCACTGGGATTACAAATTTACGCCACCACGCCCAGTTTCTAGCCCCATTCTTTTTTTTTTTTTTTTGCGGGTCTGGGGATGGAACCCAGGGGCATTTGACCTCCGAGCTACACCCCCTGCGCTATTTTTTATTCTTTATTTTGAAACAGGGTCTGAGGGCCTCACTAAGTAGCTGAGGCTGTCTGCAAACCGTGATCCTCCAGGTCTCAGCCTCCCAAATCCTGGGATTACAAGCATGCGCCACCACACCCGGCTTCTAGCCCCATTCTTATTCCTTATTTTGAAACAGGGTCTCAGTAAGTTGTGGAGGGCCTCACTCAGTTACTGAGACTGGCTTCAAACCTGTGTGATTCTCCTTTCTCAGCCTCCCAAGCCTGGGATTACAAATTTGTGCCACCACACCTTTTTTTTTTTTTTTTTTTTTTTTTTTTTTTTTTTTGGCAGTACCAGGGATTGAACCTGGGAGCATTCGACCTCAGAGCTATACCCCCACCCTATTTTTTTTTTAATCATTGGAGGGAGGGTCCTGGGGTTGGAACCCAGGGGCTTTATACCTCCACGCTATTTATTTTTATTTTTATTTAATTTATTTATTTATTTGCCAGTCTTGGGATGGAACTCAGGGGCATTTGACCTCCGAGCCAAAACCCCTGCCCTATTTTTTAATTTTTTTTTTTTTTTTTTTTGGTGGTACTGGGGGTAGAACCAGAGGCGTTCTACCTCCGGCCTATACTCTCAGCCCTATTTTATATTTTATTTGGAAACAGGGTCGCACTAAGTTGCTGAGAGCCTCACTGAGTAGCTAAGGCTGGCTTCGAACCTGTCGATCCTCCTGTCACAGCCTCCCAAGTGCGGGGATTACAAGCATGTGCCACCAAGTGTGGCTTATTTTTTGGAACAGGTTTCACTGAGTTGCAAAGGTCCTCACTAAGTAGGAGCTGAGGCTGTCTTTGAACGATGATCCTCCCATCTCAGTCTCCCAAATGCTGGGATTACAAGTTTGTGTCACCACGCCCTGCTTTTTTTATTTTTTTTTCCAGTACTGGGGATGGAACCCAGGGGCATTCTACCTCCAAGCGACACTCCTAGCCCTATATTTTATTTTGAAACAGGGTCTCACTGAGTTGCAAAGTGCCTCACTAAGTAGCTGAGGCTGGCTTCAAACCTGTGCGATCCTCCTGCCTCAGCCTCCCAAATGCTGGGATTATAAGTGAACACCACCACACCCAGCTCAGGTTTATTCTTTATTTTGAACAGGGTTTGTTTCACTAAGTTGTGGAGGAACTAAGTAGCTGAGGCTGTCCTTGAACAGTGACCCTTTAGTCTCAGCCTCTTGAAATGCTGGGATTACAAGCTTGTGCCACCACGCAGAGCTTTTTTATTTTGAAACAGGGTCTCACAAAGTTGCTCAGAGCCATGCTTGTGGTGCATGCTTCTAATCCCAGTACTTGGGAGACTGAGACAGGAGGATCTGGGTTCGAGTCAAGTCTCAGCTACTTAGGTCATTCACAACTTAGTGAGACCCTGTTTCAAAATAAAAAATATAGCTACGGTGTAGCTTGGAAGTAGAAAACCACTGGATTTAATCCCCAGTACCACAAAAAAAAAAAAAAAAAAAAGTTACTGAGGCTGGCTGAAAACTTTAGATCCTCCTGTCTCAGCATCCCATGTACTGGGATTACAAATGTCTACTACATGTTTGATTTATCGTGGCGTGTTTTTTTGCTTGTTGGCCGTACTAGGGATTCAACCCAGTGGCATCTACCTCCGAGCTAAACCCCCAGCCCTATTTTTGGGGTTTTGGGGTGTTTTGGTTTTTTTCTGCAGTACTGGAGATGGAACCTATGGACATTTTTTTTTTTTTCATTTTGAAACAAAGTCTCTTGAGTTGTAAAGGGCCTCACTAAGTAGTCGAGGCTGGCTGAGAACCGTGATCCTCAGGTCTCAGCCTCCAGAATGCTGGGATTACAAGTGGGTGCCACCACACCTGGCACCAGATTACGTGGTGGGGGGGTTTACTGGGGATGGAACCCAAGGACTTTTTACCTCTGAGCTACACCCCTAGCCCTATTTTTTTATTCTTTATTTCGAAGTGGTCTCACTAAATTACAGGCGGCCTCACTAAGTTGCTGAAGCAGGCCACCAACCTGGAATTCTGTTTTATTTGGAAACAGTCTCACTAAGTAGCTGAGGCTGGTCAGAAGCCTGGGATCCTCCTGTCTCAGTATTCCCAAGGACTGGGATTATAAACGTGCACCGCCATGCCCTGCTAACACAAGGGTTTTTTTGTTGTTTTTTTTTTTTTTTTTTTTTGGTACAGGGGATCGAACCCATAATTTACCACTAAGCTACATCCTTGCCCCAGAATATTTATAACCTTGTGTGTGTGTGTGTGTGTGTGTGTGTGTGTGTGTGTGTGTGTGTGTAATACTGGGAGTGGAAACCAGGGGTTTTCTACCTCTGGGCTATACTCCCAGACCCATTTTACATTTTATCTGGAAATGGTTTCACTAAGTTGCTAAGAGCCTAAGTAGCTGAGGCTGGCTTCGAACCTGTGCAATCCTCCTGTCTCAGCCTCCCAAGCGCTGGGATTACAAGCGTGTGCCACCACGCCGGGCTTCAGGATCTCACTGATTGCAAAGGACCTAAGTAGCTGAGGCTGTCCAGGAACCACGATTCTCCTGTCTTAGCCTGCTGAATGCTGGGATTACAAGCATGCGTCATCACACCTTAGTTTAAATCTTAAATGTTCCATAAAGCTAGCTGGCCTTGGTATCATATGTTTATAATCCCAGCATTTGGGAAGCTGAAACAGGAGGATTGCAGGATTACAGATCACGGACAGCCTCAGCTACTCAGTCCCTTTGCAGCTCAGTGAGGCCCTGTTTCAAAATAAAGAATAAAAAATGGAGCAGGGGATGTAGCTCACATGTAGAATGCCCCTGGGTTCTATTCCCAGTACCGCAAAAAAAAGGGGGGGGGGCAGGAGTGTAGCTCACATAGGTTGTGCCTGGATTCCATCCCCCCACCAAAAAAAGATCAGGCATGATGGTGCACAGCTGTCATCCCTGTACTTCAGAAGCTGAGACAGAAAGATGGCAGATTTGTGGCTAGCCTCAAGAACTGAGAACCTCAGTAATTTACTAAGACCTTGTATCAAAATACTAAAAAGGAACTGGGTGTGGTGGCACAGAGATAAGAGGATTACATATGAGTCTGAGACAGGAAAATTGCAGGTTCAAGACCAGCCTCTGCAACTTAGCCAGACTCAGTAAACTAGAGAGACCTGTTTCAAAATAAAAATTAAGCTGGGCATGGTAATGTGGTAACACATAAACTAAAATTTTGTGTATGGTACCACATACACAAAAATTATTCTCCCAAAAATAGTGAGGGGGGGGTGAATTGGCCCGGACCACCCTCCCCCCATGCCTTTCTGGCATGGGGCTGTAACTATTTTCTGTATTTCTTTTTAATAAACTTCTTTAAATCTTAAAAAAAAAAACATTAAAAAAAAAACAAATAATGAGTGGTACTTATTCTCCCACAAATAGTATTGTGGTACTTCGGGGTGGAACCCATAGGCTTTCTACCTCCGGGCTATACTCCCAGACCTATATCTTTATATATTTTTATTTGGAAACAGGGTCTCACTAAGTTGCTGAGAGTCTCACTAAATAGCTGAGGCTGGCTTCGAAACCATGATCCTCCTGTCTCAGCCTCCTAAGTGCGGGAATTATAGGAATACTCTACCACACCCAGCTTCAAGTCCTATTTTTTTTTTTCTTCTGGGTATGGGGATGGAACCCAGGGGCTTTCAACCTCCGAGCTACACCCCCTGCCCAATATTTTATTCCTTATTTTGAAACCGGGTCTCACTGAGTTGCGGAGGGCCTAAGTAGCTGAGACTGTCTGTGAACCGTGATCCTCCAGTCTCAGCCTCCCAAATGCTGGGATTACAAGCATGCGCCACCACACCCAGCTTTTATTTTTTATTTTGAAACACAGTCTCACTGAGTTGGAAAGGGCCTGAGTACCTGAGGCTGGCCACGAACCTGGATCCTCTTGACTCATCCTCCCGAATGCTGGGATTCCAAGTGGGTGCCACCACGCCTGGCTTTTATTTATTCATTTATTTTTGTGCTGGTCTAGGGATGAAACCCAGGAGCATTCAACCCCTGAACTACACCCCCTGCCCTATTTTTTATTCTTTACTTTGATTCAGGGTCTCATTGAATTGCAAAGAACCTCACTAAATAGCTGAGACTACCTGCGAACCGGGATCCTATCAGCCTCCCAAATACAGGGATTACAAGTATGCACCACCATGCCTGTTTTCTTTTTGTTGTTTTGTTTGCAGTACTAGGGATGGAACCCAGGGGCATTCTACTTCCGAGCTACACCCCCAGCCATGTTTTTATTCTTTATTTTGAAACAGGGTCTCACTAAGTAGCTGAGGCTGGCTGAAAACCAGAATCTTCCTGTCTCAGCCTCACAAATGCTACGATTACAAGCATACTCTACCATGCCCTCCACCATGCCCAGCTCCGGTTCTTATCTTGAAACAGGATCTGAATTAAATTGTGGAGAGTCTCACTAAATTGCTGAGGCTGGCCTCGAACCCAGATCCGAATCTGCATAATTCTCCTGTCTCCGCCTCCAAAGTACTGGTATTAGAAGCATGCGCCGGCTTTTCTTTTTTTTTTTCTTTTTTTTTTTTTTTTTTTGTGGTCCTGGGGATGGAACCCAGGGGCATCTACTTCTGGGCTACACCCTGACCTATTTTATATTTTTTATTTGGAAACAGGGTCTAAATTGCTGAGAGCCTAAGTAGCTGAGGCTGGCTTCGAACCTGTGCAATCCTGTCTCAGCCTCTCACGTACTAAGATTACAAGCCTGCGCCTGGTTTATTCTTTATTTTAAAACAAACAGGGTCTGCCGGGCACGGTGGCGCACGCTTGTAATCCCCGCGCTTGGGAGGCAGAGACAGGAGGATCTCGCAGGTTCTAAACCAGCCGCGCGTGCTGGTTTAGGAGACCCTGTTTCCAAATAAAAATGTAAAAATAGGTCTGGGAGTGTAGCCCGGAGGTAGAAGGGCTTCCAGGAACCCTAGTACCACCAAAAGGGGAAAAAAAAAAAAAAAAAAAAAAAAACAGGGGTTTCACCAAGTTGCAGAGGGCCTCATTAAGAGGCTGAAGCCTCCCAACTGCTGGGATTACAAACCTGCATTACAGTACAGTGCTGGGATTACCAAACCTGGCTACACTCCAGGCCCCCCCCCTTTTTTTTTTTTTTTTTTTGCTGTAGTGGGATGGAACCCAGGGGCATTCTACCTCCCGAGTTACACTCCCAGCCCTGTTTTTTATTCTTTATTTTGAAATAGGCTCTCACTGAGTTGCAAATGGCCTGAGTAGCTGAGGCTGGCCGCGAACCGCGATCCTCCTGTCTCAGCCTCCTGAATTCTGGGATTACAAGCGTGCGCCTCCATGCCTGGCTTCTTTTTCTAACATTTTATGGTACTTTCCTTACGCCTCATTCGCACTCTTAAGTAGAAGCACTGGTGTATTTCTTTCTTACTCCTAGACCTCATCCCAGGGCCCGGTACAAAGCCACACGTACAACAGACGGTGCGATGGACGGCCTCCCGCCATTGATGTCCGTGGAGACCCTCAAATATCCCTCCTGTCTCACCTACAGTACTCGGGTCTCAAAATCGGAGGGCAAGGCCCGACCCAAGGCTTCCCCTCAGCCAAAGGCCTCTGATTTTCGCTGCTCTGAATAGGGTCTCCATCCTAGAGGAAAACGACGAGGTGGATGCAAGTCCTGGATTGTGAAGTTAGCCCTTTTCTGCACATTTCGGCTGCACAAACTTTTCGCGTCTTTTGCGACGGGCAGCTTCCTCGGTGGCCTGGTCGGCCCCCTCCGCGGAACCGAGGCCGCGCCGCTGGAGGGGCGGGAGCGCCGCGCGGCCGTTGGCCCCGGGGGCGCGCGGCGGCGGTTGGGCGGCCAACGGCCCTGGGGCGCTAGGGGCGCGAGCCGGGGAGGGGGCGGGCGCGCGCGCGGCGAAGGATCGCGAAGCCGCCGAGGCCCCGCCCCTCCCATGGAGATCTCTAGAAAGCCGCGCAGGAGCCCAAAAACAAAGACTGCGCACGCGCGGCGGCGGGGCCCGGGCATTTTGCTGCGTCACCAGCCGCCGCCCGGCCTCGCCACCCCTCGCTCGCACGCACGCACGCCGTTCTCCGTCCTCGCGCCCCTTTTCCGACACTTTCCTCCGGGCCGCCGAGCCGCTCTCCCCGCGCGGTGCATTCTGGGGATCCAGGTCGCGCCCGCCGCCTCCGTCGCCTGAGGAGAGCGAGGGGAGGCCGCGATCGGAGAGAACGCCGGAGCCGCCATCTGAGAGCAGTCGGCTCCCCGCCGCCGCCAGCGAGGCCCGCCCACCGCTCGCCCGTCCCCTGCCCCGTTCACCATGTGAGTGCGACAGCCCGCCGAGGGGAGCGCGGCGCGGCGCCGAGGCCGCGCTGGCGCCCGAGCCCGGGGCGGGCTCGCCCTGCCCCCGCCGGCGGCCCGGGCCTCTGTCGGGCGGCCTGCGGGGTGGGAGGTCCGGGATCCGCGTTCCGGTCGCCGTTGGCTGGGGGAGGACATTTTTCGGGTAGATGTCGGCTTCCCGCACCTCTGAACCGCCCCCTAGACCGCTCGGGTCAGGAAACCCACTTTGCCCCCGTCGGCCGCCCGGGTCACTCAGGCTTAGGCTTGGGCCGAGCTGCGAGCCTTCGGCCATGCGGGCGCCCTGGAGGCGTGGGCCCGCCCGATGGCTCTTTGGCTTCTTGGGCTCGCGGGTCCTGGCAGCCCCGGGGCCAGGTGTCCCCGCGCAGGGCGCCGCGAGAAGCTCCTGGCGCTGCACCACGCGGCCCTCTGCCCTGGAGCAGGCACTGCTAGGCAACTGCAGGGAGGCCATGCCGTCACCACAACTTACTTCCTTCTCGGTTTGAGTATGGGTCCTGTTAGGCCGCATTCTAATTCCAGTCTCTTAAAAAGAATAAAGGTTGCCAAAATTCAGCTGCTTTCCGGCAGCAAAGAGGACTTAGACCGTTGAGTAGGTAGTTTGCACGTGTCGAGTCAAAAGATACTTGTGAATATTTTTTGTGTTTCACATTAAACTTTAGGTGAGGTTTCATTGCCCTGTCTTCATGTCTTGAAGCTTACATTTTTGTTGAGGGGATTAGATTTTTAAAGCGATTTTAGTTTTGCTATAAACGACAACCTTAGTATTTTATTTTATTTTTTGATGGTGCTGGGGATTAAACCCAGTGGGATTCTACCTCCGAGTTTACACCCCCAGCCCGATTTTCTATTCTTTATTTTGAAACACGGTCTCACTAAGTTGACCCTGGCCGCTCTTCCTGTCTCTGCCTCACAAGTACTGGGATTACAAACGTGCGCCGCCATCAAGCCCCGCTCTACAATCTCATTAATTTTAACTAAGAATTATTGGTATTGCCTTCGTTAGGCCCTACATACTTCTCAGGAGAAGCCATTTTTCACATGTAAGAACATGTGAAAAAACAGATTTTATCTATTTTTGGAGGAGGCAGAGGACTGACTTAAAAGATACGTAAAACCATTTTTGCTATAGAAATTAATAAATTTAGAGCCGGATGTGATGGCACATGTTTGTAATCTCAGCATTCTGGAAGCTGAGACAGGAGGATCGCAGTTCTCCTACTCAGCAACTCAGACCCTGTTTCAAAATAAAGAATAAAAAAATAGGGCTGGGAATATAACTCGGAGGTAGAATGCCCCTGGGTTCAATCCCCATTACCACACACAAAAAAAAAGAAGATAGAAGTCTAAATGGATAAAAATTGCTGGCATGGTAGCACACACTTGTAATCCCAGCGCTTGGGAGGTTGAGACCGGAGGATCGCACAGGTTCAAAGCCAGCCTCAGCTACTCAGGCTCTTGGCAATTTAGTGAGACTGTTTCCAAATAAAGTATAAAAAAGGTGTGGGAGTATAGCCCAAAGGTAGAAAATCCACTAGGTTCCACTCTCAGTACCACTAAATAAATAAGTAGTATATAATAATTTATAAATAAATATGGATACATTACAGCCATAATAACTGAAACATCAGAAGAAAGTGTGTATTGTAAAGGAGAGCATACGCTAGAATTTTGTTAGGTTTTTCCTCCATCACAAGTTAAATCTTGCTGGGTAAGGTGGCATACGCTTGCAGTTGTGGTAACTTGGGTGGCTGAAAAAGGAGGATTGCAGGTTAGAAAAAGTTAAATTTTAGCTGGGTATGGTTGCTCCTGCCTGTAATCCCAGTATATGGGAGGCGGAGACACAGGATCTGCAAGTAGCCAGACTTGGCAACCCTGTTTGAAAAACAATAAAGGGCTAGGGATGTAGCTCAGATGTAGAAAGCCCCTGAGTTCCACCTCCAATACTATACACAAATATACAGAGTCTAGTATGAGGTCAGGTGTTCTAATGCACACCTGTAATCCCAATACTTGGGAGAGTGAAACCAAAGGAACTCAGGTTCAAGACCAGTCTCAGAAAAGTTTCAAAACTTTATAAGAGAAAACAGAATTGGCAGGTAATTAACCAACTTAGTAATGTGGCAAAATAAAATGCTTTTTTTTATCTTTTGTAAAGCAAAGTACCTCTTATTATAATTTCTTTTTACATAACTATTCAAACTAGAATCAGGTAACTACATCATCTCTCCCATCAAAGGATAAGGGAAAAATACTTTTTCAGAAAGAAATACTATATTTAAAATGACTTGGCCATGGCCAGGCATGGTGGCACAAGCATGTAATTCCAGTACTTCGGAGGCTGAGACAGGATGATTGCAGGTTCAAAGCCAGCTTCAACAACTTAGACCCACTGCAGTCTAGTGAGACCATGTTTCAAAATAATTAAAAGCCGGGTGTGGTGGCGCACTCTTGTAATCCCAGCATTCACAGGATTGCTGTTCAAGAACAGCCTCAGCTACACTTAGTGAGGCCCTGTTTCAAAATAAAGAATAAAAAGTAGGGCAGGGGGTGTAGCTCAGAGGTCTAATGCCAGTAGGTTCAATCCTCAGACCCGCAAAAAAATAAATAAAAATAGGGCTGGTGGTGTAGTTCAAAGGTAGAATGACCCTGGATTCAGTCCCTAGTACTACCCAAAAAAAAGAGTCTTCAGAGCATTTTATCTAATGATTTAAATTAGATAAATTGACTTATGAGTCAGTGTTTGAGTTGGAAGAAACATTCAAAGGGTCACCAAGTCCTAAGCAGAATATCTGATGGAAGTTCATTTTGTGGATGTTAACAGATTAAAAGAGGAGAAAGTCATTATGCAGAATGTTTTTAAAGGTTTGGGTTTTCTTGCATAAAACTTTGTCGTTGATTTTTCTAGTTGAATTGTTAATCAAGTAGTTAGTATCTAGGGACATAGGCAAGTATTCTGCCCCAGTGCCAAAGGCTGGGGTTTTCTGGCCTCATTACCTGATTTAAAACCTTTCACCAAGTCGGGCGTGGTGGCACACGCTTGTAATCCCCGCACTTGGGAGGCTGAGACAGAAGGATCCCGCAGGTTCAAAGCCAGCCTCAGCTACTTAGTGAGGCTCTCAGCAACTTAGTGAGACCCTGTTTCCAAATAAAATATAAAATGGGTCTGGGAGTATATCCCGGAGGTAGAAAGCCTCTGGGTTCCATCCCCAGTACCACCAAAAAAAAAAAAAAAAGACCTTTCACCACCAGGCTTGGTGGTGCATACTTATAATCCCAGCATTCTGGAGGCGAAGACCAGAGGATCGTGGTTCGCGGGCAGCCCCGGCTATTTAGGCCCTCTGCAACTCGGTTAGACCTGGTTTCAAAATAATTTAAAAAAAAAAAATAAGGGGAGGTCAAATGCTCCTGGGTTTCATCCCCAAACCAGCAAAAATAAATAAATAAATAAAACCTTTCGCCATAGCCAGGCGTGGTGGCGCACGTTTGTAATCCCCGTGCTTGGGAGGCAGGACAGGAGGATCGTGCAGGTTCGAAGCCAGCCTCACTGATTTAAGAGACTTTGTTTCCAAATAAAAAATAAATAGGTGTCTGGGAGTGTAGCCTGAAGATAGAACCCCAGCACCACCAAAAAATAAAAATAAACCCTTTCACCATGCTGCTGTGGTGACATACACTGTTAATCCCAGCTATTAAAGAAACTGAGGCAGGGGAATCACAAGATGGAGGCGAACCATTTTGTGTTTTGAAACGGTCTTGTTAAATTGCAGAGGCTGAACTTGAACCTGCGATCCTCCTGTTACTGGGTTTGTTTGTTTATTTTTTGCGTGTCTGGGGATGGAACCCAGGGACATTCAATCTCCGAGATACACCCCCTGCCCTATTTTTTATTCTTTATTTTGAAACCGGGTCTCACTGAGTTGCAGAGGGCCTCACTAAGTAGCTGAGGCTGTCCATGAACCGCGATCCTCCTGTCTCAGCCATGCGCCACCACGCCCGGCGTATGTTACTGGGTTTATAGGCATGTAATCCACCAGGACCAGCAGTGCTTTACTTTTATTTTTGAGGTATTTGGATTTTCAGAAACGTGCTGATAACACTCTTCTTTATTTTTGGTACTGAGAATTTAACCCAGGGGCATTCTACTTTCAGGCTACACCCCCTAGCCCTTATTTTTTTATGTTGAAACAGTACAGCTAAATTGGTGAGGCTGGTCTCAACCTGAAATCCTCCCATCTCAGTCTCCTAAATACTGGGATTACAGGCATGCAACATCATACCCAACTGACGGCTATCTCTAATATTGGTTAAAGTATTACTTTGCTCGCTGTTAGCTTAGTAGGATTGAGTTTCAATAATAAAATCATCAATCTTTTTTTTTTTTTTTTTTTTTTTGACCCAGGGACATTCTACCTCCAAGCTACATATGTGGGGGGGTGTTACTGAGGGTGGAACCCAGGAGCTTTTCTACCTCCAGGCTATAACTCCCAGACCTATTTTTACATTTTACTTAGAAACAGGGCCTCATTAAGTTGCTGAGAGCCTCCACTAAGTAGCTGAAGCTGGCTTCGAACCTGTTGGATCCTCCTGTCTCAGCCTCCCAAGCACTGGGATTACAAGCGTGTGCCACCACGCCCAGCTTATGTTTTATTTATTTTGAAAAAGGGTCTCACTAAGTACCTGAGGTTGGCTGCAAACCTTCGATTCTCCTGTGTCAGCCTCCAAAGTACTAGGATTGCAGGCATGTGACACTACATCCAGCTATCAGTCTATTCTTAAAAAACAAATTGTCATAGTGAACATATGGTTAAGTTTTCTAAGGTGGAAAAAGTAACTGATGATGGCCTTTGTTCAGTGTTGGTTTCCTAACTACTGTAACTTGGCAACTAGATTTTTTATTTTTTCCTTCCTTGGTTAGACTTTAACTAGAAGGCAGTAGAAACTGGAAGTGTGACAAAAATGGCTTGAGTGCAAGCCACTATATACTGCTAAATTAACATCCTGTTTGGTTGTATTTTCTCAGTTTAAATATGTAGAAGCTGCTGAAATAGGTGGGCTACTTGGGAGGCTGAGATGGGAGGGTTGGTGATTGTCCTTCAGAAAAAAGTAATGTCAATCTGCCTGTGTGTGTTTGGGGATGGGACCCAGGGGCATTTGACCTCCGAGCTACATCCCCTGCCCTATTTTTTTATTCTTTATTTTGAAACCTGGTCTCGCTGAGTTGCAGAGGGCCTCACTAAGTAGCTGAGGCTGTACTTGAACCAAGATCCTTCATCCTTAGCCTCCTGAATACTGGAATTATAAGCATGCGCCACCACGCTTGGATTTGCAGACCTATTTATTTTATTTTTTTTTTTTTTTGGTGGTACTTATTTTTTATTTTTTTGGTGGTACTGGGTTTCTGGAAACCCTTCTCCCTCCGGGCTATGTTCCCAGACTTTTTTGAAACAGGGTCTCTTAAGCCAGCGAGGCTGGCTTCGAACCTGCACAATCCTCCTGTCTCCGCCTCCCAAGCGCAGGGATTACAAGTGTGCACCACCATGCCCAGCTTATATTTATTTTATTTGGAAACAGGGTCTCATGAAGTTGCTGAGAGTAAATAGCTGAGGCTGGCTTCGAACCTGCATAATCCTCCTGTCTCTGCCTCCCAAGTGCTGGGATTACAAGCATGTTCCACCACACCTGGCCAGTATAGCTTTTTAAAAACTTTTCTTATTTATGGTACTGTGGATTGAACTGTGGAACTTTTTGTCTCTGGCTATACCCTCAGCTCTATTTTTTTATTCTTTATTTTGAAACGGTCTCACTAAGTTGCAGAGGACCTCACTAAGTAGCTGAAGCTGTCCGTGAACTGCGATTCTAAGGTCTCAGCCTCCCGAATGCTGGGATTACAAGCGTGCACCACCACACCCAGCTGGGCCTCACTAATTAGCTGAAGCTGGACATGAACCTGTGATCCTCTGTTCTCAGCCTCCCAAGTATCAGATTATAGGTGTGCACCCCCATGCCCAGCATCTTTATATTTATTTATTTATTTATTTTTTGCAGTGCTGGGGGTGGAACCCCAGGGGTATTTGACCTCCGAGCATCACCCCTGCCCTATTTTTTATTTATTTTGGAACAGAATCTCACTGAGTTGCAAAGAGCCTCACTAAGTAGCTGAGGCTGGCCGTGAGCCGCAATCCTCTGGTCTCAGCCTCCCAAATGCTGGAATTACAAGCGTGCATCACCACACCCAGCTTTTATTTTGAAACAGGGACTTATTAGGTTAATGAAAGTCTAATTACTTGCTGAGACTATCCTCAGGTTATCTTAATTTTGCTAGAACCTGAGTTACAGGGTTTTGGTACCAAATGGATGTGTTATATATGTGGTACTAGGGATTGAGCCCAGGGGCATTCTACCTCTGAGCCACATCTCCAGCCCTTCTTAGTTTTTACTTGAAAATGGGGTGTCACTACTTGCTGAGGCTGTCCTCGAACCTTTGATCCCTCTATCTCAGCCTCCCAAGTACTGGGATTACAGGCCTACATATAAACCTGCCTGAGGAATGTAAGTTTAAGGGGTGGGATTTTCATGACTTGTTGACTACTACTGTTATCTCCAGAACAGGTTTGGGGTTTTTTTGTTTTGTTTTGTTCTATTTTGGGGTGTGTGTGTGAGAGAGAGAGAGTCGGAGAGAGAGTCGGAGAGACTGGATTGAACTCGGGAGTATAATATATTTTTAAATTTTTTTTTTTTGTGTGTGTGTGTGTTGTGTGTGTGTGTGTTGTGTGTGTGTGGTACTGGGGGTGGAACCCAGAGGCTTTCTACCTCAGGGCTATACTCCCAGACCTTTTTTATATTTTATTTGGAAACAGGGTCTCACTAAGTTGCTGAAAGCCTCACTAAGTAGCTGAGGCTGGCTTCTAACCCGTGTGATCCTCCTGTCTCAGCCTCCCAAGCGCGGGGATTACAAGCGTGCGCCACCATGCCCAGCATTGTATATTTATTTTTGCAGTGCGGGGTTTTTGTGTTTTGTGGGGGTTTTTGTTGTATATTTATTTGGAAACAGGGTCTCTTATACCACAATCCTCCTGTCTCCACCTCCCAAGCACAGGGATTACAAGCGTGCGGCTAGGTGCTGGGTTTTGAACCCAGGGGCATTTTACCTCTGAGCTATACCTCCAGCCCTATTTTTCATCCTTTATTTTGAAACAGTCTCACCAAGTTGCAGAGGGTATAAGGAATTAGCTGAAACTTGCTGTGAACCTGCTATCCTCCTGTCTCAGCCTCACAATCACTGGGATTACAATCATGTGCCACCACACCTGGCTCCTGTTTTTATTCTTATTGTGAAACGTGTGTGTGTGTGTGTGTGTGTGTGTGTGTGTGTGTGTGTGTGTGTGTGTGTTACTGGGGATGGAACCTTCTACCTCCGTGGAACACCTCCAGATCTATTTTATATTTTATTTGGAAATGGAGTCTCAGTAAGCTGCTGAGGGTGGCTTCAAAGCTGCGACCCTCCTGTCTCAGCCTCCCAGGTACTGGGATTACAAGTGTGCACCACCATGCCTGGCTCTGAAAACAGAGTTTTACTAGGTTGATGAAAGTCTTAAGAAGCCAGGCATGATAGTCAATGCGAATGCTTCTAATTCCAGGATTTGGGAGGCTGAGACAGTATTGAGGCTGAGATAGTAGGATTGCAGGTTTGCTGCAAGCCTCTGCAATTTAGTAAGCCACTCCCCCCCCCCTTTTTTTTTTTTTCCCCCAGTACTGGGGGTTGAACCCAGGAGTAGTCCTCTGAGCTACATTTCCAGCCCTATTTTAAACATAACAGGGCCATGAACCTATCATCCTCCTGTCTCATCCTCCCAAGTACTGGGATCGTGAGCGTGCACCATCACACCTGGTAAGACTCGTTTTTTGTGGCACTGGGGATGGAATCCAGGAGCATCATACCTCCAAGCTACGCCCCCGGTCCTACTTTTTAGTCTTTTTTTCATTTTATTTATTTATTTATTTTTACTTTTTTTTTTTTTCTTTTTCTTTTTTTTTTTTTTTCTTTTTTTTTCAATGCTGGGAATGGAACCCAGGGGCATTCTACTTCTTAGCTATATTCTCAGTCTTTTTCCCCCAATAGTGGGGATTGAATCTAGGGGCAATCTACCTCTGAGTTACACCCCATTTTTTAATTCTTTATTTTGAAAACAGGGTCTCACTGAGTTGCTGTTCTTGAACCGTGATCCTCCTGGCTCAGCCTCACCACGCTTTGTTTTTTTTTTTTTGGAAGCAGGTTCTCACCAAGTTGCAGAGGTCCTCACAAAGGATACTGAGGCTGATTGGAAACCTATGGTCCTACTATCACAGCTTCCCAAGTAATGCAGTTGCAGGCATCCTTTTATTTAGTTACTTAGTTTGGTACTGGCAACTGAACCTAAAGGCATTTTACCTCTAGCAAAACCATTTTAGTTTTTACTTTGAAATAGGGTCTCACTGACTTGCTTGAGACTGGCCTCAAATTTGCAATCCTCCTTGCTCCTGTTTGAACCTCCCAGGTACAGGGATTGCAAGTGTGTGCCACCATGCCTGGCTAGTTTTTTGTTTTGTTTTGTTTCCGGTCTTGGGATGGAACCCCAGGGCATTTGACCTCTGAGCTACATCCCCTGTCGCAGGGTCTCACTAAGTAGCTGAGGCTGTCCTCAAACCACTGTCCTCCAGTTTCAGCTTCCCAAATGCTGGGATTACAAACGTTTGCCACCAAGCCCATCTTTTTCTTTTTTCTTTTTCCAAAGACTGACTTTTCAATCATGCTCAGTGGCACATGCCTGTAATCCAAGTACTTGGGAGGCCTTAGGAAATCTCAGAATCCAAGCCAGCACACAAAAATTTAATCAGGCCTGTGTTTTTGTATTACTTTTGTGTAATATTGAGGTGTACCATATGGGTGTGCTACCCTTTTTTTATTTTTAGAATAGAGTCTCCCTATGTTATCTAGGCTAGCTCAGACTTGTTACCCTCCTACCTCAGCCTCCCAAACTACTGGGATTGCAGGTTTGCCTCATAACATCATTGACTTGGTAGTGTTGCTTTTTGTGGGGGGGGTACTGGGTATTGAACCCAGGAGCATTCTACCCCCAAGCTATACCCCCAGTCTTATTTTTGGGGGGGTACTGGGGATGGAACCCAGGGGTATTCTACTTCCGAGCTATACCCCAAGACCTAGTTTTTATTCTTGAAACCCGGTGTCACTGAGTTGCAAGTTGCCTAAGTTAAGCTGAGGCTCTCCTCGAACCATGATTCTCTTGTCTCGGCCTCCCGAATACTGAGATTACAAGCATTCGCCACCATGCCTAGCTTTATTCTTTATTTTGAAACCGGGTCTTGCTGAGTTACAAAGGACCTCACTGAGGCTGTCTGTGAACCAGGATCCTCTTGTCTCAGTCTCCCAAATGCTGGGATTACAAGCATGTACCACCCACCACACCTGGTAGTCAGATTTTTTTTTTTAGAAATAGGGTCTCAGGTTTCTGAGAGTCTTGCTACACACCAAGACTTGCTTTGAACCTGTGATCCTCCTGTTTTAATTTGTACTGGGGTTGAAACCAAAGGAATTCTACCCCCAGTCTGATTTTCTTATTTGGAAATGATTTTCCTAAGTGGTAGAGGGCCTCACTAAGTTGCCAGTCTGGCTGCCAACCTCATCCTCTTGTCTTCACCTCCCAAGAACTGAGATTACAAGCATGCGCCAACATGCCCGGCTACTCTTTTTTTGCTTTTTATTTTTTGCCATACTGGGCAAGTAGTGAGACTCACATCAACCTAATAAGACCCTGTTTCCAAATAAAATAGGGGTGAGAGTGTGCCCCTGGTGTATGCACACACACACATACAAATTCCTATTATGAAATTGATGGGGGGGGTGGTTTGTTTGTTCCCTGTACTGGGGATTGAACCCAGGGGCATTCTACCTCTGAGCTACTCCCTCAGCCCTTTCAGTCTTTATTTGGAAATGGGGTCACACTAAGTTGCAGAGAGCCTCACTAAGTAGCTGAAGTTTGTTGCAAACCTGAGAACTTCCTGTGTCTCCCAAGTACTGGAATTACAAATTTGGCCACCATGCCTGCCTAAATTTGATGTCTTTTGAAACTAAACTTTGTTATAACTCTGCTTTAACTTTGTAATTGTTGGGGTAAAAATGTAATTTTTTGTTTGAAATTATAACTAATCATCTCAATGCTATACTAAAAACTTTGAAGGTAATGAATTCCAGTTTGACTTTGTCTGATTTTCTGTTTGTAGGCAGCCTGCTTCTGCAAAGTGGTACGATCGAAGGGACTATGTCTTCATTGAATTTTGTGTTGAAGACAGTAAAGATGTTAATGTAAATTTTGAAAAATCCAAACTTACTTTCAGGTAAACTGCCGTTTTACATCATGGAGTAAATTTATTTCAGACAGCTTATTAACTTGGGCTTGTTTCATTTTTTTCACTGAATTTCATAATAATCTTTGAGGGTGCTCATTTTTTTCTTCTTTTTTTATACAGTTGTCTTGGCGGAAGTGATAATTTTAAACATTTAAATGAAATTGATCTTTTTCACTGTATTGATCCAAATGTAAGTAATCTTAATATTTTGTTCTTGATTTAAATTATGAGAAAATGGGCATGCTTCAAGTATTCTTTTTAGCAGTAAGCACTTTTTTTTTTTTTTTTTTTTTTTGGTATTAGGGGTGGAACTCAGAGGCTTTCTACCTCTGGGTTATACTCCCAGACCTATTTTATATTTTATTTAGAAACAGGGTCTCACTAAGTAGCCGAGGGTGGCTTCGAACCTGTGGGATCCTCCTGTCTCAGCCTCCCAAGAGCAGGGATTACAAGCGTGCGCCACCACGCCCGGCTCTAATTAATTTCATTTTTGACTTTTAAGTTTACAGGCTAAATAGGTTTTTTTTATTTTTTATTTTTTTATTTATCTTTTTACTGGTCTAGGAATGGATCCTAGAGGCGTGTGTGTGGTACTGATGTTCATGGAAACCCTTCTACCTCAGGGCTACACTCCCAGACCTATTTTTATATTTTTATTTGGAAACAAGGTCTCTTACACCAGCACGGTTGGCTTCTAACCTGCGCGATCCCCGTCTCCACCTCCCAAGCACAGGGATAACAAGCGTTCACTTTTTTTTTTTTTTTTTTTTATCTGGGGATGGAACCCAGGGGCATTTGACCTCCGAGCTACACCCTCTGCCCTATTTTTTATTCTTTATTTTGAAACCGGGTCTCACTGAGTTGCAGAGGGGCTCACTAAGTATCTGAGGCTGTCCGCGAACCGCTATCGTCCATCGTAGCCTCCCGAATGCTGGGATTACAAGCATGCACCACCACGCCCGGCTACAAGTGTTCACATTTTTTAAACAGGGTCTCGCTAAATTGCCAGAGGGCCTCACGAAGTAGCTGAGGATGTCCGAAAACTGTGATCCCTCCTGTCTCAGCCTCCCAAATGCTGGGATTATAAGCGTGCGTCACCACGCCTGGCAATATTTCTTTATTATTTTTGTTTGCTTTTGCTTTCAATGTTTTGGGCTTCTTATCTAAGAATAGAATCTTTAAACATTCTATAGATTTGGGTATTTACATTTTTAAGGTTTTATTTTCACCTTCAAGAGGAAAAAAAAGATAAACAGGTTAGACTGGAATCTTGTGGGGGCTTTTATTTTTCTAATTGGATAGTTTGGATTTCTTAGTAGTCAAGGGCCAGAAGGAAAGAAATGAGAAAGGATGCTGGGCATAGTGTTGCACCCCAGTAATCCCAACACTTGGGAAGCTGGTAATGGGAGGAACTTAAAGGTTCGGGGACAGTCTCAGCAATCTAGAAAGACTATTTCCAAACAAAAAAAATAATAAACAGGGCTACGAGTATATCTTGGGGGGAGGTAAGATGTCCATGGTTTCATTTCACAGTACTACCAAATATTTTCTTTTTAAGGGTCTAGAAATGTACCTATGTAGGCTGTAGAGTGAGTCAGAACATGAGTTCTAGGCCAATCTGGACAACATAGACCCCATTTCAAAAAAAGAAGGTAAGGAAACAGGTTGCTTTCTACCTAGAGTGATAAATGGTATGATCGTGCTTTCTTTTTTAAAGGACTCCAAGCATAAAAGAACGGACAGATCAATTTTATGTTGTTTACGAAAAGGAGAATCTGGCCAGTCTTGGCCTAGGTTAACAAAAGAACGGGCAAAGGTAGGTTTCCTTCGCTCTCGCTCTCCATATCTATCTCTCTCTCTCTCTCTCTCTCTCTCTCTCTCTCTCTCTCTCTCTCTCCCTCTCTCTCTCTCTCTCTCTCTCTCTCTCTCTCTCTCTCTCTCTTTGGTGGTACTGGGATTCCTGGAAGCCCTTCTACCTCCAGGCTACACTCCCAGGCCTATGTTATACTTTGTATTTGGAAATGGTTTCTTAAGCCAGTACAGCTGGTTTTGAACCTGTGCCGGGTCTTTT
This sequence comes from Muscardinus avellanarius, assembly GCF_963383645.1. NCBI lineage: Eukaryota > Metazoa > Chordata > Mammalia > Rodentia > Gliridae > Muscardinus > Muscardinus avellanarius. Next base: position 64,081,092 of record NC_137797.1, read on the forward strand.
TTTTTTTTTTTTTTTTTTTCTGGTCTGAGATGGAACTCGGGGCAGTCAACCTCTGAACTACACCCCCAGCCCTATTTTTTATTCCTTAATTTTAACAAGGCCCCACTTAGTAGCTGAGGCCTCAGCAAACAGCAATCCTCCAGTCTCAGCTTCCCGAATGCTGGGATTACAAGCATGCATCACCACACCCACCTTCTTTTTAATTTTTTAAAATAATTTATTTTATTTATTTGTTTGCAGTACTAGGAATGGAACCCAGGGGCATTCTTCCTCTGAGCTGCAGCTGCCATTCTCCTATCTTATCCTCCCAAGTACTAGGATTAAAAGTGTGTGCCCCCATGCGTGGCTTAATTTTAATATTTTTAAATAAAAGATAGGCTTGAAAGCTGGGCGTGGTGGCACACACTTGTAATCCCAGTCTTGGAAGGCTAAGAACAGGACACAGATTTGAAACCAGCCTCAGCTACTTAGTGAGACCCTGGGGGGTTTTTTTGTTTTGTTTTTGTTGTTTGTTTTTTGGTGGTGGTACTAGGGATAGAACCTAGGGCCTTCTGCCTTTAGCCTATACCCCTGACCTATTTTATGTTTTATTTGGAAACAGGGTCTCACTTATGTTGTGGAGAGCCACACTAAGTAGCTGAGGCTGGCTTCAAACCTGCACGATCCTCCTGTCTCAGCCTCCTGAGTACTGGGATTACAAGCTTCTCTACCACGCCCAGCTTCTAGAATTTTTAACTTTGTGGTACTGGGGATAGAACCCAGGGGCTTTCTACCTCTGGGCACATTCCTACCCCTTTTGTTGTTGGGGTTTGTTTGTTAAGGTATTGGGGATAGAACCAGGGACATTCTACCTCTGAGTTAGACCTCCCTTCGGCCCTATTTTTTACTCATTATTTTGAAATAGGGTCTCACTGAGTTGCAAAGGGCCTCATAAGTAACTGAGGCTATCCATGAACTGTGACCTTACTGTCTCAGCCTCCCGAAAGCTGGGATTACAAGCATGCACCACCACACCCAGCTCTCCTAGACCTCTTTTATATTTTATTTGAAAACAGGGTCTCACTGTGTTGCTGAGCGCCTCCCAAGTACAGGACTTACAAGTCTGCACCACCATGCCCAGCTGGTGCAGAATCTTTTTTTGCGTTTAAGAGTTTAAGATGGGCTGGGCGTGGGTGGCACACACTTGTACTCCCAGCATTGAGAGGCTGAGACTGGAGGATCGTGGTTCGCAGACAGCCTCAGCTACTTAGTGAGGCCCTCTGCAACTCAGTGAGACCTGGTTTCAAAATAAAAAATTTAAAAAAAAAAAAAAAAGGCCCAGCATGGTGGTGCACTCTTGTAATCTCCTTGCTTGGGAGGCTGAGACAGGGAAGATTGCACAGGTTCGAAGCCAGCCTCAGCTACTTAGTGAGGCTCTCGGCAACTTAGTGAGTCCCTGTTTCCAAATAAAAATATAAAATAGGTCTGGGAGTATAGCCCAGAGGTAGAAGGCCTCTGGGTTCCACCCCCCAGTACCACCAAAAAAGGGGGGGCAGGGGCTATAACTCAGAGGTCAAATGCCCGTGGCATCCATCCTCAGACCTGCCCCCCAAAAAAAGAGTTTAAAATGGGTGTAGTGACACATGCTTTTAATCCCATCATTTAGGAGGCTGAGACAGCAGGATCATGGTTTTGAGGACATCTCAGCTACTACGTAGGCCCTTTGCAACTCAGTGAGGCCTGGTTTCAAAATAAAGAATAAAAACATAGGCTGGGGGGTGTAGGGTCGGAGGTAGAATGCCCCTGGGTTCAATCTCCAGCATCGCAAAAGAAAAGAAATAGTTTAAACTAGACATGGTGGCATGCTTGTAATCTCAGTATTTGGTAGGCTGAGACAGGAAGATTGCAGGTTTGAAGCCAACCCCAGCTATTTAGGGAGGCACTTAGCAACATAGTTGCTAAATGAGAAGTTGTCCTGGGGAATGTAGCTTGGAGGCAGAATGCCTCTGGGTTCAGTCTCATTTACAAGATAAAAGAAAGAAATAGAGTTTGGGTCTGTGTTAGTACCTCAGTGGTAGACCATGTGCTTTGCATGCACATGGGCTTGAGTTCAATCTTTAATGCCACATAAAAAAAGGGAAATAAAGGCATTTCTTAGAAAAAATCTTTATAATGGGTAGTGATGGCACATGCCTGTAATCCCAACACTTGAGAGGCTGAGAGGAGATCACAGATTCAAAGCCAGCCTTGGCAACTGAGTGAGCCTTACATTAACTTAGCAAGACCCTGTTTCAAAATAAAAAGCAAAATAGGGATGGAAGTATAGTTCAGAGGTAAAGCACCTGGGTTCTATCCCCAGCACCATAAAAAATATATATATACATATATATGTTTGTAGGTGTATAAAATAAGATAGGGCTGGGGTGTAAGTCAGTGGTAGAATGCCCCTGGGTCCAGTCACCGCCACCACAAAGGTGGGTGGTAACAGGCATAACAAGTGTGAAATAGGTGTCATGAAATCTCATTTACCATTACCGCACTTGCTCTGACACTCGTTTTTTATTTTTATATCGGGGTTTGTGTGTGTGTGCTTGTGAATACTAATTATATGCTCCATTGATGGATGTGAGCTTGCCGTTTAAAAAAAAAACTCATCTTTTTATTGGTATACTGTATTGTACATGGTGACTGATTCCATATGATGTCCTTTGGAGTAGTTCCCTCCGCATCCTCTTCCCTTACTCTTCCTGTCTCTCCATGAATGTTGTTGAGATTTGTAGTGATGCCTTATGTACAGACAGAGCATTATCCGTGTTCCCTTCCTCATTCCTTACTCTTCACTTTCTTCCCCCTTAAAAAAAACTGTGAGACACCTGTTAATCTAATCATGGGATTGTGTTTGCATTGATCTATAGCTTAATTGGCTTAGTGTGGACTTCAATAATTGGAAAGACTGGGAAGATGATTCCGATGAAGACATGTCTAATTTTGATCGTTTCTCTGAGGTAAGTTCTTTTAAGTGCATTCTCTAACTGCACCTCCCAATACAGCTCTACTTGAACATTTTAAGCACTTAACTAAATTCAAGATAATCATTTTATTTTCAAGACCATTCTTTGGTAATACCAGATAGATAGCAATTTAATCCTATCTTTTTTTTTTTTTTTTTGGTGGTACTGGGGTGGAACCCAGAGGCTTTCTACCTCCGGGCTATACTCCCAGACCCATTTTTTTATATTTTATTTTGAAAACAGGGTCTCACCAAGTTGCTGAGAGCCTCACTAAGTATGTGAGGCTGGCTTCGAACCTGCGCAATCCTCCTGTCTCAGCCTCCCAAGCGCGGGGATTACAAGCGTGCGCTACCACGCCTGGCACTTTTTAATTATTTTTAGAAATCACTGCTAGGTTCTAAAGTTGATGTTATGAAAGCAAAATATAAATGATATGGTCACTGGGCGTGGTGGTGCACACTTGTAATCCCTGTGCTTGAGAGGCTGAGACAAGAGGATCACGCACGTTTGAAGCCATTCTCAGCTGGTTTAAGAGACCCTGTTTCCAAATAAAGTATAAAATAGGTCTGGGAGTGTAGCCTGGAGATAGAAGGCCCATGGGTTCCATCCGATGGATGGATGGACAGACGGACAGACAGATAAAGGTAGGGTCTAACTAAAATGCGGAGGTCCTAAGTGGCTGAGGCTGGCTGTGAACCTGGATCCTTATGTCTCAGCCTCCAAAGTACTGGAATTAAAAGTGTGCTTCACCACACCTGTCCTATTTTAATTTTATTTATTTATTTATATTTTAGTGGTACTAGGGGTGGAACCCAGAGGTTTTCTACCTCTGGGCTATACTCCCAGACCTATTTTTTATATTTTATTTGGATACAGGGTCTCACTAAGTTGCTGAGAGCCTCACTAAGTAGCTGAGGCTGGCTTTGAACCTGTGATCCTCCTGTCTCAGCCTCCCACATACTGGGATTACAAGTTTACACAACCATGACCAGCACCCTCTTTTTGTTTTGTTTTGTTTTTCGGTACTGGGGATGGAACCTGGGGGCATTCTACCTACAATGTACACCCCAGCCCTATTTTTTATTCTTTATTTTTGGAACAGGGTCTGAGTTGCAAAGGGACTCAGTAAGTAGCTGAGGCTGACCACGAACCTGTCTCAGCCTCCCAAATGCTGGGATTACGAGGGTGCACCACCAGTCTAGCTTCCTATTTTATTTTTATTTGGAAACAATATCACTAAGTTGCAGAGAGCCTCACTGAATTGCTGCAGCTGGTTTTGAACCTGGAATCTTTGTGTCTCATCCTCCCAAGTGCTGAGATTATAATTTTCACCACCACACCCCCTTGTACAAATTTTAGTGGTTTTTGTTTGTTTTGTTTTGTGTTTTGCAGTACTGGGAATGGGACCCAGGGCCTTTTCTACCTCCGGGCTATACTCCCAGGCCTATTTTATAATTTATTTGGAAATAGGGTCTCACTAAGTAGCTGACACTAGCTTTAAACCTGTGCACTCCTCCTGTCCCAGCCTCCCAAGTGCTGGGATTACGAGCGTGTGCCACCACACCTGGCTAATTTTAGTATATTCTTTGAGGAGAGCTTAGTCTTAATTTCCCTACAAGTTTTTATTTCCAAAAAGGAAAGGTACATGAGTTTATTTGCATTTTTTTATTTGTGGAAATCTGTGACAGAAGATTCATTCTGTTGCATAATGATTATGGCTTACCTAAAGCCAAGCGTGGTTGCACATGCTTGTAATCCCAGCATTCTGAAGGCTGAGACCAGAGGATCAAGGTTCGCAGACAGCCTCAGCTACTTAATGAGGCCCTCTGCAATTCAGTGAGACCCTGTTTCAAAATAAAGAATAAAAAATAGGGGCAAGGGGTGTAGCTCGGAAGTCGAATGCCCCTGGGTTGCATCCCCAGACCCGCCCAAAAAAAAATTATGGCTTACCTAAATATAAGTTTTAAAACTTAATTTTTATACTTAAAATAGATGATGAACAACATGGGTGGTGATGAAGATGTAGATTTACCAGAAGTAGATGGAGCAGATGATGTAAGTGTACCGTTTCTTTTTGTTGTTTATTTCAGTAACAAATAATGCATTTTGAAGCCGGGCATGGTGGCGCCCACCTGTAAATAAGTATAAAAGCAAGTTGATTGTAGTATAAATAGATGGATATTGTAAATTTATAAGAGGATTTCACTAGACCATTCTCTTAAAATCTGGACCTATTAACATCTTGCACAAAACAACTACATTTTGGAAAATACTTAGATTATTTCAGTATCTAGGGTAAGAGTTTACTGTCTTCTATAACATCATTGGTCTTTGTAGAGAGACATTTTTTTTTCCATTGTATGAAAGAGGATAATTTAGAAAGGGAGTCAAAGGATGGGCTTAATTCTCACTAAGAATCTGGGAGTGGTTGTGCATGTTTGTAATCCCAGTACTGCAAAATAAAAGGAGTGAAAAATAGCTCTCACCAGAATTTGTGGGTGGGGGGTTCTGGGGATAGAACACAGGGACATTCTGCCTCCAAGTTATACCCTCAGCTTTATTTTTTATTTATTTTGAAACAAGGTTTCACTGAGTTGCAAAAGGCCTCACTAAATAGCTGAGGCTGTCCTTGAACCTTGATCCTCCTGTCTCAGCCTCCAAAATGCTAGGATTACAAGTGTGTGACATCACACCCTGCTTTTTTATTCTTTATTTTGAAACAGGGTCTGACTAAGTATCTGGGGCTGTCCACAAACTGTAATCCTCGAACTGTGTGATCCTCCTGTCTCCACCTCCCAAGCGCAGGAATTACAAGCGTGAGCCACCATGCCCAGCTATTCTTTATTTTGAAACAGGGCCTCACTAAGTAGCTGAAGCTGTCTGCGAACCACAATCTTCCAGTCTCAGCCTCCCAAATTCTGGGACTACTAGCAACTACACCCAGCTTGAAGCATATATATTTTTTCATTTGTTTTGGTTTTTTTTTTTTTTTTTTTGTAGGGGTGGTTGCACAAACCCTGTTTGTTACCTTGGTGTATTCTCGCACAGCCCAATCAGAGACTGAAAAAGACAAGAAACATATACATAGTGAAAAACCATATATTTAGTACTAGCCTGTTGGGCTTTGTTTAGATGATCCCAATTTTGTTGGCAACATCCAAAGCATCATAATCAGGATCCAGTCGAACATATGTCTTCTCTCCATCAGACCTGATCAGTGTTGACCTTGGCAAAGTCAGAGTCAGTGTTTCTTCACATCCGGTTTGATCTGGTGCTTGTTGGCCTTGACATCCACAATAAACACAAGTGTGTTCTTCATGGTTGACTCAGTGGTCAGGGGACTTTGATGGCATAGTGGTCAAGCTTGTTTCTCCTGAGGGTGCTTTTCCTAGCGTATTTGAGCTGCCTCTGGAACTGCAGTATCTTGGACACCTGAAGGTTGGTGCCCTGCAGAGAGCTTGTGTATACCTCTCAACACTGCCTTCTTGGCCTTCAAACTTTGCCCTGGCTTCAGCTTTGGCTGGAGCTTCCTTCTCTGCTTTCACTGCCATCTTGGTAAAAGGAAGACATATTAGTTTTTATAAGAATGTAGATCCTCAGCTATGTATCAGTTTTTCTTAGGTAAACTCAGTGTTAAGTCCAGTTGAGTAAATTCAAAATACAATACTTTGGCTTCCGAAGGTAAACTGGTTAGCAGAAGAATATTTGATTAGCTTGATAACTTCTTTCTTTTTTGTCCTTTGGCAGGATTCACAAGACAGTGATGATGAAAGTACGTATCTTTATATAAAAAGTTTATATATACGGTGATGCTTCATATCAAAGACCAAAAAATGTCCTTTTTTTTGGTACTGGGGATAGAATCCAGGGGCCTTCTACCTCTGGGCTATACTCCCAGACCTCTTTTAGGTTTTATTTGGAAACAGGGTCTCACCAGGTTGCGGAGAGCCTAAGTAGCTGAGACTGGCTTCAAGCCTACATGAAATCCTTCTGTCTCAGCCTTTCAGCCTTCCAAGTGCTGGGATTACATAAGCATGTGCCCAGCTAAAGGTGTCAATCCTTTTTTGGTACTAGGGTTCCTGGAAACCCTTCTACCTCCGGGCTATACTCCCAGACCTATATTTTATTTGGAAACAGGGTCCTTAAACCAGTATAAATTTGCATAATCTGAGATAGTAAGACAAGCAATTCACTGGGAGAATTTTTTATTTTTAGTTCCTTTTCCAAGAAGATACAATGGGTGGGTTATTCACTTGTAATTCATACTAATGTTTTAAATATCCTTTCAGAAATGCCAGATCTGGAGTAAAGAATATTGTCGTCACCTGGATTTTACGAGAGAAAATAACCTCTGCAAGATTTAATAATTCAGAGAATTCCCGAGTCGATAGCTCTAAAGGCAGATGCTGTATTTGCCTCCTTTAACCCATTTTTCAACCTTTTTTTTTTTTTTTTTTTTTTTTTTTAAAGGCTTCACTAAGGGTTGATAACCATTGTACGGGCAATTTAAAGTCAGATAAGGCAATATCCTTATGCATGAACATTTCCCAGATTTCATTGGAGCTGTTGAGGTCCTAGACAATATCACAACAGTAGTTGTGATAAATAAAAACATTTCACCTAAGTCTCCTTTCCTTCATAACATAGTTAACTGACATGATAGGAAGCTCTCAGCTTAGGGAAAGATAACTAAAAATGGACTCAGAGTGGCTGAAACAAATTGTCTGACACCTTAGACTGATTACCTGCCATTCCTATGGCGTTCCCTTCAGGATTATTCCACTAAAGTTTTATTTTTCAAAAAATTTACTTCATATTATTGTATGTAAGTGATCACTTACTTCTCAGTGTTCCAGGTGTATCTTAGCTAAAACTAGTGAATGCCCTTAACTTAGATGGTTTTTGAAGCCTATACATTTGGTATTGTTTGGCCCTTAAGCTTTTACATCTCTTAGCATGGAGGACGAAGAAAGCTGTACATTGTTGCTTGAAAGTCTGTACATTTAGGCCAGATTTGTATTTGCACTGTCAGTATGGCAAATGAGTGAAAAAATGTTAATACACTATTGGATTTTTTTATTTCTTTTTTTGATTCAGCTTATACCCAGCTGAAAAACCTCAATTTATGTTCATGACAGTGGGGATTTTTTTAAATGTCTACATTCTTTCTAATAAACTGTTGGAAGACTTCTTGGCTGTCCTTTTAAGTGTCTCGTTTACTGTAATTTCATGTATTTACCATTTATTGGAATTGAGTTTTAATTTTGAGGAAGAACTTGGGGCTATTCTGTTTGAAAAATTAGGAGCTTACTGTAATGTCACAGGAAAAACCTTTATAAAGTGGATCTGTAATAGAAAATTGTAGATACACTTTACAGCGGCTGGAAAAAGTGTTGTGATTTGATTCAAATAAAACTGAATGTTTTGTCCTCTAAATTTTTGAGCTCCTGCATTTTGGCAGTTTATTCCCTGACATCTTCTGTATTTATAACATGCTTTGTGCATTTCTTTATATCAGATATTCAGGACCTATGTTGCAGGCAACATTTAATGTATTAGAGATACATAGATTAGTACCTCTGTACTGAATGTGGGCCAGGAGTACAAATAAATTATATTGAAGGGAAAAAAAGATAAATGAGAAGGGTAATAATAGGTATGCATAAGGTACTGTGAACATTTAGAATGAAAAACCTTTTTTTCATTCCCTCTTCAGTGAATGACTGTTTAGAAAATAATACACAAAACATTTTGTTCTGGTGCTAGGGGATAAAACCAGAAGCATTTGACCTCTGAACTAGACTCCAGTCCAATTTTATTTTTTATTTTGAAACAGTCTCAAGTTCTGAAACTAGCCTTAAAACTGCAATTCTCCTGTCTCAGTCTGCCAAGTACTGGGATTACAGGCATTTACCAAGATACTGGACATACGCATATGTAGGTGTAACTTAGCCTTAGCAGAGGTCCTGGGCAAATTTGGTGCTCAAATGACCTGTTAAGGAAGTAAACTTAATCCAAGCATGTTAGCATGAGTGTGGTCGTGTGTGCCTATTCTCCATCACAGGTTCAAAGACAATCTCTGCTTCTAACTAAATAGGGCAGGGCATATAACTTGGAGGTAGCATGCCCTTGGGTTCAATCTCCAGCATCACACCAAAAAGTACAGTTTAGCTAGGTGCCTTGACCCACAATTTCAGTACTTGGAAGGCTGAGCTAGAATCACAGGTTCACTGGAAGTGTTGGTGCACACTTATAAGTAATCCCAGTACTTGGAGACTGAGACCGGAGAATCGTAGGTTTGTGGCCAGCTTTAGCTACTTAGGACCTCCACAACTCAGACCTTGTTTCAAAATAGTAAAAATTTAAAAGTAATAAAATAGGACTGGAGGTATAGCTCGGAGGTAGAATACTCCTGAGCTTCATCCACAGTGCTGGGAATAAAAAGGACTGCAAGCTGAGCTTGGTGGCACATGCTTGTAATTCCAGTGCTTGGGCTGAGACAGGAGGATCACAGGTTAAGGGCCAGTCTTAGCCACTTAGACCCTGTTTCAAAATAACTAGCCATGATGGGTCACCATTGGTGAGGAAAGCCAGGTAGGCTGTAGTGCAGGGCCTCCCAGAGCTCCCTCCTCCCACCTCTCCAGCCTAGGAGGTCTGAAATGGTATGCTGCTCCTTACCACACCTGGATGAGGAGGGATGGGGGGGGGGGTACTGGGGGTGGAACCCATGGGCATTCTACCTCTGAGCTATACTCCCAGACCTATTTTATGCTGCCCGGGCATGGTGGCACACAGTTGTAATCCAAGCATTTGGGAGGTGGAGACAGGATCTTGGTTTGCAGCCAGCCTTAGCTACTACTTAGGCCCCTTAGCAACTTAGACCCTGTTTCAATCATAAAAAGGACTAAAAAATAGGGCTGGGAGTGTAGCTTGGAGGTAGAAAGCCCCTGGGTTCCATCCCTAGTACTGCAAAAAAAAAAAAAAAAAAAAAAACCACAATTAGTGGGGGGGAGGGTTCTTTTGTTTTGGAAACACCAGCCATTCTTCCTCTGAGCCCACCCCAGCCCTACTTATGTATGTATATGTATTTTATGTAGTGGGAATGGAACAAAGGGGAATTTACCTCTGAGGTACACCCCCAGCCCTTTTTTTTTTTTTTTTTTTTTTTGGTAGTACTGGGGTTCCTGGAAACCCTTTGACCTCTGGGCTACACTCCCAGACATATTTTTTTTATTTTAAATTTTTATTTAGAAATAGGGTCTCAGGCCAGCAAGGCTGGCTTTGAACCTGCGCAATCCTTCTGTCTCCTTCCAAGGGCAGAGATTACAAGCCTGCGCCACCACACCCGGCTCCCAGCCTTTTTTTTTTTTTTTTTTTTTTTTTTTTTTTTTTTTGCGGGTCTGGGGATGAAACCCAGGGGAATTCGACCTCCAAGCTACACCCTCTGCCCTTTTTTTATTCTTTATTTTTGAAACAGGGTCTCACTGAGTTGCAGAGGGCCTCACTAATTAGCTGAGGCTGTCTGCAAACCACGATCTTCTGGTCACAGCTTCCCAAATGCTGGGATTACTAACGTGCGCAACACACCCAGTTTTTCAGCCCTATTTTTATTCTTTTATTTGAAACAGTCTCACTGAGTTGTAAAAGATCGCACTAAGTATATGAGGCTGTCTTAGATCCTCCTGTCATAGCCTCCCAAATGCTGGATTACTAGCATATGCCACCATGCCTGGCTTTATTCTGTATTTTGAAACAGGGTCTCACTAAATTGCAGAAGATACCACTAAATAGCTGACTAAATAGCTGAAGGTGGCCTCTAACCTGCAGTCCTATTTGAGCTTCCCAAGTACTGGGATTACAAGCATGTGCTATCATGCCCAACTAATTGGCATGATATATGTGGGTCTAGGGATAGAACCCAGGGGCTTTTTTTTTTTTTTTTTTTTTCCCTGCAGTACTAGGGATAGAACCCAGGGGCATTCTATGTCCGAGCTATACCCCCTGACCTTTTTTTATTTTTTTTTTATTTTTTGGTACTGAAGATTGAACCCAGGGGCATATTATTACCTCTGATCTATATCCCCAGCCTGATTTTATCCTTTATTTTGAAACGGTCTCACTAAGCTGCTGAGGTCCATACTAAGTAGCTGAGGCTGGTCACAAACTCGGATCCTCCTGTCTCAGCCTCCCAAGTCCTGGAATTACAAGCATGGGCCACCACACTGGGCCCCAGCCCTATTTTTTTTTTTTTTTTTTTTTTTTTTTTTTTTTTTTTGCCGGTCTGGGGATGGAACCCAGAGGCATTTTACCTCTGAGCTACACCCCCTGCCCTATTTTTTATTCTTTATTTTGAAACAGGATCTCACTAAGTAGCTGAGGCTGTCCGTGAACCGCGATCCTCAGGTCTCAGCCTCCAGAATGCTGGGATTACACGCATGCGCTACCAGGCCCGGCTGGATTTCTACCTTTAAATTATAACCCTAGCCAGGCGTGGTGGCGCACACTTGTAATCCCCACGCTTCAGAGGCTGAGACAGGAGGATTGCGCAGGTTCGAAGCCAGCCTCAGCTACTTAGGCTCTCAGCAACTTAGTGAGACCCTGTTTCCAAATAAAATATAAAATAGGTCTAGGAGTATAGCCCGGAGGTAGAAAGCCTCTGGGTTTCACCCCCAGTACCACCAAAAAAAAATAACCCTAGCCCTGTTTTATTCCTTGTTTTATTTATTTATTTTTTGGTACTGGGGATTAAATCCATGGACATTCTACCTCTGAGGTATACCCCCATCATGATTTTTTTTTTCTTTTGGTGGTACTGGGGTTCCTGAGAGCCCTTCTACCTCTGGGCTACACTCCCAGACCTATTTTTACTTTTTTTTTTTTTTTTTTTTTGAAACAGGGTCTCCTAAGCTAGCACATGCGGCTGGCTTCGAACCTGTGCGATCCTCCTGTCTCTGCCTCCCAAGCGTGGGGATTACAAGCCTGTGCCACCACACCCGGCTTTTTTTTTTTTTTTAATTGCAACCCTGGGGATGGAACCCAGGGGCATTCTACCTCCGAGCTATACCCCAGCATTATTTTATTTTTTTTATTTGTGCAGGTGTGTGTGTGTGTGTGGTACTGGGGGTGGAACCCAGGGGCTTTTCTACCTCTGGGCTATACTCTCAGACCTATTTTTATACTTTTTTGGAAAGAGGGTCTCACTAATTTGCTGAGACCCTCACTAAGTAACTGAGGCTGGCTTCAAACGTGTGCAATTCTTCTGTCTCAGCCTCCCAAGGGCTTGGATTACAAGCATGCGCCACCACACCTGACTTTTTTTTTTTTTTTTTTTGCAAGTCTGGGGATGGAACCCAGGGGCATTCAACCTCTGAGCTACACCCCCTGCCCTATTTTTTATTCTTTTATTTTGAAACTGGGTCTCAGTGAGTTGCAGAGGGCCTCACTAAGTAGCTGAGGCTGTCCGCGAACCGCGATCCTCTGGTCTCAGCCTCCTGAATGCTGGGATTATAAGCGTGCGCCACCATGCCTGGCTTTGGTCTTTTTACATAAAGGTGTAAATATGACTTTTTTTTTTTGGTGTGACACTGGAGACTGAGCCCAGGGACATTCTCCCTTAAGGTGTGTGTCAGTTCTATTTTTTATTTTGAAACAGTGTTTGAGCTGGGGATGATGGTGTATGCCTGTAATCCCAGCATCTGGGAGGTGGAGACAGGAGGACTACAGTTCACAGACAGCCTCAGCTACTCAGTGAGGTGCTCTGCAATTCAGTCAGATCCTGTTTCAAAATAAAAACAGGGTTTCACTGGATTGCATTGGGATTTTAAAACAGGGTTTCACTGGATTGCAAAGGGCCTCACTAAAGCTGAGGCTGACCACAAACTGCGATCCTCCTGTTTCAGCCTCTCAAGTACTGGGATTACAAGTGAGCACCACATTTATTTATTTATTTATTTGTTTATTTATTTATTTATTTATTTATTGCAGTTCTGGGAATGGAACCCAGGGACATTCTACCTCTGAGCTACGCCCCCAGCCTTTTTTACTTTTTTTTTTTTTTTTTTTTTGCAGTACTGGGGATGAAACTCAGGGACATTCTGACATTCTAACTCCTAAGTACACCCCGGCATTATTTTATTCTTTATTTTAAAACAGGGTCTCAGCCGGGCGTGGTGGCACACACTTGTAATCCCCGTGCTTGGGAGGCTGAGACAGGAGGATTGCACAGGTTCAAAGCCAGCCTCAGCTACTTAGGCTCTTAGCAATTTAGACCCTGTTTCCAAATAAAATATAAAATAGGTCTGGGAGTATAGCCTGGAGGTAGCAAACCCCTGGATTCCACCCCCAATAAGTACCATACACACAAACACAAAAGTTACTGTGAAGCCGGGTGTGGTGGCAAATGCTTGTAATCCCAGCATTTGGGAGGCCAAGACTGGAGGATGGCAGTTCATGGGCAGCTTTAGCTACTTAGGCCCTTTGCAACTCAATGAAACCCTGCTTCAAAATAAAGAATAAAAAAATAGGGCTGGATTTGTAGCTCAGAAGTAGAATGCCCCTGGGATTCATCCCTATTACCACAAAGAAAAAAAAAAAAAAGAATAGAAAATAGGGCTAGGGGGCAGAGCGTGGTGGTGCATGCTCGTAATTTCAGCATTCAGGAGGCTGAGACAGGAGGATCGCGATTCATGGACAGCCTCAGCTACTTAGACCCTCTGCAACTCAATGAGACCCTGTTTCAAAATAAAGAATAAAATATAGGGGGCTAAGGGTATAGCTCAGAGGTAGAATGCCCCTGTTTTCCAAACCCTGGTACCACAAAGAGAAAAAAAAGGAAGGAAGAAAGGGAGGGAGGGAGGAAGAAAGAGGGCTAGGATGTAGCTTAGAGGTAGAACACCCCTGGGTTCAAACCCCAGTACCAAAAATAAACAAATAAAGCAACCAGGCATGGTGGCACACACTTGTAATCCCAGAGCTTGGGGGCTGAGACAGGAGGATCTCACAGGTTCGAAGCCAGTCTCAGATACTCAGTGAGTCTCTCAGCAACTTAGTGAGATCCTGTTTCTGAATAGAGTATAAAATAAATAGGTCTGTGAGTATAGCCCAGAGGTATAAAAGTCCCCAGGTTCTACCTTCAGAACCACAAACACACACACACAAAAAGCCAGGTTTAGTGACTTATGCTTATTATAATCCACAGATTTTATTTATTTACTTATATATTTTTTGTGGTCTTGAGGATTGAACCAAGGGGCATTCTACCTCAGAGCTACATGCCCTGCTCTATTTTATATTTTTTTAATATTTATTTATTTATTTAGTACTTAGATGGAACCCAGGAGCATTCTACCTCTGAGCTATACCACCCGCCCTATTTTTTTTTCTGAAACAGAGGGCCTCACTAATTACCCGAGACTGTCCTCAAACCACAATCTTCCTGTCTCAGCCTCCCAAATGCTGGGATTATAAGCATTTGCCACCTTGCTGGGCTATTTTTTATTTTATTTATTGATTGATTGATTGATCGATTGAAACTGGGGATATAACCCAGAGGCATTCTATCTCTGAGCTATACCCTGGCCCTATTTTTTATTTTTAAACAGGGTCTTGCTAAGCTGGGTGTGGTGGCGCACGCTTGTAATCCCCGCACTTGGGAGGTTGAGACAGGAGGATCGCACCGGTTCAAAGCCAGCCTTAGCTACTTAGTGAGGCTTCCAGCAACTTAGTGAGACCCTGTTTCCAAATAAAATATATATTTAAAAAAAAAGGTCTGGGAGTATAGCCCGGAGGTAGAAAGCCTCTGGGTTCCACCCCCAGTACCACCTAAACAGGGTCTTGCTAATTTGCAGAGGACCTCACTAAGTAGCTGAAGCTGGCTTCGAACCCTTGATCCTCCTATCTCAGCCTCCCAAATTCTGGGATTTCAAGTGTGTACCACCATGCCCAGCTCATATTTTGTGATATTTAGTAGGATCACAGGTTTAACACCAGCCTTAGTAATTTAGGTAAGCTCTGAGGAGGTGCTCTGGTTTCCCTTTTCCCAGTTTTTTTGTTTGTTTGTTTTGTTTTGTTTTTCTTTACTTTTTTTGTATTGGGAATGAAACCAGGGTCATTCTACCTCTGAGCTACATACCAGCAGCCACACCCCCCAGCACTTTTTATTCTTTTTATTAAACAGGGTATCACTAGGTTGCTGAGTCTCCTTACCTTGCTGAGGCTGTGCTCAAACCTGTGATCCTCCTGTCTTAGCATCCCAAGTAATGGGGATAGAACTCAGGGGTATTCTACCTCTTAGCTATACCCCCAGCCCTATTTTTTTAGTTTATTTATTTATTCATTTACTTATTTATTTGCAGTTCTGGGAATGGAACAGGTTTGAGCACAGCCTCAGCAAGGTAAGGAGACTCAGCAACCTAGTGATACCCTGTTTAATAAAAAGAATAAAAAGTGCCTGCCTTCCAAGCGTGGGGATTACAAGCGTGCACCACCACGCCCAGCTCTAGTCTTTTTATTTTTAAAAATTTATTTATTTTACACTGGGCGTAGGTGGCACACGCTTATAATCCCTGTGCTTGGGAGGCAGAGACAGGAGGATCCGGCCTGTTGGAAGCCAGCCACGCTGGCTTGAGAGACCCGGTTTCCAAATTTAAAAAAAGCATAAAATAGGTCTGGGAGTGTAGCCCAGAAGTAGAAGGGTTTTCAGAAACCCCAGTACCACCAAAAATAAATAAATAAATACATATATAAATACATAAATACATAAATATTATTTATTTATTGGCATTACTGGGAATGGAACCCAGAGGCATTCTATCTTTGAGCTATACCCACAACCTTATTTTTTATTCTTTATTCTGAAACAGGGTCTCACTGAGTTGCAAAGGGCCTTACAAAATAAGTAGTAGCTGAGGCTGTCCTTTAACATGGATTCTCCTGTCTCTGCCTACAAGTGCTGGGATTACAAACCTGTACCACTACGCTCAGCTTTGTCTTTTTTTATTTTTTAAATTTTTTTTTGCAGGTCTGAGGATGGAACCCAACTGTATTCGAGCTCTGAGCTACACCCCCTGTCCTATTTTTATTCTTTTTTTTTTTTTTTTTTTGGTGGTACTGGGGATGGAACCCAGGGGCCTTCTACCTCCGGGCTACAATCCCAGACCTATTTTATATTTTTATTTGGAAACAGGGTCTCTTAAACCAACGAGGCTGGCTTCAAACCTGTGCGATTCTCCTGTCTCTGCCTCTCAAGCACGGGGATTACAAGTGTGCACCACCATGCCTGTCTATTCTTTATTTTGAAACAGGGTCTTACTAAATTGCGGAGGGCCTCACTAAGTAGTTGAGTCTGTCTGTGAATTGAAGACCTCCAGTCTCAGCTTCTGGAAGGCTGGAAATACAAGTGTGTGCCTCCATGGCGCCCGGCTTTTTTTTTTTTTTTTTGCGCGCGCGTTTGAGGATGGAACCCAGGGACATTCTACCTCCCAGCTACATCCCCTGCCCTATTTCTTATTCTTTATTTTGAAATAGGGTCTCACTGATTTGCGGAGGGCCTCAATAAGTAGCTAAGGCTAGCCGCGAACAAGCGATCTTCAGGTCTCAGCCTCCAGAATGCTGGGATTACAAGCTTGGGCCACCATGCTGGCTTGTCTTTTTATTTTTGAAACAGGGTCTCACTGATTTGCAAAGGGCCTCACTAAGTACTGAGGCTGTCCGCGAACCACGATCCTCTGTCTCAGCATCCCAAATGCTGGGATTTCAAGTGTGCGCTACCATGCTCTGCTAGTCTATTTATTTATTTATTTATTTATTTATTTATTTATTTATTTATTTATTTACTTACTTACTTACTTACTTATTTTGCTGCTGGGATGGAACCCAGAGTCTTTCTACCTTCGGCTACACTCTCAGACCTATTTTCTATTTTATTTGGAAACAGGGTCTCACTAAGTAGCTGAGGCTGGCTTCTTCTTTTTTTTTTTTTTTTTTTTTTTTTTGGTACTGGGGGTGGAACCCAGAGGCTTTTCTATCTCTGGCCTATACTCCCAGACCTATTTTATACTTTATTTGGAAACAGGGTCTCACTAAGTTGCTGAGAGCCTCACTAAGTAGCTGAGGCTGGCTTTGAACCTGCGCAATCCTCCTGTCTCAGCCTCCCAAGTGTGGGGAATTACAGCCTGGGCCACTATGCTCTTAGCATTGTAGGGAAACTGTGTTGTACAATAAAGAAGAAGCCAGGCATCTTGGCACACTCTGGTAATCCCTCTGTTTGGGAGGCTGACACAGGAGGATCCTGCGGATCCTGGCCAGCCTCAGCTACTTGGGCCCTTTGCAACTCAGTGAGACCCTGGATCAAAATAAAGAATAAAAAGAGCCAGGCGTGGTGGTGCACTCTTGTAATCCCAGCATTGGGGAGGCAGAGACAGGAGGATGGTGGTTCACGGCCAGCCTTAGCTACTTTTTTTTTTTTTTTTTTGGGTGGTACTGGGGTTCCTGGAAGCCCTTGAACCTCCGGGCTACACTCCCAGACCTATTTTATATTTTTATTTGGAAACAGGGTCTCCTAAAACAGTGCAGCTGGCTTCGAACCTACGCGATCCTCCTGTCTCTGCCTCCCAAGTGCGGGGATTACAAGCGTGCGCCACCACGCCCAGCTCTTAGCTACTTTTTGAAGCCCCTTACAACTCAGAGAGACCCTTTTTCAAAATAAAGAATAAAAAAATAGGGCTAGGGGCATAGTACGGGGTTAGAATGCCCTTTGGTTCCATCCTTAGTACCGCAAAATAAATAAGTATATAAATAAAGAATAAAAACAGGGCTCTGGCAGGAAATGGTGGCCCAAATTTCTAATCCCAGCATTTAGGAGGCTGGGACTGGAGGACTGCAGTTCACTTACAGCCGCAGGTATTTAGCAAGGCCCTTCGCAACTTAATGAGACCCTGTTTCAAAAATAGAAAATAGCCGGTGTGGTGGCGCATGCTTGTAATCCTAGCATTTGGGAGGCTGAGACCTGAGGATTGGGGTTCAAAGACAGCCTCAGCTACTTCGTGAGACCCTTTGCAACTCAGCGAGACCCTGTTTAAAAATAAAGAATAAGCCGGGCGTGGTGGCGCACACTTGTAATTCCTGCACTTGGGGGGCTGAGACAGGAGCATTGCACAGGTTCGAAGTCAACCTCGCTGGTTTAAGAGACCCTGTTTCCAAAAAAAGAAAAGAAAGACCCTTTTCTAAATAAAAATATAAAAATAGGTCTGGGAGTGTAGCCCGGGGATAGAAGGGTTTCCAGGAACCCCAGTACCACCAAAACAAACAAACAAACAAAAGAATAAAAATAGGACTTCACTAAGTAGGGATGGGGGTGTATCTCAGGTAGATAGCCCCTGGGTTCTATTCCCAGTACCGCAAAAAATTTAAAAAAAAAAAAATACTTGACCAAATTTATTATTTCCCTTTGTGAATCCCATTTACCCTAAACTAACAAAGAACCATAGCACTTTATTTAGGTTAGATTATCTTGACTTTAAAAAGAAGGTTCTGAGTCTTAATCATCTGTTTTTATTCTTTCTTTTTTGTGGGTCTGGGGATGGAACCCAGGGGCATTCGACCTCCAAGCTACACCCACTGCGCTATTTATTTTTTAAATTATTTTGAAACGGGGTCTAAGTTACAGAGGTCCTCACTATTTAGCTAAGGCTGTCCGTGAACCGCGATCCTCCGGTTTCGGCCTCCCGAATGCTGGTATCACAAGCAAGCGCCACCATGGCCCCGGCTAATCATCTTTCTAAATACCTAACATACATCGTTAGGACGCTGGTTAGTTTTCAAATGTTGTATCTCGTTCAGGTTTCTGACCTGCAAAGCCTCTTGAAAGCTTCCAATCTCACTACTGTGAAAGAAAACACGTATTTGTTTCTATAGAAAACTCCAGACTTTGTCACATGAACCCCCAGTGAATATTTCTGGACAGCACGAGTAGCGTAACCCCCCTCCCCCCTTAGCCTGTCAACCAGCTCAAGGTCCCCGTTTGAGAAAGCCCAAGGACAGGCAAAGGCAGCCCTCGTGCTTCCCGGACTTCCAACAGGAACTCCGCCTTTTTCTATACGTAGTTCCGCCAAATACTCTTTCAGACTGACATTCGTTTGGTTCAATTAGGTCTCAAGGCTCAGAGGGTTGCACCTCCAATGGTAAAAAGAGTTTCAGATTAGCACCCGTTTTGACCAATAGTTGGGAAGGTGAAATCTTATTATCCAATGGGAGTAGCGTTGAGAGTGATGAGCAGCATGTTTACCCAATGAGTGTGTCCTCAACCATAGGCCTCGCCCTAACTGCGGAGTAGCAGGCGGCGAGGACTTCTGCGGCAGTCAGTCTCCGCCCGGACTCCGCCATGTTGAGTCTTGTGGGTCGTGTGGCCGCTGCGTCGGCCTCCGGGGCCTTGCGGGGACTCGGCCCTTCCGCGTCGCTGCCCCAAGCTCCGCTTTTACTTCGGGCCGCCCCGGCAGCGGTCCAGCCTGGTAAGTGTCTTCCTTTAGAAGCCGGGCTTAGTTATACCTCGTGACCTTGAGCCAGGGACGGGTTGTAGCTGGGGCCTAAGGGTTCAGGGGTGCTAAAAAGAAAGAAAAAAAAATACCAGGGACAACGGACCCGCCTTTAATGGTGGGAGACCAAGAACAGATCACCCGTCGGAACTTTCTTCGACCTCGAACTGTCCCATTTTGAGGAACGGCTCTGTGATGAAGCCCAGGTAGGTTCGTGGACCTCAGGGAATGGGGTTCGAGTCGGGCCGAGTGACGGGGTTTTGTGCGCGAGGGTAGGTTCGCTCTGCAGGCGCGTTCTTTTTGCAGCGTGGCCCTCCCCGTGGACACGCCTTCCGCAGAAACGGAAGGAGGCCAAATACTCCTTGTTGGTGAAGTCGAGGCTTTTGTTGACCCTTGACCTGAGCCCATATTTCATCTTTTTGTCTGTTAGCCAGAGACTATGCAGCGCAAACATCTCCGTCACCCAAGGCAGGCCCCGCCACTGGGCGCATCGTGGCGGTTATCGGTGCCGTCGTCGACGTCCAGTTTGATGAGGGATTACCCCCCATTCTAAATGCCCTGGAAGTACAAGGCAGGGAGACCAGACTGGTTTTGGAAGTGGCCCAGCATTTGGGTAAGTAGAATATTTAGGAATATTAAATATCTTGCTAGTCCATTATGAAAAACCAGGCTGTGTCCCTTCTATGATGATTTTATCAAAATGACTTTCGTTCTTCTGAGTTTGCTGAAGCCACATTTAAACACTGAGAAGGAGTCTTGGTTGACTTAAGTCTTTCATACCAGCTACATTAAGTATTTTGATATCCTCTTGTCCTCATGTGTAACCTTGCAATGCCTTTATTTACAGGGGAGAGCACAGTAAGAACAATTGCTATGGATGGGACAGAAGGCTTGGTTAGAGGCCAGAAAGTTTTAGATTCTGGTGCACCAATCAAAATTCCTGTTGGTCCTGAGACCTTGGGCAGAATCATGAATGTCATTGGAGAGCCTATTGATGAAAGAGGTCCTATCAAAACCAAACAGTAAGTCCCTCTTACTAATATACTCATAAGGGAATTGCCTTTTCTTGGAGTTTTACACATTAAGGTGACAATAGAGCAGAATTTTCCTACAAAGAATACTTAAGATGCTAATATATTCAGTTGTTAAAACCATACACGCTTGTAATCCCCGCGCTTGGGAGGCAGAGACAGGAGGATTGCGCAGGTTCGAAGCCAGCCGCGCGCTGGCTTAGGAGACCCTGTTTCCAAATAAAAATGTAAAAATAGGTCTGGGAGTGTAGCCCGGAGGTAGAAGGGCTTCCAGGAACCACAGTACCACAAATAAATAAATAAATAAATAAATAAATAAATAAATAAATAAATAAAACCATACGTAAGCTGGGCCTGGTGGCGCAGGTTTGTAACCAGTAACTGGGAGGCTGAAACAGGAGGATCCCAGGTTCCCAGCCAGCCTCAGCTACTTAGTGAGACCCTGTTTCAAAATAAAGAATAAAATAATAGGGCTGGCTGTGTAGCTTGGAGGTAGATTGCCCCTGGGTTCAATCAATCCCCAGTACCACCACCAAAAAAAAAATCCATAGGCAGTTTTTCTGAAGAAATTAAGGATGCAATAGTTCTGATTTTAGAAACCCGATATTTAGTATCTGAGCTGATTAAAAGGGCTTAGGTTTATGGCTGAGGTTGAGGATTTTTCAAAACTTGGAGGTCTGTTTTCCTGTTGGTATGTGAAGGAATGTTACTGGGTTAGGGCATGGTAAACAAAAAATTTATGACATCTTTAAAGGGAATGGGGATATTGACTTCTGAGATAGTGAAGTTTCCTTAACTATAGAATGTTAAGCTACATGTTACATGATAGCTTAGCTAAGATGTAGACTGGATCCTTTAGGAAAGGATTAGACAAGAGTTGATACGGAGATTTAAGACTATTAAGTTTCATTTCTCAAGGTGCAATGGACAGTGATCCTTTCTTCTCCCCTTAACTCCACAGGTTTGCTCCTATTCATGCTGAGGCTCCTGAGTTCATTGAGATGAGTGTTGAGCAGGAAATTCTGGTGACTGGTATCAAGGTTGTGGATCTGCTGGCTCCCTATGCAAAGGGTGGCAAAATTGGTATGTTAGTGGTGGGTGCACACTTCACTAATCTAATATAGAGTGAATATTGATATCTATCCCTCACTGATGAGTAGCTTCTGACTTTCGTTCTTCTGAGTTTGCTGAAGCCAGATGCCATTCCTGAGAAGGGAAAAGATAGATGGAAACAAGTTTTTTTCTTTGAACTTTGCTTTATTTGAGAATATAGAGCTTTTATATTATTTCTTAACCTCTTCTAGGGCTCTTTGGTGGTGCTGGAGTTGGCAAGACAGTACTGATCATGGAGTTAATCAACAATGTCGCCAAAGCCCATGGTGGTTACTCTGTTTTTGCTGGTGTTGGTGAGAGAACTCGTGAAGGCAATGACTTATACCATGAAATGATTGAATCTGGTGTTATCAACCTAAAAGATGCTACCTCCAAGGTGAGCACTGAACTGAGTAATGGTTCACATAGTGGTTGTGCTAGAAAACTTACATCTAAAGGTGTGTGTGTGTGTGTGTGTGTGTGTGTGTGTGTGTGTGTGTTTTACTGGGTATTGAACCCAGGGGCATTCTATCTTCAAGCTACACTCCCAGCCCTATTTTTTATTCTTTATTTTGAAACAGGGTCTCACTGAGTTGCAAAGGGCCTCCTCACTAAGTAGTTGGAACCCAGGGGCATTCGATCACCAAGTTACACCCCCTGCCCTATTTTATTTATTCTTTAATTTGAAACAGGGTCTCACTAAGTTGCAGGGGGCTTCACTAAATAGCTGAGGCTGTCTGTGCACCATGATCCTCCAGTCTCAGCCTCCCAAATTCTGGAATTACAAGTGTGTGCCACCACGCCTGGCTCTCAGCCTATTTTTTATTCTTTATTTTGAAACAGGGTCCTGTAACTCATTAAGTTACAAAGGACCTCACTAAATAGTCTTTGAACTGTGATCTGCCTGTCTCAGCCTCCCAAATGCTGGGATTTCAAGCATGTATCATCACACCCGGCTTTTCTTTTTTTTTCCCCAGTACTAGGGATTGAACCTAGGGGCATACTACCTCCAACCTACACCCCCAGCCCTATTTTTTACTCTTCATTTGGAAACAGGGCTCAATAAGTAGCTGAGGCTGGCTGTGAACCTCTGATCCATCTGTCTGAGCCTCCCAAGTACTGGGATTACAATTGTGGGCCACCATGCCCAGCTTATATTTTCATTTTAGTGTCCAGGACTACAACAGGTCTGGGAGTATAGCCCGGAGGTAGGCCTTCCAGGAACCCCAGTACCACTTAAAAAAAAAAAAGAGCCAGGCCTGGTGGTGCACACTCGTAATCTCAGCATTCAGGAGGTTTGAGACCGGAGGATCACAGTTCGCGGACAGCCTCAGCTACTTAGTAAGGCCTGCAACTCTCTTTCAAAATAAAGAATTAAAAATAGGGTAGGGCGTGTAGCTCGGAGGAGAAATGCCCCTGGGTTCCATCCCCAGACCCGCCAAAAAAATAAAAATAAAAAATCGATCTGGGAGTATAGCCTAGGGGTAGAAGGGCTTCTTTACTATTTTGTATTTCACATCTAATTGGGGAAAGAGATTTTTGCAAACAAGTTGACATTTGAGTAGGATACCAAGTAATGGTTTCTCTTTTTTTTTTTTTTTTTTTTTTTTTTGCGGTACTTGGGGATGGAACCCAGGGACTTCTACCTCCAGGTTATACTCCCAGACCTATTTTACATTTTATTTGGAAACAGGGTCTCACTAAGTTGCTGAGAGCCTCACTAGCTGAGGCTGGCTTTGAACCTGTGCAATCCTCCTGTCTCAGTCTTCCAATTACTGGGATTACAAGTGTGCGCCACCACGCTTTCTCTTTCTGATTGGGGATCTTGGGCATGTGGCTTACATATTATTCCTCTGCCAATTTTTCTGACTTTGTATTATTGTAGGTAGCGTTGGTGTATGGTCAAATGAATGAACCACCTGGTGCTCGTGCCCGGGTCGCTCTCACTGGACTGACAGTGGCTGAGTACTTCAGAGACCAAGAAGGTCAAGATGTACTGCTGTTTATTGATAACATCTTTCGCTTCACTCAGGCTGGCTCAGAGGTAAGAGGGACATCTTAAAAGCACCTGGATAATTGGAGGTTTCTGTGGAATTCTATGGACTAGGCTAGAGGTGTAGACACTTATGACCTTTGTTGTTACTCATTTACTTTAGGTATCTGCCTTATTGGGTAGAATCCCTTCTGCTGTAGGGTATCAGCCTACTCTGGCCACTGACATGGGTACTATGCAGGAAAGAATCACCACTACCAAGAAGGGATCTATCACCTCTGTACAGGTAAGAAAAATGAGTGAAGGGTTAGTTTGTATAAAGGGCTTTTAAATTGGGAGTGGGGAGGATCATGAACTAGAATAATGTGTAAAATTTGGTGTGTGTGTGTGTGTGTGTGTGTGTGTGTGTGTGTGTGTGTGTGTGTAAAGAAATACTCAGCTGCGTGTGGTGGCGCATGCTTGTAATTCCAGCATTGGGGAGGCTGAGACTGGAGGATCATGGTTCATGGACAGCCTCAGCTACTTAGTGAGGCCGTCTGCAACTCAGTGAGACGCTGTTTCAAAAATAAAGAATTAAAAAATAAGGTAAGGGGTATAGCTTGGAGGTACAATGCCCCTGGGTTCCATCTCTAGAACCAACCAAAAGAAAGAAAGAAATACTCATCTAGATAAGTAATTGGGGGTATACATGTAACTGTAGGTCACCAAGAGCTAGTTTCCAGCCTGAAGACATGTGAAACTGAGGAAATTAACCATTAAATATTTACTGAATTAATGTAGAATAGAAACATGTAGAAACATGTAGGTGGTACGCATAGAAAAATTAACTTAAATAGCCTGGTGTGGTGGCTCAGGCCTGTAATCCCAGTAATTGAGAGGCTGGGACAGGACGTGATCACAGGTTGGAGGACAGCCTTATGAAGTAGTGAGACTCATTAATTTAACAAAATGCTGTTTCAAAATAAAACTAAAAAGCTGGTGTGGAGGCACACGCCTGTAAGCCCACCCAGCATTTGGGAGTGAGAAAGTAGGATTGAAGGTTTGAGGCCAGCCTCAACTTCTTAGGTGCTCCACAACTCAGACCCTGTTTCAAAATAAAGAGTAAAAGCTGGGTGTGGTAGCACACACTTGTAGTCCCAGCATTTTGGAAGCTGAGACAGGATCGTGGTTCATTTGTGGACAGCCTCAACTACTTAGTGAGGCCCTTTGCAACTCAGTTAGATCCTGTTTCCAAATAAAAAACAAAAAAGGAAAAGGGATATATTCAGAGGTAGAATGCCCCTTGTTTTCATTCCAAAAAAGTACCGCAAAAAAAAAAAAAATAGGGCTGGGTTATATCTTGTAGGTAGAATGGACCCAGATTCAGTCTCCAGTACCACACACAGAAAAATAACTAAAAAAGCTAAGTGTGATGGTGCATGGGAGGCTGAGGCCGGATTGCCGGTGTTTGAGGCCAGTCCAAACAACTTTGTGACTCTTTGGCAACTTAATCCCTGATAACCAGTACCATGAACACACACAAATAAAGGAAAGAAATTAACTAAAAATGTGGGTATGTGGCTAAGTTGTCATTTTCATGATGGTGTTGTTTATTGTAGAAACAGGGCCTTTCTAGGTTGATAGTATCTCATTACTTTCTGAGGTTGTACTCAAACCTGCAATCCTCCTGTCTCAGCCTCCCAAGGACTGGGATTATAGGTGTGCACCACATGGGGTGCTCTATCTGTGAGATACACTCCCAACTGTATTTTACTTAGTTTTATTAAATTTTGGAACAAGCCATGCGTGGTGGTGCATGCTTGTAATCCCAGTGCTTTGGAGGATTGCAAAGGTTTGAAGACAGCTTCAGCTACTTAGGCTCTCCGCAACTTAGTGAGACCATAATGTATAAAATAGACTTGGGAATATAGCCCGGAAATAGAAAAGCCCCTGGGTTCCACCCCAGTACCACAAAATAAATAAATTTTGGAACAGGCTCACTACGTTGTAGTTGCCTCCTTAAATTTGGAACCTGTAATCCTGTCTCAGCCTTCTAAGTACTGGGATTACAAGTGTGAACCATCATACCCCACTTTTTTTGGGGGGGTACTGGGGATAGAACCCAGGGGCATGTCTCAGGCTCCCAAATAATGTTGGCATTAACAAGCGTGTACAACCACGCCCAGCTTTATTTCATTTTATTTTCCTTATTTATTTATTTATTCATTTATTGGGTCTGGGGGTGGAACTCAGGGGCATTCGACCTCTGAGCAACACCCCATGCCCTATTTTTTATTATTTATTTTGAAACAGGGTCTCACTAAGTTACAGAGTGCCTCACTAAGTAGCTGAGGCTGTCTGTGAACCTATGATCCTCTTGTCTCCTGAATGTTAGGATTACAAGCGTGTACCATAATGTGCAGCTTTTTTTTTTCAATTAAAAAAAAAACTTGCCAGGCGTGGTGGCGCACACTTGTAATTCCTGTGCTTGGGAGGTGGAGACAGGAGGATCACTCAGGTTCAAAGCCAGCCTCTCTGGCTTAAGAGACCCTGTTTATAAATAAAAGATATAAAAATGGGTCTGGGAGTGTAGCCTGGAGGTAGAAGGGTTTCCAGGAACCCCAGTACCACCAAAAAAAAAAAAAAAAATCTAAGAAGATGGGAGTGTTCTTGCTGCTCTAAATGGTTTCTTGGTTCACTGTAGGCTATCTATGTACCTGCTGATGATTTGACTGATCCTGCCCCTGCCACTACCTTTGCCCATTTGGATGCCACCACCGTGCTGTCCCGTGCTATTGCTGAGCTGGGCATCTATCCAGCTGTGGATCCCCTGGACTCCACCTCTCGTATCATGGATCCCAACATTGTTGGCAGTGAGCATTATGATGTTGCCCGTGGAGTACAAAAGATTCTGCAGGTAAGTGTGCTGCTATGTGGGATCTGGCAATAAAGTTACATGGAAGGGTGTGTGCGTGCACGCATGCGCATTTGTGGTACGCTGGGTATTGAACCCAGAGGCATTCTACCTCTGAAATCTACCCCTAGCCTTCTTTTCTGTGTTTATCTTGAAACAGGTTCTTACTAAGTTGCAGAGAGCCTCACTAAGTTGTTGGGGCTGGCCACAAACCTGAGATCCTCTTGTCTCAACTTCCTAAGTACTGTGATTACAGGCATGGGCCACCACGCTGGGTTGTAGTTTTTTTTTTTTTTTTTTTTTTTTTTGGTGGTACTGGGGGTGGAACCCAGAGGCTTTCTACCTCCGGGCTATACTCCCGGACCTTTTTTATATTTTATTTGGAAACAGGGTCTCAGTAGGTTGCTGAGAGCCTCACTAAGTAGCTGAGGCTGGCTTTGAACCTGTGCGATCCTCCTGTCTCAGCCTCCCAAGCGCGGGGATTACAAGCGTGTCCCACCACGCACGGCTTTGGGTTGTAATTTTAGGATTGTATTAGAGCCAGGCATGGTGGCGCACGCTTGTAATCCCAGCATTTGGGAGGCTGAGACTGGAGGATCACGGTTGGTTCGCAGACCGCCTCAGCTACTTAGTGAGGCCCTCTGCAACTCAGTGAGACCTTGTTTCAAAATAAAGAATAAAAAATAAGGCAGGGAGTATAGCTTGGAGGTCAAATGCCTCTGGGTTCCATCTCCAGACCCACAAAAAAAATAAATTATATTAGGACTGGATCTTTCCTAGTCACTTGGTATTTCCTTTGAAGCCAGGAAAATTGATAGTGAAAGCTAATAAGGGCCCTTGGGTTTCCAAGTGCTTAGGCTTTAGGATTACATTGTTTTCTAATAGTACTTGATAGAATAGAGTTAAAAAAAAAAAGACACCAAGCCAGGCGTGGTGTGGTGGCGCACGCTTGTAATCCCCGCGCTTGGGAGGCTGAGACAGGAGGATCACACAGGTTTGAAGCCAGCCTCAGTTATTTAATGAGGCTCTCAGCAACTTAGAGAGACCCTGTTTGCAAATAAAATATAAAATGGGTCTGGGAGTATAGCCCGAAGGTAGAAAGCCTCTGGGTTCCACCCCTAGTACCACCCAAAAAAAAAAGACACTTATCTCTGGTGAGGGTCCTCTTTTCTGCTAAGCCTGTGACTTTCTTTTTTTTTTTTTTTTTTTTTTTTTCTTTTTCTTTTTTCTTTTTTCAGGTCTAGGGGTGGAACCCAGGGGCATTCTACCTCCAAGCTACACTCCCTGCCCTGTTTTTTTATTCTTTATTTTGAAACAGGGTCTCACTGAGTTGCAAAGGGCCTTACTAAGTAGCTGAGGCTGTCTGTGAACCACGATCCTCCAGTCTCAGCTCCCAAATGCTGCGATTACAAGCGTGCACCACCACGCCCGGCTTGTTTCAACTCTTAGATATTTGCCTAAATTAAAGGAATGCACCAGGCATGGTGGTATATATCTGTAATCCTGGTATGTTGGAGGCTGAGACAGGAGGATTGCAGATTGAAGTCAGCCTCAACAACCGAATCAGACACATCTTGTTTTATTTTATTTACTTTTTTTGCGGGTCTGGGGATGGAACCCAGAGGCATTCGACCTCAGAGCTACACCCCCTGCCCTATTTTTAATTCTTTATTTTGAAACAGGGTCTCACTAAGTAGTTGCAGAGGGCCTCACTAAGTAGTAGCTGAGGCTGTCCGTGAACCGTGAGCCTCCCGTCTCGGCCTCCCGAATGCTGGGATTACAAGTGTGCGCCACCCTGCCTGACACATCCTGTTTTAAAATAAATAAAATAGGGCTGGGTGTATAGCTCAAAAGTAGAATGCCCCTGGGTTCAATCCCGAATACCACACAAAAAATACTGTGAATACTTGCTTTGGCTTCTTTTTTTAATATATATATATAGGACTACAAGTCGCTCCAGGACATCATTGCCATCTTGGGTATGGATGAACTTTCCGAGGAAGACAAGTTGACTGTGTCCCGTGCTCGGAAAATACAGCGTTTCTTGTCTCAGCCATTCCAGGTTGCTGAGGTCTTCACAGGTCATATGGGTAAATTGGTACCCCTGAAGGAGACTATCAAAGGATTTCAGCAAATTTTGGCAGGTGAGATTTTTGAGTACAAAGCTTGAACTTAAAGTAACAAAAATGTTTAAATTTTTCTTTGCAATACTGGAGATATCAAAACCAGTCTACCTTCCATTCTAGGCAAGCAGTCTACCACTGAGGTACATCCTCAGCCCCAGAAACTTAAATCTTGAATTCTTCTGTGCTATGTTCCTGTTCTATCAAACAATATATAATATATTGTATAGTTACTTTGTGTGTGTGTGTGTTTGGTGGTACTAGGGATGGAAACTAGTGTCTTTCTACCTCTGGCTGTACTTCCAGATCTATTTTCTTATTTTTTGTTTGAAAACAGGGTCTCACTTAAGTTGCTGAGAGTCTTACTAAGTAGCTGAGGCTGGCTTCTAACCTGTGACCCTTCTTTCTCAGCCTCCAAAGTACTGGGACTACAAGCATGTGCCACCATACCCGGTTTCCACCAGCCCTTTTGAAACTGGGTTTTGCAAATCGCTGAGGCTGGCTCTGAACTTGTGATCTCCCTCTCTCCCATGCTTGTAATCCCAGTTTTTGGGAGGCTGAAACAGGAGGATCATGGTTCGTGGATAGCCTCAGCTACTTAGTGAGGCCCACTGCCAGTCAGTGAGACCCTGTTTCAAAATAAAGAATAAGCTGAGCGTGGTGGCGCACCCTTAAAATGCCTGTGCTTGGGAGGCAGAGATAGGAGGATCGCGCTGGTTCAAAGCCAGCCTTGTTGGCTTAAGAGACCCTGTTTCAAAATAAAAAGATAAAAAATAGGTCTGGGAGTGTAGCCAGGAGGTAGAAGGGTTCCATCCCCAGTACCATCAAAAAAGTAAAAAAATAAAGAATAAAAAATAGGGCTGAGGATGTAGCTTGGAGGTTGAATGCCCTGGGTTCCATCCCCAATACCTCAAAAATTTTTTTATTCATTTACTTGCTGTATTGAGGATTGAACCCAGACCATTCTATCTCTGAGCTATATACCCCCAGCCCTATTTTATTTCATTTATTTATTTATTTATTTATTTATTGTGGGTCTGGGGTTGGAACCCAGGGGCATTTGACCTCCCAGCTACACCTCCTGCCCTATTTTTTTTTTTTTTAATTTATTTTGAAACTAGGTCTCACTGAGTTGCAGAGGGCCTCACTAAGTAGCTGAGGCTGTCCGTGAACCGCGATCTCCGGTCTCAGCCTCCTGAATGCTGGGATTAAAAGCGTGCGTCACCACGCCTGGCTTTTATTTTTTATTTTGAAACACAGTCTCACTGAGTTGGAAATGACCTCACTGAGTACCTGAGGCTGGCCGCGAACCTGGATCCTCTTGACTCATCCTCCCGAATGCTGGGATTCCAAGTGGGCGCCACCACACCTGGCTCTGTTTTATTTTGAAACAGGTTCTTACTAGGTTAATGAGAGTCTCTCTACTTGCCGAGGCTGCCCTCCCAATCTGTAATCTGATCCTCCTGTCGCAGCCTCTCAAGTGCTAGGATTACCAGTATGCACCACCTCGCCTGGCTTTTTATTTTGAGACATGGTCTTGCTAAGTTGTTTAGGATGGGCTCAAATTTGTGGTCCTCCTGCCTCAGCCTCTTGGTAGCTGGGATTATAGACACGTATGCCTGCACCTGGGTACTTATCCTTTTTGGGGGAGGTGGGTGGCAATGGGGATTGAACAGAAGGCAAGGGGGTACAATACCCTCTGAGCTAAACTGTTAGAGCCCTTTTGTTATTTTTTTTATGACGTATTGAGGATTTAACTCAGGGGCATTTTACCCTCTAATCTTATTTTTTATTCTTTTATTTTTGAAGCAGGGTCTCAGTAGTTGAGGCTAGCCACAAACCTGCTATTCTCCTGTCTCAGCCTCTGAAGTACTGGGATCACAAGTGTGCGCCACCATACCTGACTCCTTTTAATTTTTTATTTTCAAATACTCTCACTAAAGTGTGACTATGATTCTGAGGCTGTCCTCAAAATCTATGATACTCATGTGTTAGCCTTCCAAGGGCTAGAATTACAGGTGCATGCCACCATACCTGGTTTACTCATATCTTTTTTGCAGTACTGGGGATGGAACCCAGGCGCATTTTACCTCTGAGGTACATGCTCAGCCCTATTTTTTATTCTTTATTTTGAAACCAGGTTTCACTGAATTGCAAAGGGCCTAAGTAGTAGCTGAGGCTGTCCTCAAACTGCGATCTGGGACACCACACCTAGCTTTTAACCATTTGTTAAAGGTCCTTCACAAATCAGATTTAAAAGATGAGTAAACTGAGCATGATGACATGTTGTAATCTCAGTACTTGGGAGGCTGACAGGAAGATCACAGGATCAAAGCCAGCCCTAGTAGTGAGGTCTTCCACAAACTTGTAAGACCCTAAAGTTATGAGTAAACTGGCCATGATGATACACAATTGTAATTCAAAATGTGGGAGTCTGAGGCTGGGCGTGGTGGTCCACGCTTGCAATCCCCACGCTTGGGAGGCAGAGACAGGAGGATCGTGCAGGTTCGAAACCAGCCACGTGCACTGGCTTAGGAGACCCTGTTTCCAAATAAAAAATATAAAAATACGTCTGGGAGTGTAGCCCGGAGGTAGAAGGGCTTCCAGGAACCCCAGTACCACCAAAACAAACAGGTACCACCAAAAAACAGGGCTGGGGGTGTAGCTTGAAGGTAGAATGAAAGATGACATTACCGTCTGACTGATGGCCTCAAGTGATGAGATATGTGCCATGCTGCATAAAGTTGGTATCCCTCCACTTACTTGGTTTTTTTTTTTTCCATGTAGGTGAATATGACCATCTCCCAGAACAGGCCTTCTATATGGTGGGGCCCATTGAAGAAGCCGTGGCAAAAGCTGATAAGCTGGCTGAAGAGCATGCATCATGAGGGGTCTTCTGTCCAAACTAAGCACTCATCCTTCAAACTTGTCCCTCTCCTTGCCCTCTAATCCTGAGAGTCACAGTTTTCTGTGTAAGCCACAAAAGAACCTTGATTGAAGGCATTATGTGTTGTCTGAAGACTATTTAAAGTTTCCAATAAAATGGATACCCCTCAGAATTTGCCTGTTTTTGTTTTGACAACATAGCCAGTATTGAAGATTTTGACAGTGGCAACAAGGTTCAATTTTAGCAGAGCAGACTCTATGTATTTGAAATGGGATCATCCTTAAAAGAATAGCCATTCATTTGGATTGATGAGCTTTAGATAGAGTGTGATCTTGGTAGGGTCTTGGCTTTGGCTCTTGTCCCCAGTTCAAAGCAGGCTACATTTCTGCTTCTTGGTTACAAAATAAAGGGATTTATTTAATTTGGGATTTTTTTTATGTACTGGGGATTACCCCCCCCCCCCTGACTATATCCCCAGTCGTTTTGTGTTTTTTCATATAAATTTTATGTGTGTGGTGTTGGGGATTGAACCCTGGGCAATCTACCTCTGAGCTATATTCCCAGTCTATTTTATTTTTGCAGTACTGGAGATTGAGCCCAGGGGCATTCTGCCACCAAGCTACACCCCCAGCCCTATTATTTGTGTGTGTGTGGTACTGGGAGTGGAACTCAGGGGCTCTTCTATCTCCAGGCTATACTCCTATTTTATATATTTTTGGAAACGGGGTCTCACTGAGGCTGGCTTTGAACCTCTGCGATCCTCCTGTCTCAGCCTCCAAAGCGCTGGGATTACAAATGTGTTCCATCATGTCTGGCTATTTTTTATTTTATTTTGAAGCCAAGTCTTAATAAATTGTGGAGGGTCTCAGTAGCCAAGGTTCCCTGTGAACCCGCAATCCTCTAATCTCAGCCTCCCAAGTGCTGGGATTACAAGCCTGTGCCACCACACCCAGCCCAGCCTAATTAATTTTTTTTGCAGTACTGAGGATGGAACCCAGGGGCATTCTACGTCCAAGCTATACCCCCAGTCCTATTTTTTCTTTATTTCTTTGAAACAGAGTCTGAGTTGCAAAGGGCATAACAAAGTACCTGAGGCTGTCCACGGATCATGATCCTCCTGTCTCAGCCTCCCAAATGCTGGGATTACAAGTGTGCACCACCATGCCCGGCGCCTGTTTTATTTTGAAACAAGGTTTTACTAATTTGCAGAGGGTATCACTGAGTTGCTGAAGCTGGCCTCAGATCTGTGATCCTCCCATCTCAGCCTCTGAAGTACTGGAATTACAAGTCTTTGCCACCATCCCTAGTTAAAATAGATTTTTTTAGAAGAGTATTGGTAAGAATGGTTTGGTTCTAGAAGTAATTTATTCTAAGATGAGGTAGGGTATAATCAAAGAATAATGTTGTTATGAAGTGATGAATACCAGACTAGTTAAAATTGAGTTTAAAGGGCCTTTTAAGTCTTAGCTAGGCCTTGATTTCTTCAGAAAGTATTCTTAACTACTTAAGCATTCTCAGCAAGCTTCAACTTGAAGGCTTGATTACCTGATGGTTCAGCGGGGTGGGGGTGGGGGAATAACCACTAGGCTAGCCTGAGCTTTGCTCAGATCCCTTATGAAAATTTGGGAAAGAGATTTAATAATCTGTTACAAGGAGATAGCAATTTTCAGCATAGCTGCATGGAGTTTTGAATCAAAAGAATTAGGTCATTTCCTCTTCCTTTTAGCCCACTAAAGTGCAAAGCCCAATGTCAGATTAGGTGCCCTTGTGTTCTCTGGGTCCAGGCCCATCCTACTGCCCCCTCGTGGTAGCACTGGAGAGTGCAAGAAAGTCTGATATCACCATTTTGAAATCCATAAAGGCCATTTGCTGGGAGGTGGTTCTCATCTAATGACTGTTTACAAACCAGCTGGGGCTTTTGTCCTGAGGAGGAGTCTGCATCTGTAGCTCCACCCCCTGAGGCCTTCACGTTGGGTAAAAGCTGGGCGGTGACGAGTTGAGCTCCCAATTCAGAGGCCCCCAGGGGCTGAAGGCTGGGGAGGGGCCCTGGGAGAGGTGCCAGGGGTGGAGTAGGGGCCTCAGCTTCCTCCCATCTGCCTCAAACGTCCTTGGCTCCAGTCTCTCCGGTGGCACGATCTGGACGGAAGGTGGAGCCCCTGAGCTGCTTGTGCCTGGTAGTTTGCTCCCAGAAAAGCTTGGATTTGGGGAAATGCTGAGTTATGGGGGTGGGGACATTTCCTACACATCCAGCCCCTGGAGTGGATAAGAAGCTGGTGGAGGAGGCTGCAAGGTATTGGTCAGCCCTTTCTGCTTTGTTTTCCCAGTCACCCAGATGCAGATCTGGGAACTGAAATCCTAAAGGTCATTTGCATCCCTCCACCCCTTCCCCTGACACCTTTGGGTCCTTCAGCATTTATCGAGAAACTTCTCCCTTTTACTAGCTGCAAGCATTTATTTCCTTCCCCCTTTACGTGGCTTTTACCAGGCTACAGAAGTGTCAACACAGTTCTAACCTTCCTCCATATTTCTCCTGATCTGCCCTGTCCTTGCCTCCTCCCTCTCTCCACCCAGAGAAAGCCCCGCCCCTCCCTCCTCCCTCCCCACCCCAGTCTGTCACACAGGGACATCACCCTACAGCAGTTCAGGCTGTGTGGTTCGCAGGAAGCATACATAGGCTTTTTGATTCTTGCTAGTTCCCAGCTCACAGTTTGGGAGGATCTAATACCAGCCTTGGTGTGAAGGGGGGCCCAAGGACAGTGAAGAGCCAGGTGGTCCCAGCTTGGAGCTCTGCCAGACTGACATGGGTGAGTACAGGGCCAGCCCTGGGGAAGGCCCGAGGGATGCCTTGCTCCTTCCTTGGCTGACTCAGCAGGGGTGGGGCCTAACCTTTGCTCATTTGGGGGGGGGGTGAAGGAAAGGAAATGGGACTTTGGGGGGAACACAGGGCTCTGTTGGAGAGGCTGCCCACCACGGGATCCTAGCACTGCAGGCTCCAACTGTAAGGAAGCCTTCCCCCCCCAGCCTGTGGCGTAGGCCTGGGCTTTCTCCTCTTCCACATGGAGTAATGCCCCTCGCTCCTTCCCAGCTGGAGAGATCTGAGTAACATTTTGCAGTACTCATTGTTAGCCCCCACAGAAGTAAAGCCCACTTTCGGTAGTGTTGGAGCTCCTTTGAGGTGCCTTCTCTTCCCCATAATTTCTCTCAGGCCTTTTAAGTCCTGTCTTCTCTCCTCCTCCACTCTAACCACCCCAGGTGGGGGCTAAACTGAGCAGCTGCTTCCTGTTGCCCCAGAGGTTGCTGCAAGAGAGGTGGTGGTTGGAGCAAAACTGAACTAGGAATAAAGGCGATTCTCAAGGTCCCACAGCGCCTCGCTAGGGTGTTATGGATGGCCTCCACACTAGTCGCTGAGGACACAGAGAGAGGTAGGGCTGAGGCTGGGAGACAGGAGAGGTTTGCCCTTGTGGCTTCCCGATTCTAGAAGCTCCACGGCTGTGGGATGGGGCCCGACGAGCAGAAGCACGGAACCTGTTCACCTAGTAGGGCGTTGTGCGTGACCCTCAGCACGCTCGGCCTTCATTTTCCGTCCCTTTCCCTCCGGCCTCCATGGAGTCCTTGAGGCGCCCACTGCCCTCTCCGCTTTCTCTGTGAAGAGGTCTTTGCTGGTGCCCCGGGAGCGCAGGCCGAGCTCTCCCAAGTACTGCCGTTCGGAGCCACCACCATCCCCCACTTCGCCACTGAAGTTTCTGCCTCTTCCTGGGATCTGTTCTCTTCCTCCATCTGGGATCCTTCCTGGTTCTGGCCTCTAGGAGACGCCACCCGCTTCCCCCTCCCCCAACGGATCCTCGGCGACGCGCTCCCCAGGCGCTCGGGCTCGCCCTCGGCGCTCTGCCCCTTTAAGCGCCACCTCCCCCTCCGCCGCGGCCCGGGCTGGGGGAGGAGGCGCCGCCGCCCCGCTCGGCCACCTGCGCCGCCGCCGCCGCCGCCCGCGGCCGGCCCTGCTCCAGGTGAGGCCCGGCGGCCGCCCCGGCCCCCGCCCCGGTCCGCGAGCCCGCCCTCCGCTGCGGAGCTGCCCTTCCTCTCCCCCCGCACCATCTACTCGCCCGTTTCTCCTCTGCCCTCCTCGACCGGAATCCAGAGGCTTCTCCCGTCTCCGCCATCCTCTCGGGTACCCCCTCCTACGCCGGGCCCAGGATCTCCCATCCCCCGCGCCTCCCTCGCCAGAAAACATCTCCCGCGGTCTAGGCTTCGCCTCCTCCCCTCTGGAATTAGCGCTTTCCCACGCCATCCTAACCCCAGTGGGAGGGGGGATAACCGCCACCCCAACTCCTCTCCTTCCCATAGTAGGGCGGGGTGGGGGAGCTGACAGCCACTATCGCAGCCCCTCAAGTTCGGCTAAGTCTCACCTAAAGCAGTTCTGGGGCTCCTCCCTCTCTCCTCTCCCCTTAACCTCCGTAGTTTGGGGTCCGACCTGCACCGTCCGCAGAACCCCGGTGGGAAGGGCCTGGGGATGGCTGCCCCAGCCCCTCCCCCAGAATACAGGAGCCGCGGGTCCCGGCGCCGCCGAAACCTGGCGATCCTGACTCTGGAGGCTGTTGGGGGAGAAGGGATTGGGGGTGGGGCTAAGGGTAAGGGAGCCCGGACGCTGGGTGATGCCGGAGCCACCCAGCTCCTCTGCTCAAGTGCACAGGGAGCCCCCAGCCCCAAGGAAACACGAGCCTTCTCCTAGGCCCATCATAGAGACACCCACTGGAAAGTTTAGGAATAAGACCGTAAATATGAAGGGCAACGGGCTGGTTGGAGGGCAGACCAGGAGGGGTGGTACTTTTAAAGTGGTGTGGGATAACCTAGCATTAATACAGAGGGGAGGAGACTGTTTTGCTCTAACCTGAGGGGGAGGGGTCCAACTGGAATGGTTACAGGGCTGAGAGCCATCTACTAGATCCTATTAACAGAATGATCCATTTGGCCAGCGAAGGAAGGGAGGTCTTTTATAATTACCTCACCTCCAGAGGGGAATCCTCCGCAGTCCACCCGCACACCAGCTCTGTTCCTTCTTTTGTGCTGATTCCTACCCACTACCTCCAGAATTAGGGGATGGGCTGTGGAGATTGGCTTTAGACTCTCCTGAGACCGTCCCAGGCGGCTGGGAGAGGCCTAGGGAAGAGAGAGTGGTCAGCACTGGTGCTTGGGTCTGGAGCGGGAGAGCGAAGGAGGCTGGATGCGCACGACTCTCCTCCTCTCCCTTCCGCCTCTCAGCCCCAGCCATCTGGCTCCAGAGTGGAGCCAGGCAGGGTGGCAGCTGACCCCAGAGTTGGGGAGATGCAGCAGAAGCCCGGGGAAGGTGAGAAGGGAGAGCAGGTGCTAATTTCTCCCTCCCTTTTCTCATTCTTGTCCTCTGGCCTGACTTGATGGGGAGGTTCAATCTATTCCCTAGACACTGTTCTCACAGGTTGCTGATAAAATAACCATTTGTTCCTTCCCCTTTCTGATACCTTCTTTAAGGGAGGCGGGTGGGCAGTGGGCCACATCTGATGGAACCGAGGAATGTTTGGGGACCTATGGGGTCAGCCTGCCCTCTGTCGTCTGGATGAGGGGAGAAGCCACAGCTGCTGCATAGGGTGACCCAGCTTTTGGGCAAACCGGCAGCTGACTCCCATTCTTCAGAGGACAAGAAAGATCCCCCATTAGATGGGATAAGACGGGGTCTCTTTCAGGGATGAAGGTGATTGTAATCTTTCTGTACCAGATGGGAAACGTGGATCCTGCCCCACTTGCTTTTTTAATCCCAAGTGGTCTTCACCTATCCAACACCCCTCTTCCCAACCGCTCCTGTCTGGGATAGTCCTAGAGGTTGCCCTGGAGACTAGGCCTGGGGCTCGGAAGGGGTTGGAGCAGTCACTGGGGCACAGGAGTAACCGGCTCTTCCGGAGCGGAGTGGAGCCGCGGGTGGGTGTGTGTGGGTGTGCGGCCGTGAGCAGGGGGCGTGGCCACACCCGCCTGACCGGCGCAGGCCCCTCCCCTGCCTGCCCAGTCTCTGACAGGCTGGCCCTGCGATTGGGGGCGGGAGGTAGGAAGATTCTCCCTCATCTGCCCTGGAAAAGGCAAGAGAAGAAAAAGGAAGGGGGATACCAGCTTTCCTCCCCACTCGTCTCCTCCCACGTCCCGCCCTTCAGGTGCCAGTTCTCCGCTCCAAGCTGGCTTCTTCAAGCTGCCTTTTTTTTATTTGGGG
The DNA here is from genome assembly GCF_963383645.1 of Muscardinus avellanarius. Classification (NCBI taxonomy): domain Eukaryota; kingdom Metazoa; phylum Chordata; class Mammalia; order Rodentia; family Gliridae; genus Muscardinus; species Muscardinus avellanarius. The sequence continues at coordinate 64,118,859 of NC_137797.1, forward strand.
AATAGAGGGTATTCCTTAGCCGAACTTGCTAAATCCCTCCTTATCTCCAGGAGGAAAGACCCCCCCCCCTTTGAGTGTGGCGTCTACCTTCTGCCTAGGTAGGTTGTCTTTATTTCCCAAGGTCACCTATAGATCTGTTTCTCTAGGGAAGAGAGAAGGATTTTGGTTTCTACCTGTCTACTCCCTACTCTGATAATCTACTTATCTCCGGAGAGAAAACTTCCCCCTAACGTGGCTGGTGCGCTCACTTTGAAGCTTTGCTAAAACAAGCTTCCTCCTTATCCTATCTGAGCTTTTTGTAGTGGTGGAGTAGAGCAGTCTAGGCTGCTGGATTTGGCCCCACCCTGCCCTGTCCCCACCCAGTTTTCAGATCTCTTTGCTCCCCAGCCTCCCAGAGGAAAAAGTACTTGACACCTCTAGCCTGCAAGAGTTTCTCCATCCTCACTCTGTTGCTCTTCCAAATACTTAGACTGAGTTTTGCATATATTTAGACTTTGTCTAAGTTTATAGGGCTTCATTGTATTGACTTGAATGGGAATAATCTTGAAGCCTGCAAAGGATTGAGTTAGGAAACTTGATCCCCCCCACCCCCCCGTATTGGGGATAAAACCTAGGGGCACTCTACCTTCGAGCTACACCCCCAGCCCTGTTTTTATTCTTTATTTTGAAACAAGGTCTCACTGAGTTGCAAAGGGCCTCACTAAGTAGCTGAGGCTTTTTTTTTTTCTTTTTTTTTTTTTCTTTTTTTTTTTTTGCGGGTCTGGGGATGGAACCCAGGGGCATTTGACCTCCGGGCTACACCCCCTACCCTATTTTTTATTCTTTATTTTGAAACCGGGTCTCACTGAGTTGCAGAGGGCCTAAGTAGCTAAGGCTGTCCGGGAACCGCGATCCTCCAGGTCTCAGCCTCCCTAATGCTGGGATTTACAAGCGTGCGCCACCACGCCCGGCTCTAGCTGAGGCTATTGGCAAACCATGATCCTCCTGACTCAGCCTCCCGAATGCTGGGATTACAAGGGAATGCCTACAAGGGAATGCCACCACGCCCGGCTTTGATTTCCTTTCTGTGCATAGTTTATCCATTGTTTGACCTTGAACAAGGCAAGAACCTCTCTAGACCTTAATTCACTCATCTGACAAATGAGAAAAGGTTGAACCAGAAACTCCATAAGCTCTGACGTCATATGACACTGTTGCCATCCTGGGAACCTGCAATGGACATTTTAGGTGACAGCCAAACTCGAATACTCTGCTAGATGTTACCTCCCTGTTCTCAGAAGATTTCACAGAGCTATGTAGCCCTGTTAGAAAAAGCACTTAAGTATGAATAGAATAGGTAGACGTTTGGAGTCACCTTATTTGTTGCTTAATTTCTACTCCTCTGGCTGCGTTTAGGGTAGACTTAGGTGTTTGCTGTTTGGTCCCAGAACCAAACCTTCTTTTCCCCACTCACAGGAATCTTTCTGAAGCCCAGGGCCCTGCAGATGTCTACAGGAAAGTAGTGATCCAGGCAGGACCAGCTGCCCCAACAGGACAGGTGAGTGGGCAGCCAATTCTTGCTTCTCTCCACCCCTTAACCAGGACTGAATCCTGCCCTAACTAACCTTTCCACTTAGACGTTTTCACTACCCCGCCCAGGAAATAAACTGCCTCTGAAGTGATCTTCCAGCCCCTCCCGGGGTCTGGGAAGTAGTTCATGCCTTTGGTCCTAGAAGTGTGGCCTAGTCTTTTAGGCTAATCTTGGAGCTGCTGCTGGCCTTCCAGTTTGCCCTGGTGAAGCCAGACAAGCCCGAAGCTAGAGGCAGCTGCGAGGGAGCTGCCTGCGGGGTCAGGCTGTAGGACTCGGAGTGGCACTAGGACCCAGATCCGGGGCCGGGCGGGCCGGGCGCTAGGACCCGGCGGCGGACGCCGGCGCCCGGCCCCGCCCCTCGGCCGGCTCCCTCCTCCCGCCGGCCATGTTGGCTCCGCTCGGGCCCCGCGGTTGAGCCGCGGCCCCCTCCCCCCCGGGCCGGCCCGACCCCCTCCGCGGGCGTCTCCTCCCGTGCCGGCGCCCGCGGCGCGGCCATGTGAGCCGTGCGGCCCCGGGAGAGGCTGGCGCCGCCTCAGGTAGGAGAGCGCGCGGCCCGGGGCGGGCGGCGGGCGGCGGGCCGGGCTGAGGGCGGAGGAGGGGGTCCTCGCGCGGGAGCCCCTGGGCGCGGGACGCCGGCTCCCGGCGGGCGGGCGGAGGGCCGCGCGCCGCCGTGCCCCGGGGCGGCCGCCTTTGTGGGCCGGGTGCGGGCTCCGCCGCCCGCTCCGCGAGCGCCCCTCCCCCAGCCCGCAGGAAGTGGCCGGGAAATGGCAGCTGTGCGAGTGCTGTGCGTCTCTTGTTTTCAAATGTCCATTTTAATCAGATTTGGGTTCATTTTCTGAGGCCTTCTGGGCGAGCCTACCATGTGCACTGAGGCATCTCTCCTTGGACTTTTTTTTTAAACTTAATATGTTAACTGGAGGTCGTCAACTGCAGTTGACTCACTGATCTTGTTCCTCTCCTCCAGAGTATCTCTGCCTCCCTCAGGATTTTTTTCCCCTATGAGCTAGAGGTCATACAAAAACAAACTCATCAGTTATCCAATTGCAGGGCATTCATTCAATACAAGTGATGCAGATTCCATCACCACAGAGAGCTGCCAAGAAGATTTGGGATCTGTTGTGGCACATGAGTAGTTTCTTGGGATTCTGCATGATATTTTTTCCTTGTCGTACTGGGGATTGAACCCAGGAATGTACTATCTCCAACCTACACGTCAGCTGTTTTATTTATTTATTTTGCGGGACTGGGGATACAATCCAGGGGCATTCTACCTCTGAGCTACACTGTCAGCTCTGTGTGTGTGGTATTGGGGGCGGAACTCAGGGGCTTTTTCCTCCTCCAGGCTATACTTCCAGACCTATTTTATATTTTATTTGGAAACAGGGTCTCACTAAGTTGCTGAGAGCCTCACTGAGTAGCTGAGGCTGACTTTTGAACCTGTGCGATCCTCCTGTCTCAGCCTCCCCAGCCACTATGCCAGGCTCCTGCTCTGTTTTTTAATTAATTTATTAATTTATTTATGGGTTTGGGCATGAAACCCAGGGACATTCGATCTCCGAGCTACACCCCCTGCCCTATTTTTTATTCTTTATTCTGAAACAGGGTCTCACTAAGTTGCAGAGGGACTCACTAAGTAGCTGAGGCTATCCACTACCAAGATCCTCCTGTCTCAGCCTCCTACAAGCGTGCTCTTGAAACAGGATCTCACTGGATGCAAAGGGCCTCACTAAGTAGCTGAGGCTGTCCACTACCAAGATCCTCCTGTCTCAGCCTCCTACAAGCGTGCTCTTGAAACAGGATCTCACTGGATGCAAAGGGCCTCACTAAGTAGCTGAGGCTGTCCACTACCAAGATCCTCCTGTCTCAGCCTCCTACAAGCGTGCTCTTGAAACAGGATCTCACTGGATGCAAAGGGCCTCACTAAGTAGCTGAGGCTGTCCACTACCAAGATCCTCCTGTCTCAGCCTCTGGAATGCTGGGATTACAAACTGCCCCACCACACCTGGCCTTAGTCTATTTTTTTTTTTTTTTTTTGGTGGTACTGGGGTTCCTGGAAACCCTTCTACCTCCGGGCTATACTCCCAGACCCATTTTATATTTTTATTTGGAAACAGGGTCTCTTAAGCCAGCAAGATCCTCCTGTCTTTGCTTCCCAAGTGAGGGGATTACAAGCATGCACCACCACGCCCGGCCCTTAGTCTATTCTTAATAACGATTTTTTTGTTGTTGCAGAGTATCTTTGCAAGTAAGCTTGTCAACTGAAGGGTAGATTCTGAAAAGTGGAAGAGTAGATGGAGAAGATTTAACTTTGATTAGAGCTTGTGTTCTTATAGGAACTGATTCACCAAGTGAGAGTGGTGAGCTTGTTTGTTCCTTGGTGGTGATTCAAGCCTAAGGACAGTCCCTATGGGTGTCCTGCTAGTTGGCTTAGGGTGCTAAAGGTTTTTCCTTGTTCATAGGATAGCAGGGTTGCTATCATATGACTAACTCTTCAGTTTATAAGAGAATATTTCTTGTTCTTGGAGAGTAATAAGCTTTTCCTCCAGTCTGTGTACAGTCCTGTGCCCAGATTTTTTCTGCATCTTAAAGCTCCAGGAGGTTTCTCCTCTAGTGTAAATGATGGTACTATGTGCTGAGTTCCCAGATATTTTCTTGCACACTGAATTTAAGGATGAGTTGGCCACAGAAATTCAGATTTTTGAGAATTGAAGTATTAAGATCATTTGGACTATCTTGAAAACTAGGTAAGCCTGGAATTTTTTTTTTTTTTTTTTTTTTTTTTTTTTTTTTTTTGGTACTGGGGATGGAACCCAAGGACATTGGACCTCCGAGCTATACCCCTAGCCCTATTTTTTTTTTTTAATGTAGTACTAGGGATGGAACCCAGGGGCATTATACCTCCGAGCTACACTCCCAGTCCTATTTTTTATTCTTTATTTTGAAACAGGGTCTCACAGAGTCGCAAAGGGCCTCGCTAAGTAGCTGAGGCTGTTCACAAACCTCAATCCTCCTGTCTAAGCCTCCCAAATGCTGGGATTACAAGAGTGTACCACCACACCCAGCTAATTCTGTAGTTTAAATTATCCTTTCACTATTATTTAGTCAAAACTCAGTTATACCTTCCTAGATTGAAGATTCAGGACAAGAACAAATAAATATCTATGTGACTTAAATGGAAGTAACATCAGCCCCGCATGATGAGGCACACCTATAATCCCAGTACTTGGGAAACTGAGACAGGATTGCAGGTTCAAAACTACCCTCATTCCAGTGTGGTGACGCATGTTTATAATCCCAGCATTTGGGAGGCTGAGATGGGAGGATTGCAGTTTGAGGACAGCTTCAGCTACTACTTAGTAAGGCCCTTTGCAACTCAGTGAGACCCTGTTTCTGAATAAAAATATGACTGGGGCTCGTAGGTAGAATGCTGCTGGGTTCCATCCCCAGTACTGCAAACAAAAAACAAAAAACTAGTCTTTTAGACCATCAACAATTTAGCATGACCCTGTTTTTTGTGGTATTGGAGATGGAACCCAGGGGCATTCTACCTCTGAGCTACACCCCCAACCCTATTTTTTATTCTTTATTTGGAAACAAAGTCTCACTGAGTGGCCAGAGCCTCAGTAAGTAGCCAAGGCTGGTTTTGAACCTATGCAATCCACCTGTCTCAGCCTCCCAAGTACTGGGATTACAAGCATGTGCCACCATGCCCAGCTAGCAAGACCCTGTTTTCACGTAAAAAATACAATGTTTGGGGGTGTACCTTGGTGATAGAATGCTCTGGGTTCAATCCCTAGCATTGGGAAAGAAAGGAAGGAAAGAGGCATTATTACAAGCAAGATCACAGATCTACATCATATTGTTTTCTTTGTTGTGCTTGATATCCTAGAAACAGTAAAAATAAATCCATTTATCCGTGTGTGGTGCCACAGGCTTATAATAATCTGAGACAAGTGGATTACAGGTTCTCATCCAGCCTCAGCTACTTAGTAAGGACACTCTGTAACTTAGTGAGACCCTATTTCGAAATAAAGAATAAAAAATAGGGCTGGGGGTGGTGTAGCTTGGCAGTAGATTGTCCCTGGGTTCAAACCCCAGTGTGCCAAAAAAAAAAGTCCATTTGATGTCAACATCATCTTGCCCCTGTTAGATTAGTTGGTTCCTTTGAGTTGCTTTCTGATACAGATGGCTTCACACTGACTTTTAAGTTCCCTTTTCGTCCACTTTTACTTACCTGAATTTGAACCTAACAAAACAGTAAATTGATTTTCCCTGTTGGGGCTTAAAATATGAAGAGGAATGCCGGGGCGTAGTGGCGCAAGGTTGTAATCCCAGCATTCGGGAAGGCTGAGATTGGAGGATCGCGGTTAGCGGACAGCCTCAGCTACTTAGTGAGGCCCTCTGCAACTCTGTGAGGAGGCCCAGTTTCAAAATAAAGAATAAAAATAGGGCAGAGTGTGTAGCTCAGAGGTCAAATGCCCCTGGGTTCCATCCCTAGACCTGCAAAAAAAAAAAAAATGAAGAGGAGCCGGGCCTAGTACTTAGGCTGAGACAGGAGGATTACAGATTCAAGGCCAGCCTCAGCAATTTAGGTCCTCTACAACTTAGTGAGACCTGTTTCAAAATAAAGAATTAGCCGGGCGTGGTGGCGCACGCTTGTAATCCCCGCGCTTGGGAGGATCGCGCAGGTTCGAAGCCAGCCGCGCACGCTGGCTTAGGAGACCCTGTTTTTAAATAAAAATATATAAATAGGTCTGGGAGTGTAGCCCAGAGGTAGAAGGGCTTCCAGGAACCCCAGTACCACCAAAAAAAAAAAACAAAAAAAAACCAAAAACAAAATAAAGAATTAAAAAATAGGGCTGGAAGCTGGGCGTGTTGGCTCATTCTTGTAATCTCTGCTCTTGGGAGGCTGAGATAGGAGGATAGCAGGTTCAAAGCCAGCCTCAGCTACTTAGTGAGGCTCTGAGCAATTTAGTGAGACCTTGTTTCCAAATAAAGTATAAAATAGGTCTGGGAGTATAGCCCAGAGGTACAGCCAAAAAAAAAGGGGGGGTCTGGAAGTATAGCTCAGAGGTAGAATACCCCCTGGGTTCCATCCCCACATCCCCAGTATGAAAATAAAGGTAACAAATAAATATGATAGTGATGTAGATCAGTGATGCCTAGTGATTAAGACCCAGGGCTCCAAACCTGGGGGGGGGGGGAGATGAAAAAAAAGTAAAGAAAAGAAGATGCTGGGCATGGTGTCCCATGCTTATAATCCTAGTTCTTGGGACTCTGAAACAGGAGGATTGTAAGTTGACTGCCAGCCTCAGCAACTTAGACCCTATTTAAAGCTGAGTAGGGCTGGGGATAGCTTGGAGTTAGAATGCCCCTGGGTTAAATCCCTAGTACCAGGGGGGAAGGAGGGCTGGGGTCAGTCCCCAATACCAAATTACACAAAGTACAGTATAGAAAGTACTTGGAATGATGACACAGGAGGATCGAAATTTTTGTGTGTATGTGGTACTGAGGTTTGAACCCAGGGGCATTCTACCTCCAAGTTACATCACCAATCCTTTTTTTTTTTTGGGCGTGTCTGGGGATGGAACCCAGGAGCAGGCAACCTCCGAGGTACGCTCCCTGCCCTATTTTTTATTTTTTTTCCGGTACTGGGGATGGAACCCAGGAGCTTTTTTACCTCCGGGCTATACTCCCATACTTTATTTGGAAACAGGGTCTCACTAAGTTGCTGAGAGCCTCACTCAGTAGCTGAGGCTGGCTTCAAACCTGTGCAATCCTCTTGTCTCAGTCTTCCAAGTGCTGGGATTACAAGCATGTGCCACCATGCCTGGCTTTTTTTATTCATTCATTCATTCGTGGTACTGGGAATGGAACCCTTTTACCTCTGGGCTACACTCCCAGACCTGTTTCATATCTTAATGGAAACAGGGTCTCTTAAGCCAGCCAAACCTGGGAGATCCTCCTGTCTCTACCTCCCAAGCAAGGGGATTACAAGCATGCGCCACCACGCTCGGCTTATTCTTTTTAATTTGAGATCCTCCTTTCTCAGCCTCCCAAATGCTGGGATTACAAGGGTGTGCCACCATGCCTGGCTTCCTATTTTATTTTGAAACAGGGTGTCACTATGTTGTAGAAGACCTCAAGAAGTTGCTGAGGCTGGCTGCAAATCCTGTCTGAGCCTTCCAAGCAGTAGGATTATAAGCATGTGCTAAGGATTCCAGTTTTGAGGCCAGTGTGGTATTTTATTTTTTTGCGGGTCTATGGATGGAACCCAGGGGCATTTGACCTCCGAGCCACACCCCCTGCCCTATTTTTTTTATTCTTTATTTTGAAACCAGGTCTCACTGAGTTGCAGAGGGCCTCACTAAGTAGCTGAGGCTGTCCCTGAACCGAGATCCTCCGTTCTCAGCCTCCCACTCAGCCTCCCTAATGCTGGGATTACAAGCATGCGCCACCACGCCCGGCCAGTGTGGTATTTTAGGTGGACCCAGGTTTTTGGGGTTGTTGTTGTTATTTTGCTTATTTTTTTGTGGCACTACAGATTGAACCCAAGTATTCTACCTCTTGATTGTGTGTGTGTGTGTGTCCCCGTATCCCAGTACTGGGGATGAAACCCAGGGGCATTTTACCTACGAGCTATGACCCCAGCCCGTGTGTGTGTGTGTGTGTGTGTGTGTGTGTGTGTGTGTGTGTGTGTGTTACTGGAATGAAACCCAGGGGCATCTCCCCCCCCCCCTCGGAATTATACTCCCAGCCCTTTGTGTGTGTGTGTGTGTGGGGGGGTACTGGGGATGGAACCCAGGGGCTTTCTACCTCCAGGCTATACTCCCAGACCTATTTTATATTTTATTTGGAAACAGGGTCTCACTAAGTTGCTGAGAGCCTCATTAAGTAGTTGAGGCTGGCTTCGAACCTGTGCGATCCTTCTGTCTCAGCCTCCCAAGGGCAGGGATTACAAGGGTGCACCACCACACCCGGCTTTTATGGTCTTTTTATGTTTGAAACAGGGTCTCACTGAGCTGTAAAGTTCCTTGCTAAGTAGATGAGGCTGTCCTTGAACTGCAATCCTCGTCTCCACCTTCTGGATGCTGGGATTACAAACATGTGCCACCACGCCAGGCCCTGGCCCTGTTTTTCAATTCTTTATTTTGAAACAGGGTCTCACTGAGTTGCAAAGGGCCTTACTAAGTAGCTGAGGCTATCAGCAAACCGTGATCCTCCTGTCTCAGTCTCTCAAATGCTGGAATTACAAGCATGTGCCACTTTTCTTTATTTTGAAACAGTCTCATTCATTGAGTAGTGGAGGTCCTTATAAATTGGCCAGGAACCTGTGATCCTGCCATCTCAGCCGCTGAATGCTGGGATTATAAGCATGTGCAGCTATGCCTGGCTTGAGTGTGTGTGTGTGTGTGTGTGTGTGTGTGTGTGTGTGTGTGTGTGTGTGTATTTGGGTGCAGGGACATTCTGCTTCCGAGCTATACCCCCAGCCTTAGTTTTATTTTTATTTTGAAACAGGATTTCCCTATGTTAATGAGAGTGACTGCTGAGGCTCTCCTCGAACCTACAATTTTCCTATCTCAGCCTCCCAAGTACTGGGATTATAAGCATTTGCCACCATGCCTAGCTCTAACCAGTTTATAAAAAATTAAATAGGGGACAGGTATTATGGGGCTTGCCCAGTAAAAGGGAGGCTGAAACAGGAGGATCACAGGTTTTAGGGGACCCTCAACAAGTTAGTTCAGGCTCTATTTCCAAATAAATAAAATAGGGCTGGGAGTATACCTGAAGGGTAGACTGCTCCTGGATTCAATCCCTATTACCAAAAAAGAAGAAGAGTTAGTCAGAAATTGATAGGATGTTTGACCTTGTGTGATATGTTAAGTGAAGCAATAATGTCAAAGTTTTTATATCCTAGCACATAGAGTGAAGTATCCAACTCATGAGGTATTTTCTGGGGTAAATAATATTCCTGATTTGTTTCTTAGGATTTTTGGTGTCCTTAATATGTCTCATAACCTAAGGTTAATACTTTCTCAGCATTGTCTCATGATATTGAGAAAGAGTTTTCACCAGTTTTTCAGTTTGCATATTTTTTTCTAGTACTGGAGATTGGGTCCTAGGTGCTCCTAACCTTGAGCTATGCACCTAGCCCTTTATATTATTTATTTTGTGACAGTATTTTGTTAATTTGCCCAGACTGGCCTTGAACCTGTGATCCTCCGCTTCAGCCTTGGAGATAGCAGGGATTACAGCAGTGCTGCCATATCTGATACTGTTGGGGTTGTAGTACTGGGGATTGACCCCCGGGGCAGTGGTGGGATGTAGCATTCAATTAATATAGTAGAGTTTACATAATGTATATAGAAGTAAGGAAGTGAAGTTACCTTTATGTTATCTTGGAACTTTTTTTTTTTTTTAGTAGTAGGGATTTAACCCAGGGGAGCTATATCCCCATCTTTTTAATTTATTTATTTTTATTTTATTTTTTGTGGCACTTAGGAAGGAACCCAGGGGCATGCTTCCTCTGAGATACACCCCCCAGCCTTATTTCTTATAACTTTTTTTTTTTTTTTTTTTTTTTTTGCGGGTCTGGAGATGGAACCCAGGGGCATTCGACCTCTGAGCTACACCCCCTGCCCTATTTTTTATTCTTTATTTTGAAACCGGGTCTCACTGAGTTGCAGAGGGCCTCACTAAGTAGCTGAGGCTGTCCGCGAACCGCGATCCTCCAGGTCTCAGCCTCCCGAATGCTGGGATTACTGTGCGCCACCACGCCCGGCTCTTCTTATAACTTATTTTGAAACAGGGTCTCATTGAGTTGCAAAGGGCCTTACTAAATAGCTGAGGCTGTCCACAAACCACAATCCTGTTTCAGTCTCCCAAATGCTGGGATACAAGCATGCACCACTATGTCCAGCTCTTATTTTTTATTTTGAAACAGGATCTCACTGAGTTGCTGAAGGACTAATTAATTTGAGGTTGGCCTCAAATCCTCAGTCTCCCAAATACTGGATTACAGGCTTGCCTAGCTCTAATTTTTTTTGTACTGGGGATTGATCCCAAGAGCATTCTACCTTTGAGGCATGGGGTATGTGGGTTTGTGTGAGTGATTACAGGCATTCTACCTCTGAGTTATAGCCCCCAGGATATCCCCACCCTTATTTTATTTTGCAGTACTGGGATGGAACCCAGAGGCATTCTACCTCTGAGCTACACCCCCAGCCTTATTTTTTATTCTTTATTTTGAAACAGGATCTCACTGAGTTGGAAAGGGCCTCACTAAGTAGCTAAGGCTGTCCTTGAACCGCAATCCTCCTGTCTCAGCCTCCCAAATGCTGGGATTACAAGCCTGTGCCACCACACGCGGCCTCTTTTTTTTTTTTTTTTTTTTTTTGGTACTGGGGTTGGAACCCAGGGGCTTTCTACCTCCGGGCTATACTCCCAGACCTATTATACTTTATTTGGCAACAGGGACTCACTAAACTCATGAGTCTGTCTTTGAACCTGTGCGATCCCCCTGTCTCGGTCTCCCAAGTGCTATTTTATTTTTATTTTGGAACTGGATCTCAAGAGAGCCTTCCTAAATTGTTTAGGCTATCCTCGAACCTGTGATCATCCTAGCTCAGTTTCCAAGTGTTGAGATTACAGGTATGTGTGTGCCACTATGCCCAGCTTCTTTCTTTCTTCTCTTTCCTTTTTCATTTTTTTTTAGGTAGGTACATGGATTGAGCCCAGGGGCAGTTTACTTCTGAGCTATATCCCCAGCCCTACTTTAAAATTTTTTTTAGTTCAAAACAGCTTCTTGCTGGGTTGATGAGTCTCATTACTTGCTCAGACTTTCCTCAAACTGCAGTCCTCCTATTAGTCCTCCTGCCAGTGTCCCAAGTACTAGGATTACAGGTATGCGGCACCACTTGGGACTCTGACCACTTTATTAGAAACTTCTCTTTTGGCTGGGTGTGGTGGTACATACTTGTAATCTCAGCATTCAGGAGGCTGATACAGGAGGATTGCAGTTTGTGTACAGCCTCAGCTACTTAGGCCCTCTGCAACTTAGACCCTGTTTCAAAAGAAAAATACAAAATAGGGCAGGGGACAAAATAGGGTAGGGGATGTACTTCAGAGGTCAAATGCCCCCTGGGTTCCGTCCCCAGACCCGCAAAAAAAAAAAAAAAAGCGAAAGAAAAACGGAAGAAAGAAAAACAAAAATGAAACCTCTCATTTGTAGCCGGGCATAGTGGCACATACATATGTAATTCTAGTACTTGGGTAACTTAGACCCTGTTTCAAAATAAAAAGGGCAGGGTGTGTTGCTCAGAGATAGAATACCCCTGAGTTTAATCCCTAGTATCCAGGCTGGGCATGGTGACACACCTGTTATTCCAGTACTTGGGAGTCGAGATAGGAGGAGGATCACAGTTTCCAAGCCAGCCTCAGCAATTTAGGGAGGCTCCCAGCAACCTAGTGAGAAATTTAAAAAATTGGGTTAGGGGGGTATAGCTTGGAGGTAGAATGCCTCTGGGTTGTTCAGCCTCTAGTATTAAAAAAAAAATCTCCAGTATCTCCCCCTACCCCCTCAATACATACAAAAACATTTTTGAGGTTTTGTTTTACTACACAAGAATAAAGCATAGTAGCCGGGCATGGTGGCGCACGCTTGTAATACCAGCATTTGGGAGTCTGAGACGGGAGGATCGCGGTTGGAGGACAGCCTCAGCTACTACTTAGTGAGGCCCTTTACAACTCAGTGAGACCCTGTTTCAAAATAAAGAATAAAGAATAAGGCTGGGGGTGTTGCTCAGAGGTAGCATGCTCCTGGGCTCCATCGCCAGTACTGCCAAAAAAAAAAAAATGAACGAAAACATAGGGCTGGGAGCCAGACGGGGTGGCTCATGCTTGTAATTCGGGAGGATGAGACAGGAGGATGGTGGTTTGCATACAGCCTCATCTACTTAGAACCGCCGCAACTTAGTGAGACCCTGTTTTTTTGTTTTGTTTTGTTTTGTTTTGTTTGGTGGTACTGGGGTTCCTGGAAGCCCTTTTACCTCTGGGCTACACTCCCAGACCTATTTTATACAATTTTTATTTGGAAACAGGGTCTCTTAAGCCAGCACGGCTGGCTTCGAACCTGCGCGATCCTCCTGTCTCTGCCTCCCAAGCACGGGGATTACAAGTGTGCACCACCACGCCCGGCAGTGAGACCCTGTTTCAAAATAAAGAATAAAAGCGCCGGTGGTGGCGCATGCTTGTAATCCCCACGCTTGGGAGGCGGACACAGGAGGATCCTGCAGGTTTGAAGTCAGCTTTGCTGGCTTAAGAGACCCTGTTTCCTAATAAAAGTATAAAATAGGCCTGGGAGTGTAACCTGGAGAAAGGGTTTCCAGGAACCCCAATACCACCAAAAATAAAAAGAAAGAAAGAATAAAAAATAGGTCAGGGGGTGTAGCTCGGAGGTCAAATGCCCTTGGGTTCCATCCACAGTACTGCAAAAAACTAAATAAATAAAGCATAGAGCTACAGGAAATACCAAAGTGTCCCAGCTGGAAGGTGTTGATATGTCTTGTGTTTTGGGGGTATTCTCAGGCCTAAAGAAGTCTGGCAGGCCACCTACAACAGTGTTGAAATTTGTAATATTTATTTATTTATTTATTTATTTATTGCGGGTTTGGGGGTGGAACCTAGGGCCATTTGACCTCTGAGCCACACCCCCTGCCCTGTTTTTTATTCTTTATTTTGAAACAGGGTCTCACTCAGTTGCAGAGGGCCTAACTAAGTAGCTGAGGCTGTCCACGAACCGCGATCCTTCTGTCTCAGCCTCCCAAATGCTGGGATTACAGGCTTGCGCCACCATGCCCAGCTTTAATTTTTTGTTTTAAAACAGGGCCTCACTGAGTTGCTGAGACTGGCCCTGAGCCTGCAATCCTCTTGTCTTGGCCTTCCAAGTCCTGGGATCACAGGCATGCACCACCACACCCAGCTATCTTGGAATCTTGGAATCCCCCCTACACACACTGGGAATGGGACCCAGGGGCATTCTACCTCCAAGCTACAGCCCCCAGCACTATTTTTTATTCTTTATTTTGAAACAAGATTTTACTGAGTTGCAAAGGGCCTCACTAAGTAGTAGCCGAGGCTGTCCTTGTCCGGTCTCAGCCTCCCGAATGCTGGGATTACAAGCATGCGCCATCATGCCCGGCTGTAATATTTATTTAAAAGAAAAACATGATTTGTGGTGTATGGTGCTAGGAATCAGACCCAGAGCCTTGTGCATAGTAGGCAAACACTTCACTGAGCTATACCTCCAGCCCATCATGGGGGTTCTTAAGGCATCCTTTTTGGTACAGCTCGGATTGGGCTGAGTGCTTGGTAGTATTTCCTAGTCATGAGAACATTAGGAAATAACCATAGGAACATATCAAAGTGACATTCTTGGGGGACAGTATTATTTATTGGTACTGGGGATGGAACCCAGGGGCATTCTACCTCTGAGCTGCACCCCCAAAACCATTTTTTTTTCTTTATTTTGAAACAGGGTCTCACTAGGATTTTGAGAGTCTCACTGCTTACTGAGGCTATCCTCAAACCTGTGATCCTCATGTCTTAGTCTCCCAAGTACTGGGATTACAGGCATGTGCCACCATGCCCGAGTTAATATTTCACTGCTGACATTTTTCTGACATATGTTCTTGGTAGCATGGATAAGAAGTAGAATATTGGAGCTAAGGATATCTTAATGGTAGAGGACTTGCCTAGTATGTAGGAAGCCCAGGATTCTATCCCAGCACTACCAAAGCAGGGGGAGTATAAGATAGCTGGATAATTTGAGTTTTACCATTATGATCACTTCTTGTGAAATGTATCCTTTTCAAATACCTGACTTTTGATGTCTAGGAGTATGGATAGGATTATGTAGACAACTTAAAAAAGGGCACATCATACATACATACATACATATACATATATATATATATATATATATAAATTTTTTTTTTGTTATGAGTACTGGAATTGAACATAGGGGGTGCTCTATCACTGAATTAAACACCCTTAGCCCTTTTATTTTGGGACAGGGGTTTGCTAAGTTTCCTAGGCTGTCCCCCAAACTTGGCAATCCTTTCTCAGCCTCCCAAGTACTAAGATTACAGGCATGCACCATCACACCCAGATTACAGGGTGTATATCAAATATGCTTTAACTGTGAACACCCCTATTTCCATGGCTTCCTTCAAAAAGATAGCTTTGAGAACTTTTTGGGGACTCTTGAGAGCAGGACTCAGACCTTTACCTTGAAGGTAAAAACAAAAGGATAGAGAATGTTAAATGTTAATAGATGAGTAGGAGCTAACAAAGGGCTAGGGTAACCTGGGCTGGGAGTCAAGATGGTATGGCTCACACAAAGAACATACTCATTTCAGGCTTGTATCTTGGTTCTTCTGACTTGTTTTTAAATAAGCTGACTTTAAAAGACTCTTTCTTAGGGTTACTGCCCACGTTAGGGGCATTATTTTCTCTTAGTAGAAGAGGAAAGGGAGGGGAGGGGGCATTCCCTCCAGAATATTCCAGGTGATATAACCTTGTTTAACCGCCAGTAATTTTCCTCCTTCTCTCTCCCCTCCTACAGAAATGGAGGCAAACGACCATTTTAACTTTACTGGCCTTCCCCCTGCACCTGCTGCCTCAGGACTGAAACCCTCTCCTTCCTCAGGGGAGGGCCTCTACACTAACGGGTCTCCCATGAACTTCCCCCAGCAAGGGAAAAGTGAGTGTGAGAGCCACATGGCCTGGGGAGGGAATGGGCATCATTTCTTTAGAGCAGATTGATGGGAGGAGATTTGGCTCATCTTAGGGCTAGCTAGCCCATGACAACTTTTCTGTCAGGGAGAAACTAGCTCTGGAAAGAAAATGAAACTTCTAAGAATTAAGTTCTATGAGTTCATAGAAGAACACTTAAGTCTGGAAGGGGATTAGAGAAACAGTGGCTTTCTCATCTTAGCCTCTTCTGCCAGCCCCGTTCCCTGACTACTGCTAGAGAATCATGAGATGGCCACTGCTGCTGATAACCAGGTTGAACCCCAAAGAGAGATAAAGGACCAGCTCTCTGAGGGATTGCCTTCAGAGGCTGGAATAGTTACTTTGGGCTAGGACTAGGGGTGAGGAAGGTGAGTAAAAGTTAAGATGTGCTCACCTTTTAGTTTGTACAGCAAAGAGGGCAGATGGTAAAATGCCTGTTCCCACCTCCTGTCTTTGGATAGAAGGTTGAGACCGGGGAGGGGAAATGTTAAGCCAGGTGTGGTGATGCACACCTATAATCCCAGTACTTGGGAGGCTGTGAGGAGGATCTCAGGTTCAGGACCAGCATTGGCAGCTTAAGTGAGATTCATTTTCAAAAATTTAAAAAGGGCTAAGATATAGCTTGGAGGTAAAATAACCCCTGGGTTCAATTCCCATTACAACTCCAAGCTCCAAAAAAGAAATGTTCCTTCCAGGATTGGGTCCTTCCCTGGATTTGTCTTATCATTTACTCTGTACTAGGACTACCCAAGTATCTTTCTAATTTTGGTTGGATTTCAAGTTCTTTAATCTTAGACACAGAAAAAGCCCACATGCTTCCCTCCTTCCTTGCAGCAGAAATATATAGGCTTATATTTATCACTTCTCCCTCCTCTATAAGAGGCTTATGGATAGAGGCTCCTTTATTTCATTGGGATCTCCCCTACACCCTGCCTCTAGGTTTCTCAGTATCTTGGGGGTTTTTTTTTGTTGTTGTTGTTAATTGTCCTCCATCATTTGATAGGTTGTCCTTGGTGCTGGGAGCTGAATTCTGCAACACTGGTCCTGCAAAGATTTTTAGCCCCTGCATACTACCCTCCAGGGCTTTTGAGGAGGGGCTAAGCCCAGCCTGAGCTGGAATCTTGTCACTCCAGTGACTGCAAATTCTATTCTTAGCTCAGCACAAAGTGCTGGATCTGCATGTGCCAGTGAGGTGGAGGCTGTCCCTTCTGGTGCCACTGTGGGGCCAAATAGGCAATAGGGAAAGGGGGGAGGGGGCTTAATATTCAGTCTTGCCTTTCCAAGGGAAGAATTCCCCTAGGAAATGAGAGTGGAGAAGAATGCAAGTCACTCTAGGGAGTCTACAAACAGCTTCATTTAGTAAGAAGTTGTAGCAGCAGCCAGCCCTTTGCTGGTGGATCCCATGGTAGGCCTAGAGAGCTCCCCAACCCCCTACTCAGCAGTAGTTGCTAAGCTTATGTCCATGAGCATCTGGGTTTGGTGTTCCCCAGATACCTAAATGCTAAATATAACAGAGGGAACTCCCCCTCCTCTTCACCTTCCCTTTTTCTAGTCAGTGATGTTACTTTGGGGTTCTTTTGGTAGAGTTACTTGCATATATATTCATTACCAACCCTTTTTTTCTTCTATGCCAGGTTTGAATGGGGATGTGAATGTTAATGGCTTATCTACTGTATCTCACACTACTACTTCAGGGATTTTGAACTCTGCTCCCCACTCCTCAAGCACCTCACACCTCCATCACCCCAACGTGGCCTACGACTGTCTCTGGAACTACTCACAGTACCCATCTGCCAACCCTGGCAGCAACCTCAAGGACCCACCCCTTCTCTCCCAGTTCTCGGGGGGACAGTACCCACTGAACGGCATCCTTGGCAGCAGCCGGCAACCTTCATCCCCGAGTCACAACACTAACCTTCGGGCTGGGAGCCAAGAGTTCTGGGCCAACGGTACCCAGAGTCCCATGGGGCTTAACTTCGACTCACAGGAACTGTATGATTCCTTTCCTGACCAGAATTTTGAGGTGATGCCCAATGGACCCCCAGGTTTCTTCACCTCCCCACAGACTTCTCCAATGTTGGGATCTAGCATCCAAACCTTTGCACCCTCCCAGGAGGTAGGCAGTGGGATCCATCCTGATGATGCAGCAGAAAAGGAGCTGACTTCAGTTGTGGCAGAGAATGGCACTGGTTTGGTAGGCAGCTTGGAGCTGGAAGAAGAGCAGCCAGGTATAACTGGGTCCGTGAGCTGGGTGGGAAGAGGGAAAATGGGGTTGTCGGGGACAGTGGCTTTTTGAGGTGAGGAAAACTTGTCTTTCCAGCTCTCTGCAGTGGAGGCTGATTTGCATGCTGGTGATTAGCAGAGCCAAGTGGCTGGTGTTTTTGTGGCTGTAGCACCAGCTCGAGAGTGGGAGTTCAAATTATTTCAAGCTCATGCAGAGCTGCTGGCCTGGAGAGGGCAGGTGGGCGAGCCTGAAACAGCCCCAACAGACACTCTTCATCAAGAGGGCTTCTTCCAAAATATGTGAAAGGATTAGGGCATTAGCAGTGG
Source organism: Muscardinus avellanarius (assembly GCF_963383645.1). NCBI lineage: Eukaryota > Metazoa > Chordata > Mammalia > Rodentia > Gliridae > Muscardinus > Muscardinus avellanarius. The sequence goes on from NC_137797.1 coordinate 64,136,773, forward strand.
GCAGTGAAAGCCATTTTAACTATGGCAAGGTCAGGCTTTCTGCTAAAGTGGTCTGAGCCCAAGTAGTGATTGGCATGTGAAGGAGGGAAAGAAGGAGGCAAAACATACTATTGCATGTCTGCTCAGTTTCCTTTCTTTTTTTGTTGTGGTTAGCATTGGCCATGTGACAACCCCTCTCATTGGTTTCCTCAAAATAGATATAAGCTTAGCATGTAATTGATTCCTGGTATAAGAGTGACTACCTTATAAAATCATAGGAGGTTTTCTCTGTTCCCACTCACTGAGGAAAATATCTAAGAAGGAGAGGATTCTTGTCTCAGACCCGACTCCCTTTATCCCTCTTTGCCTGCTATAAGATTGATTTTACAAGAATATCTCTGCTTATTTGGAGTATCTTGATATGATTGGTTCCCAGCAGAGAACTGGTTCCCTAGCAGCAACAAATGTTGAATGAATGAAAAACTTTCTGGCAAAGGTTAACTGCCTACTATAGCTAAGTGAGCCAGTTGTGAAGGCCTTGATTTTGACTTTTGCTCTCTCCTGGAATTTCCTAGAACTGAAGATATGTGGCTACAATGGTTCTGTCACCTCTGTGGAGTCTTTACACCAAGAAGTCTCAGTTCTGGTCCCTGACCCCACAGTGAGCTGTTTAGATGATCCTTCACATCTTCCTGAACAACTGGAGGACACTCCAATCCTTAGTGAAGACTCCCTTGAGCCCTTTGACTCTCTGGCACCAGGTGAGCTTGTTAGGGAACCTGGGACGTTGGGTCCTCTGTATAATTTTGTGGCAGACTACAGTTATGTGCCACTAGTGTGGCTGGGCCAATTGCACTATGAGCTGAATTGGTTCATTTCCCAGGTTCTTTTCCAGTATTCCATTTTGCCAGGAGCCCTGGGCTGCAATAATTCACTGACTCTGTACTTAAGTACTACAAGTTGGGCTGTTTGGGTTCTAACTAAATAGAAAGAAAACATTTGCCAATGATCAATAACCTTTTATACCACTGAAGTATAAGAAATGCCTATTTTATGAAAAAATGCTAAAATTTTGCAAGTGTTTGTGGGTAGATACACAGTTAATCCCCCCTCCCCCAATACTGGGGATTGAACCCAGAGACATTCTACCTCTGAGCTATACCCCCAGCCCTATTTTTTATTCTTAGTTTTGAAACAAGGCCTCACTAAGTTGCAGAGGACCTCACTAAGTTGCTGAGGCTGGCTGTGAACCTGAAATTCTCCTGTCTCAGCTTCCCAAGTACTGGGATTGAAAGCATGTGCCCCCATGCCCAGCATCGCCCAGCATCTTTCCTCAAAGTTTTACCTATAATCCCAGCAACTCTGGAAGCTGAAGTAGGAAGATCACAAATTTGAGGATAGCCTGGGCAACTTAGTGAGAACCTGTCTCAAAATAAAAAATAACCGGATATTAGCCAGGAGTGGTTGGATTACATTTGTAATCCCAGTATTCAGAGTTTGAAACAGGAGTATTGCGGGTTCACAGCCAGCCTCAGCAATGTAGTGAAGCCCTTCACAACTTAGTGAGTTCCTGTTTCAAAGTAAAAGAATAAAATTGAGCCGGGCGTGATGGCGCACGCTTGTAATCCCAGCATTTGGGAGGCTGAGACTGGAGGATTGCGGTTCGCAGACAGCCTCAGCTACTTAGTGAGGCCCTCTGCAACTCAGTGAAACCCTGTTTTAAAATAAAGAATAAAAAAGTGGGCAGGGGTGTAGCTTGAAGGGCAAATGCCCCTGGGTTCCATCCCCAGACCCGCAAAAAATAAAATAAAATAAAATAGGTCTGGGGGTGTGGCTCAGAGGTAGAATACCCCTAGATTCTATCCTCAGTAACACACACACACACACCCCTCATGGTGGTGCATGTTTGAAATCCTGAGTACTTGAGAGCTTGAGATAGAATTGCAGGATCACAGCCAGTCTCAGTAACTTCATGAGGCCCTCTGCAACTAAGACCCTGTTTCAAAATAAAAGATAAAATAGCTGGACTTGGTGGTGCATCCTTGTAATCCTAGTACTGGGAAAGCTGAGACAGGAGGATCGCAGGTTCAGAGCTGTCCTCAACAATTTAGTGAGGCTCTTAGCAACCTAGTGAGACTCTGTTTCCAAATAAGAAATAACATTGGTCTTGGGGTGTAGCTCAGAGGTAGAATTCCTCTGGATACAATTCCTACTACCACAAAAATATAAAATAAGCTAGAAGTATAGCTTAGAGGTAGACTATCCCCTGGGTTGAAGCATCAAATGTTGAATGAATGAATGAATGAATGAATGAATGAATGAAAAACTTTCTTGCAAAGGTTAACTGCCTACTCTATCTAAGTAAGCCAGTTGAAGGCATTGATTTTGACTTTTGCTTGTAATCCCAGTACTTGGGAGGGAGAGACAGGAGAATTTCAAAGGTAAGAATACCCCTGTGAACCGGGCGTGGTGGCACACTTGTAATCCCAGCATTTGGGAGGCAGAGACTGGAGGATTGTGGTTTGTGGACAGCCTCAGCTAATTAGTGAGGCCCTTTGCAACTCAGTGAGAGCCTGTTTCAAAAATAAAAACACTAAAAAGAATAGGCAATGTAGCTTGGAGGTACAATGCCCATGGGTTCCAAAAAAAAAAAAAATTGCAAAAAAGTACTGCCAAAAAAAAAAAACACCCGTATTCAATTTCCAGTAATTTAAACACACACAAACACCCACCCACAACAACGCATGTGTGCACACACACACACACAAAGAAAAAGCTTTTTATTCTTTATTTGGAAATAGGGCCCCACTAAGTTGTGGAGGGCCTCACTAAGTAGCTAAAGTTGGCCACAAACCGGTGATCCTCTTGTCTCAGCCTCTTTTGTACTGGGATTACAAGCATGTGCCACCACATGTAGCTTAGAAAAAAAATTTATGGTCTGTATTTTCTCATGACTTTATGCTTTGGGGTTTGTTTGTTTGCTTCTTTTGGGGTCTTTTTTTTTTTTTAAATACTGGGAATTTAACCCAGGAGTGTCTACCTCCATTATAGAATCCCAGCCTTTTAAAAAAATTTTTGTGGTACTGGGGGTGGAGCCCAGAGGCTTTCTACCTCCTGGTTATACTCCCAGACCTATTTTATATTTTATTTGGAAAGAGGGTCTCACTAAGTTGCTGAGAGCCTCACTAAGTAGCTGAGGCTGGCTTCGAACCTGGGTGATCCTCCTGTCTCAGCCTCCCAAGCGCTGGGATTACAAGCATGTGCCACCACGTCTGACTTTTTTTTTGGCGGGGGCATTGGGAATTGCACACATAGGCATTCTACCTCTGAGCTACACCCCCAAATCTATTTTCTTACCTTTTTTTTCCGGTACTAGGGATAGAACCCAGGGACATTCTACCTCTAGTTTCACCCCAGCCCTATTTTTCATTCTTTATTTTTGAAACAGGGTCTCCTTGAGTTGCAAAGAGGCTCACTGAGTAGTTGAGGCTGTTGGTGAACTTGGATCCTCCTGTCTCAGCCTCCCAAATGCTGGGATTATAAGCATGAGTCACCACGCTAAGCTTTTTACAAACAACAACAACAACAAAAAAACAAGGTCTTTCCAAGTTGCTGAGGCTATCCTCAAACCTGTGATTCTCCTGTCTCGACCTCCCACGTACTGGGATTATAGGCATGCACTACCACATCAGCTCCTGCTTTTCTTTATTATTTATTTAATTTTTGTGGTACTAGGGATTGAACCCAGGGGTATTCTACTTTGGAAGTATATCCCCAGCTCTATTTTTTATTTTTATTTTTAAACAGAGTCCCACTAAGCTGCAGAGAGCCTCATAAGTTGATGAGGCTGGCTGCAAACCTGGGATCCTCCTGTCTCACCCTCCCAAGTATTGGGATTATAAGCAGGTGCCATCAGGCCCAACTGACTTTATGCTTTTTCTTTTTTTGTCTGGGGATGGAACCCAGGGGCATTTGACCTCCAAGCTATATCCACTGCTCTTTTTTTTATTTTGAAACGGTCTCACTAAGTTACAGAGGGCCTCACTAAGTAGTTGAGGCCGTCCACGAACTGCAATCCTCCAGTATCTGACTCTTGAATGCTGGGATTACAAGCGTGCGCCACCACGCCCGGCTTGACTTTATGCTTTTAGAAGGCTATAAATCTATACTTTCAGGCCAGTTTTATTTTGGGGGGGGCGTTCATAGGGATTAAACCCAGGTGCATTCCACCTCAGTGCTACACTCCCTGTCCTTTTTTTTTTTTTTTTTTTCGGGTCTGGGGATGGAACCCAGGGGCATTCGACCTCTGAACTATGCCCCCTGCCCTATTTCTTATTCTTTATTTTGAAACCTGGTCTCACTGTGTTGCAGAGGGCTTCACTAAGTAGCTGAGGCTGTCCATGAACCGCGATCCTCAGGTCTCAGCCTCCCGAATGCTGGGATTACAAGCGAATGCTGGGATTACAAGCGTGTGCCACCACGCCCGGCACCCTGCCCTTTTTATTTGTTATTTTGAAGTAGTCTCTAGGTTACTAAGAGTCTTGCTTCATTGTTGAGGCTAGTATGGAACTTGCCATCCTCATGTGTCAGACTCCCACATACTGGGATAATAGTCATACCCCACAAGGCCTGGCTAGGCCAGTATCAGTGAAATTTTGCTTGCTCGCATCTTTCCCTAGTATCCTGCTTTATGATTTTTTTTCCCCCCCATAAACAGAGCCAGTGAGTGGAGGACTTTATGGTATAGATGACACAGAACTGATGGGTGCAGAGGACAAGCTGCCTCTTGAGGATAGCCCTGTGATCTCTGCCCTCGATTGTCCTTCCCTCAATAATGCTACTGCCTTCAGTCTCCTGGCAGATGATAGTCAAACATCAGCCTCTATCTTTGCCAGTCCCACTTCTCCACCTGTCTTAGGGGAATCTGTCTTGCAAGGTAAGTGAGGAGGTAGGACACAAAGTCCTTGACTTGCAAAAAAGTGAAGGAATAGGTTGCATAGTTAGCACTTTAGTAGTGGGAAATCTGTAAGAATGTGTTTCTGGGAACCGTGAGGAGGCTTTGGGTTATCGTATGATCAGGCTATACCTCCCCCTCTTTCTCCTCCTCTTTCTTCTCCTCCTCCTCCTAGGGTTAGGATTAGGGTTAAGCAAGTCTCAACTTCTGAGACTTGCAGTTTGCAAGGAAAAGGAGACAAGAGGCCTATCTAGCTCAAGATAAAGGTATTTCTTTATACAATGACAGCAGTAGCACCAGCTTTGCCCCTAATCCTTGTGAATGATTGGGGAGGAAAGCCAGAATTGCTAATTTGTCCAGCCCTATGTAAAAGCCCTTGAAGTAATACTGTTTAGTTTAGTCTGGGTTTGATTAAATAGATTCTCTTGTTTTATGTGGTACCATTTTTTTCTTTACCTACCCTGTCCCTTTGGATTCTAGATAACAGCTTTGACCTAAATAATGGCAGTGATGCTGAAGAGGAAGAATTGGAGACTCAGACTTCAGACTTCCCACCACCCCTCACCCAGCCAGCTGCTGAGCAGTCATCCACTGTTGAGCTACATCCAGTAGCCTCACCAACAGCCTCCCCAGGAATCTCCATGGCAATTTCTCCAGCAGCCTCCCCAGAAATCTCCCCAGCAGTTTCACCACCAGCCTCCCCATTTGTCTCCCCATCAGTCTTCCCAACAGTCTCTCCAACTTCTTCAGCAGCCCTCCCAGCAGTCTCCTCTGAAGTTTCCTTTTCGACCCCAGTTGCCTCCCCAAAAACCTCCCCTATAACTTCCCCAGCAGCTCCCTTTCCAACAGCTTCCCCAGAAACCAAGAATGTCAGCAGTTTCCCTGAAGCTACTGCTGACCTGGAAGAGATCACTGGAGAAGGAGTCACTGCTTCTGGTTGTGGTGAGTATCCAGATTCTCTTATACCTTTGGCTTGTTCCAAGAGAAGTTGTATGTCCCATGTTGCATTTAGCCTTTCCCTACTAGCCTGTTATTTCAATATTTCGCCTGAACTCTTGATAATGGGTATCTTTCTCTAAAGGTGACATCCTGAGGAGACGTATTGCTACCCCAGAAGAAGTTCGTCTTCCCCTCCAACATGGGTAAATGCTCTAGATTGTTACATGCATTGACCTTGACAAGTTTAATGCATGGCACTAGGAAGAAGGGAGTTCCTCTTCATCTGAGGTGGGGAAGGAATGGGTGAAGCAGGAGTAGATTATCTGTTATAATGAGATTCCTGGATTTTCCTTCTTCTCAGGGTCTCTCTTTTCTTACCTATTTTTTCCTAATCTTGGGATGTCTCAGTCTTGATTAAACATCTATTATCTTTTCCAAACCTGAAGGGTTAGATAGCTAAACTAGCCAGTAAGTCCTGTTTTCATAGATAAGGGATAGTAATGAATGAGGAGTAGCTCGCTACCAGTGAATTGGGGTTGTTGTTGTTTTTCTTTTAATGCTGTTTGGAGAGGTGAGTGTTGGAACAGTAACTTGACTGGAATGAGCAAGCCCACTGACACCAAGGAAGGGTCTTATGGGAATAACTTGCTGGATCTTCCCTCACCTCAACCCTTATAGGCTACTTTTGGTCACCAAGGATGAGTACTACTTATAGAGTTTGAGAGAAAGATAAGGCTTGGTTTTGTAACAATTTGCTGCTCAGAATAGAGTTCCAGCCGGGTTGCAGTGGCACGTGCCTATAATTCCAGTACTTGGGAGACTGAGACAGGAGGATTGCAGGTTCATTGTCAGATTTAGCAATCTCATGAGGCCTTCTGCAACTTAGTGGGACCCTGTTTTCAAAAAAAAAAAAAAAAAAAAGGCTGTGGGTGTAGCTTAGAGGTAGAATGCCTCTGGGTTCAAGCTCTAGTACCATGAAAAACAAAACAAAACTCCATAGAGTTCCTAACAAAAACCTGGCTCCCTGAGTCATTTTAAGGAGTCAGCAGTGAGTTTACTCTTTTGCTTGTCTCCCTATCCTGTCTTCTGCCTTTATTCCCTTAGGTCTTTGTGCTCTTTACTAGAAACTCAGTAATTGTCCTGAGTGGCATCAGGGAGAGGTTTCTGGCGCTGATCTCATTGACTTTGTTAATAAATAGGTGTGGAGGTCTTTCTGGGCATGTGCAGTTTAGTATACTGTTATCCTCTGAGGTATTTGCTGGAGCGCAAGCCTGCCTTCTAGTTAAGCTTGTGTCTCATGCTGCTTATTTGCTTCTGCATGCATTACTTGTGAGATAAATGTGGGAGGGTCATCTGCTAAGTGGGCTTGGCTCCTGGGTAGAATGGGAGTGGGTAGGGATGTGACCTGGTGGCAGGGCCCATGTGCTTCTCTGGCAGGTGGCGGAGAGAGGTCCGCATCAAGAAGGGCAGCCATCGATGGCAAGGGGAGACCTGGTATTATGGCCCCTGTGGGAAGAGAATGAAACAGTTTCCAGAAGTGATCAAGGTAATATTATTTTTGTGGGTATTTTTTTCAAGTACAGACTCCTTTCTTGGGTCTGTGACAGCAGGCTTGCATTATCTGCTCTGTGGCCTGATTGTGTATTCTGATTGTGTTGTTGCTAGCCAAAGACATGGTTAAGGCTAGAACTTCATTTAATGTTGTTTTACTTCCTCCCCTTAGTACCTGAGCCGGAACGTGGTACATAGTGTCCGCCGTGAGCACTTCAGCTTCAGTCCCCGTATGCCTGTTGGAGATTTCTTTGAAGAGAGAGACACACCAGAGGTGCTGACTGAAGGGTTAAATATCTTTTGTCCCTGAGAAAGTTGGTAGATAGGCTTCAGCTTCCTCTTAAGGGGGTTGGAGATTCTGAGAGCCTTGAATGGTTCAGAGGACCTAGTAGCCTGCACCAATTCTCCCTCATTATAACACAGCATTCTTTGCTACCTTAGGGCTTGCAGTGGGTGCAACTCTCAGCAGAGGAGATTCCATCCAGGATTCAAGCAATTACTGGCAAAAGGGGCCGACCTCGAAACAATGAGAAGGCTAAGACCAAGGAAGTCCCCAAGGTGAAACGAGGCCGAGGTCGGCCACCCAAGGTCAAAATCCCTGAGCTATTAAATAAGACAGACAACCGCCTCCCAAAGAAACCAGAGGCCCAAGGTACAGTGATATTTCTTTGGGAATCTGTTCCCTCTATGCGTATGTGAATGTTGCTGAATTATAAATACCCGGATGTCCCAAGAGCATGACTGATATCTGGACAGAATGAGTCTGAATCGACTTCTCCTTGGAAGATACCATCAGGGTCCCAGTACTTTGGGCATTTCTTTTCTTTTTTTCTTTTTTTTCTTCTTTCAGGGTACTGGGAATGGAACCCAGGGGCATTCTACCTTTGAGCTACACCCCCAGCCCTATTTTCTATTATTTATTTTGAAACATGGTCTCACTGAGTTGCAAAGGGCCTCACTAAGTAATAGCTGAGGCTGTCAGTGAACTGCAATCCTCCTGTCTCAGCCTCCCAAGTGCTGGGATTACAAGCCTTAAGTGGTTCATCTGCCCATATCTGTTTAACTCAGATGGTTGCCATATTGATAGATGTGGTAGTGTTTTCAAAAACTGAAACAAAGCCAGGCGTGGTGGTGCATGCTTGTAATCCCAGTGCTTGGGAGGAGGAGACAAGAGGATTGCATGGTTTCGAAGCCAGCCTTGGCTACTTAGGCTCTCAGCAACTTAGTAAGACCCTGTTTCCAGATAAAATACGAAATAGGTCTGGAAGTAGAAAAACCCCTGGGTTCTACCCCCAGTACCACACAAAAAATAAAAATAAAAAATAGGACAGGGAGTGTAGGGTCGAATGTCTCTGGGTTCCATCCCCAATATTGAAAAAAAAAAAAAAAACTGAACCAAAGAATGGGTACTATCAGGTCAAAAATATCAATTATGGCTGGGCGTGGTGGTATATGTTTGTAATCCCAGTACTTGGGAGGCTGAGAGGAGGGTTTCAGGTTCAAAGCCAGCCTCTGTTACTTAGGTCTTCTGCAATTTATTAAGGATAAAATATAGGACTAGGGTGTAGCTTGAGGATAGAATGACCTTGGGTTCAATCCCCAGTACTGCCAAAAAAAAAATTATGAAATATAAGTAGGGCATAGCCAGGCGTGGTGGCACACGCTTATAATCCCAGCATTCAGGAGGCTGAGACCGGAGGATCGTGGTTCACGGACAGCCTCAGCTACTTAGTAAGGCCCCTTGCAACTCAGTGAGACCCGGTTTCAAAATAAAGAATAAGAAATAGGGCAGGAGGTGTAGCTCGGAGGTCGAATGCCCCTGGGTTCCATCCCCAGATCTGCAAAAAAACACAGAAAGTGTAAGGCATGTGGCACATGCCTATAATCCCTATACGTTGGAGGCTGAGACAGGATTTTAGGTTGTAGGAGAGCTTTACCAATGTAGTAAGACTCTCAGCAATTTAGGAAGGCCTTGTTCAAAATAAAAAAATAGCCAGGCGTGGTGGCACACGCTTGTAATCCCTACGCTTGGGAGGCTGAGACAGGAGGATCGCACGGGTTCAAAGCCAGCCTCAGCTACTTAGTGAGGCTTTCAGCAATTTAGTGAGACCCTGTTTGCAAATAAAAATATAAAAAAAGGTCTGGGAATATAGCCCGGAGGTAAAAAGCCTCTGGGTTCCACCCCCAGTACCACCAAAAAAATAAAAATAAAAATAAAGAATAAAAAATAGGGTAGGAGGTGTATCTGGAGGTTGGATGCCCCTGGATTCCATTCCCAGAAGAATAAATTCAGATATATTTTTCTTTCTCTCTCTCTCTCTCTTTTTCTTTTTCTTTTTCTTTCTTTTCTTTTCTTTCTTTTTTTTTTTTTTTTTTTTTTTTTTTTTTTTTTTGTAGACGAAGATATAGAAGCCAAACATGTTACCGACTACTATTTTCATGAGGATTTGGCTTTCTGGTTTTTTTTTTTTTTTTTTTTGGTGGGGGGGGTTCTGGGATGGAACCCAGGGGCATTCTACCTCTGAGCTATACCTCCAGCCCTATTTTTTTTTTTTTTAATTTTTTGAAACAGGGTCTCACTAAGTTGCAGAGGTCCTCACTAAGTAGCTGAGGCTGACCATGAACCTGTGATCCTCCTGTCTCAGCCTCCCAAGTACTGGAATCAGAAGTGTGTGCCACCACACCTGGCTGGAATTTTTGTTTTCTTTCTTGGCTTTTTGCACTAGTATCAGTCTGAGTGTTGCTGCCTTTGTTAGGTAGCCTGGGGAGGAGACAGGCTGCAAGACTACTTTCCCGTTGTGGTCTCCTTTCCATCAGTGCCAGACCACTTTCAAAGCAGTTCATTTGAAACCAGGGGCTGCTGCTTCTGGGTAGGAGATACATTTGGGTTCTTTGTGCCTCCTTCATCCATGGCAGGTGTCTCTCCTCTATTTCCCCCTCAATATTACGTATACTTAAAAAAAGTCACCTCTAGATTCTTCAGGAAGTTGCTTGGGAGGTCAGCTTTGTGACAGGCATGTGCTTCCTGGATGCCAGTGATCTGATCTGTCTTACTGCCTCACTCCTTTAATTTTTTTCTGCCTTCACAGAAATACTGAATGAGGAGGATAAAACAAAGATGAATAAAAGCAAAAAGAAGATGAGGCAGAAGGTACCACGAGGAGAATGTCAGGCTCCTATCCAAGGGCAGGTGAGGTACATCAGTGGCTTAACTTTTCTACAATTTGCTTCATCTTCCATCTCCCACATCTGCCACCCATTATATAGCTTCAGATACTCATTACTCTGAACTGTCTTGGGCTCAACTTAGAGAACTGGGCTTATTGAAGAAGAATATGGGCATCTCTAGGGTGAGAGAATTGATCCGTTGCCAACCCTCATCATCCCATCTCTCACCTCTCCTCCCCAGCACCCTGTTTTTGATTCCTAGCCCAAGCAGAGATGCTTTCAGAGTTTGAGGAGAAATGACTTCCCTTATGGTTTACAGGCCAGAAACAAGCGGAAACAAGAGACCAAGAACTTAAAGCAGAAGGATGCTAAGAAGAAATTCAAGGTAGGTGTGTGTACACACTCACCAGGTCTTAATTTTGAAGTCATCAAACTGATTTTGCAAGATGTGTTCTAGTCTTTTGAGGGAGTTAGGGGTTACTAGTATAAGATGCCAGTACCTACCTCCCAGTAGTTCCGAGCCACACCTTCAGTCCTTTTTTGGGGGGGTAGTTTTTATTTTTATTTTTTATTTTTTATTGTTTTTGTACTGAGGATTGGTCCAGGGTCATTCTAACTCCAACCTATACCCCGTAGCCCTATTTTATTTTACTTTCATATATATATATGATTTTTGTGTGCGTGTGTGCAATATTGGGGATGGAATCCAGGGGTATTCTACTTCCAAGCTATGCCCCAACCCTATTTTTTATTCTTTATTTTGAAGTGGGGTCTTACAGACTTAGAAAAGGCCTCACTGATCCTCCTGTCTCAGCCTCCCATATGCTGGGATTACAAGCATGCGCCACCATGCCTGGCTCAACTTTTTTATATTTTGAAACAGGGTCTCACTAAATTGCTGAGGCTGGCCTTAAGCCTGGTATCCTTCTGTCTCAGCCTCCCAAGTACCAGGATATAGGCATGTGACAGCACACATGGCTTTTTTGTACTAGAGATTTAACCCAGGAACATGCTACCTTTAACCTAAAACCCCAGCCCTTTTCACTTTCTATATCGAAACAAGGTCTCACTAAGTTGGCAAGACTGGCCTCAACCCCAGGGATCTCTTTCTCAGCCTTGTAAGCACTAGGACCTCAGGCTTGTGCTATCATACCCGACTTATTTTTTGTTTTGAAATAGGGTCTTGCTAGGTTGTTAAGAGCTTCCCTAAGTTGCTGAGTCTGTTCTCAAACCTGTAATCCTCCTGTCTCAGCCTCCCAAGTACTGGGATTAGAGGTGTGCACCACCATGCCTATCTGCCTGGTCTTAATTTTGTGGTTAATATTTCTGGCCTATGAGGTTGGGGGAGGGACAGGAGTCAAGTTACGCTTGGTGACTTGTATCCTTACGACACTCTTGATTCCTCCCTCCTTTGGGTGGGTAGGCTGAAAAGGAAAAGATAAAGACAAAGGAAAAAATGAAGGAAAAAATGAAGAGGGAAAAGAAAGAAAAGGTAAAAATGAAGGAAGATGTGGTCAAAACCAAGCCAGCCTGCAAAACAGATAAGACCCTGGCCACACAGAGGCGCCTGGAAGAACGGCAGAGGCAGCAGATGATCTTGGAAGAGATGAAGAAACCTACAGAGGATATGTGTCTGACTGACCACCAGGTAGCATGGGTGGAGTTCCTGGGTCATGGAAGGGCCAGTTGTAAGGACATTTCTGTTACAGAAAGAACCTTATGAACATCCATATTATTGCCTTTTGGTAAGTCTAACAGGATGTCTTACTACTTTTATACCTCTCTAGCCCCTGCCTGACTTCACACGCATTCCTGGTTTGACATTGCCCAGTAGGGCCTTCTCAGACTGTTTGACCATCGTGGAGTTCCTGCACAGCTTCGGCAAGGTGCTAGGCTTTGACCCTACCAAAGATGTGCCTAGCCTGGGAGTCCTCCAGGAGGGACTCTTGTGTCAAGGCGACAGCTTGGGCAAGGTGCAAGACCTGCTGGTGCAGCTTCTGAAGGCAGCACTCTATGATCCTGGCTTGCCCTCCTATTGTCAGGTGAGCTCCTTTCTTGGGCAGGCTGGGATGCCTGGAATACAGTGCTTTATCTGTTTTGCTTTCTTTTTAAGAACTCTAAAAAGTTTCTCTCTAAAGTGATCAAAAGTAAACCCAGATATGGTGGCACACGTATTTGTAATCCCAGTACTTGGGAGACTGAGACAGAAAGATCACAGGTTCACCGTTAGCCTCAGCAACCTTGTGAGGCCCTCCGTAACTTAGTGAGACTCTGTTTCAAAGTAAAAAGTAAAATAGGGAGCCAGATGTGGTGGCGTAGACTTGTAATCCCAGCATTTAGGAGGGTGAGATTGGAGGATCACAGTTTGCGGATAGCCTCAGCTACTTAGTGAGCCCCTCTGCAACGTAGTGAGACCCTGTTTCAAAATATAGAATAAGCCGGGCGTGGTGGCGCACGCTTGTAATCCCCGCGCTTGGGAGGCAGAGACAGGAGGATCACGCAGGTTCGAAGCCAGCCATGCGCGCTGGCTTAGGAGACCCTGTTTCCAAATGAAAATGTAAAAATAGGTCTGGGAGTGTAGCCCAGAGGTAGAAGGGCTTCCAGGAACCCCAGTACCACCACCAAAAAAAAAAAAAGTAGGTAAAAAAAAAAAATATATAGAATAAAAAAAAAATAGGGCAGGAGGTGTAGCTTGGAGGTTTAATGCCCCTGGGTTCCACCCCCAGACCCGCCCCCCCAAAAAAGGAAAGGTAAAATAGGGCTGGGGGTATAGCTTGGAGGTAGAATGCCTAGAGTTCAATCCTCAGTGCCGCAAATTAAAAAACAAATCAAGTGGTCGGAAGTGAAAGATGAGCCGGGAGTGGTGGTGCACACTTGTAATCTCAGCATTCAGGAGGCTGAGACAGGAGGATCGAGGTTCACAGACAGCCTCAGCTACTTAATGAGGTCCTCTGTAACTCATTGAGACCCTGTTTCAAAATAAAGAATTAAAAATAGGGCTGGGGGTGTAGCTTGGAGGTAGAATGCCCCTGGGTTCCATCCCCAGTACTGCAAAAAAAAAAAAAAAAAAAGATATTTGACTTCTTCCTGTTTGTTTCCTTTTGTGTCTTTTTCTGGCACTTTCTCACTTTGCTCATTTTTCTTTATACTATTCCTTTATTCCTTTTTTTTTTTTTTTTTTTTTTTGCAATACTGGGGTTCTTTCTTATTCCTTTTCTTTTGCACTTTTTTTGGTAGTCTTTCATCTTATTCTGTCAACTTTATTCTTTTTCCCTTTTTCTATCTTAACCTTATAGTTCTCTCCCAGGTTTGTTTAATTTGAGTTATCCTGTTCTTCCTCTTTTCTATTATGTTCTCTTTCAAAACAGTCCCTAAAGATCTTGGGGGAGAAGGTATCTGAGATCCCACTGACAAGAGACAATGTGTCTGAGATCCTGCGCTGCTTCCTCATGGCGTGTGGAGTAGAGCCAGCCCTCTGTGACAGTCTGCGCACCCAGCCTTTTCAAGCCCAGCCACCTCAACAGAAGGCTGCTGTCTTGGCCTTCCTCGTGCATGAGCTCAACGGCTCCACCCTCATCATCAAGTGAGGGACTGGGAATGGGGATGGGGATGGTTATACTCTGCCTTGTGTCACAATGGGATGGGGGAGGGTGATTTATCCAGAAGCCCTGGAGTGATGTGTATCTACTGTTATGCTCTGAATATGCTGGAGTGACTTAGAAGTAAATTTCAGGGCATTCCCTTTCTGCCGTTCATCAGTCTAGGTCCTAGGCTGAAACTCCCTGTAGCCCCTTTACCTTTGAACCTCCATTCCCTTTTCCTGTGTTACCACTTCTACCTCAAAATCCCATTCCCTATTCCCCTGCAGTGAGATTGACAAGACTCTGGAGAGTATGTCCAACTACAGAAAAAACAAGTGGATTGTTGAAGGCCGGCTCCGGAGGTAGGGACAGGAAAGAGGGTAGAGCCAAGAGAGGAGAGAAGGGGGAAAGGGTGAAACAAAGGCAGGACTTCTGCCCAGAATGTGCCTTAGCCCTTTCCCGGGGTTTGGGGTCTGGCCAGGTCTCAGGATGGTTTGGATTCCGGGTGTACCTTGTGTGGCATTATGTTCCTCATCCTGGTTTCCTTTAATCACTCTCCATCTAATTCAGACTGAAAACTGCTCTTGCCAAGCGAACTGGCCGATCTGAAGTGGAGATGGAAGGACTGGAGGAAGGCCTGGGACGGAGGCGTAGTTCTCGGATCATGGAGGAAACCAGTGGCATGGAAGAGGAGGAAGAGGAGGAGACTATAACAGCTGTCCATAGCCGCAGAGGGCGAAGAGATGGAGAGGTAGTGGCCAAGGCCAGAGAAAGTGGAAGTTAGAATATAGATATTTCTCCAGCTGGGGGTGGTGGTGCACATCTGTAATCCCAGTACTTAGAAGGCTGAGACAGGAGTATCCTGGTTCATGGCTAGCCTCAGCTACTTAGGCTCTTTAAGGCTGGGGTTCTGTCCCCAGTAATACAAAAAAAAAAAAAAAAAAAGCAGCTAGGAACTGTGGCACACACCTGTAATCTCATTACTTGGGAGGCTGAAACAGAAGGCTCACAGGTTTAAGGCCATCTTCGACAGCATAGTGATATTCACAGCAACTTACCAAGACCCTATTTCAAAATAAAAATTGGAGCCGGGCGTGGTGGCGCCCACTTGTAATCCCAGCATTCGGGAGCCTGAGACCGGAGGATTGCAGTTCGTGGACAGCCTCAACTACTTAGTGAGGCCCTCTGCAACTCAGTGAGACCAGGTTTCAAAATAAAGAATAAAAAATAGGGCGGGGGCTGTAGCTCAGAATTCGAATGCCCCTGCTATCCCCAGACCTGCAAAAAAAACCACATTTTTTGCTAGCACATGCTTATAATCCAAGTACTTGGGAAGGTGAGGCAGGAGGATCACAGATTTGAGGACAGCCTCAGCTACTTAGGCCCTCCACAACTCAGTGAGACCCTGTTTCAAAATAAAGAATAAAAAATAGGGCTGGGGGTGTGGCTCGGATGTAGAATGTCCTTGGGTTCACTTCCTAGTGCCACAAAAAAATAAAAAATTGCTGGGGGTATAGTTTGTGGGTAGAATACCTCTGGGTTCAATAACCAGTGCCACAAAAAAACCTCTTAGATTTTATAACTTTTTTTTCTCAGTGTCCACTTATTTCTTTCTAGGTTGATGCTGCTACATCTAGTATTCCAGAGTTAGAGCGTCAAATAGAAAAACTCAGTAAGGTACTGTGCTTCTAAGTTCCCAGTAATTGGAGGTACAGGTTAGGCAAGAATTGTTCGTCTTTTGAGCAGGGCCTAGTTAGTATCAATTTTACAGGGAAGCTGAGAACCATTGCCTTACTCTTATATACTAAATGGATTTACCACTGTCACTGTGGAAATGTGTTTTTAATCATCTTCCTTATCTACTGCCTACCCAGCGTCAGCTCTTCTTTCGCAAAAAGCTTCTTCACTCATCTCAGATGCTTCGGGCAGTCTCCTTGGGTCAAGATCGCTATAGACGCCGCTATTGGGTATTGCCTTATTTGGCTGGTATCTTTGTGGAAGGAACGGATGGGAGTTTAGGTAGGTGTGTCTATTAAAACCTGAATTCTGAGTCTTTGCTAACAAAAGTAAAAAGTTTCTAACTAGTGGTTTTCAGTTTTGTTTTATGAGAGTCAGTAAAGCATAGTTGTCATGAGCACAGGCTCTAGAGCACTGCCTGCCCACCTGCCTTTTCAGGTATGTGATTCTTTTTTTTTTTTTTTTTTTTTTTTTTTTGTGATACTGGGATTCCTGGGAGCCCTTCTACCTCTGGGCTATACTCCCAGACCTATTACTTATATTTTTATTTGGAAACAGGGTCTCTTAAACCAGGGTGGCTGGCTTCAAGCCTGCGCGATCCTCCTGTCTCTGCCTCCCACGCGCAGGGATTACAAGCGTGCGCCACCACACCTGGCAGCTTTGTGATTCTGTAATGTCATTTGTAAGCTGAAAATAGTAATATGTATACTTCATGAGGTTAATTATTTCCAGGTGCAATGACACATCCCTGTAATCTCAGTACTGGGAGGCTGAGTCTGGAGATTGCAGGTTCAAGGCCAGCTTCAGCCACTGAGACCCTGTTTTTTTTTTTTTTTTTTTTTTTTTTTGGTGGTACTGGGGTTCCTGGAAGCCCTTCTTCCTCCGGGCTACACTCCCAGACCTATTTTATATTTTTGAAACAGGGTCTCTTACGCCAGCGCGGCTGACTTTGAACCTGCATGATCCTCCTATCTCCGCCTCCCAAGCGCGGGGATTACAAGCGTGCGCCACCACGCCCGGCTTGAGACCCTGTTTTATATAAAATTAAAAGGACTAGTGCCGGGCGTGGTGGCGCACGCTTGTAATCCCCGTGCTTGGGAGGCAGAGACAGGAGGATCGCGCAGGTTTGAAGCCAGCCGCGTGCGCTGGCTTAGGAGACCCTGTTTCCAAATAAAAAAATGTAAAAATGGGTCTGGGAGTGTAGCCCGGAAGTAGAAGGGCTTCCAGGAACCCCAGTACCACCAAAAAAAAAAAAAAAAAAAAATTAAAAGGACTTGCTGGGCACAGTGGCACACACTTGTAATCCCCATGCTTGGGAGGCTAAGACGGGTGGATCACACAGGTTCAAAGCCAGCCTCAGCTACTTAGTGAGGCTCTCAGCAACTTAGCGAGACCTTGTTTCCAAATAAAATATAAAATAGGTCTGGGAAGCCAGGCGTGGTGGTGCACGCTTGTAATCCCCACACTTGGGAGGTAGAGACAGGAGGATCGCGCAGGTTCGAAGCCAGCCGCGCTGGCTTAAGAGACCCTGTTTCCAAATAAAAATACAAGATAGGTCTGGGAATGTAGCCCGGAGTTAGAAGGGCTTCCAGGAACCCCATTACCGCCAAAAAAAAAAAAAAAAAATTAGGTCTGGGAGTGTAGTCCGGAGGTAGAAGGTCCCTGGGTTCCATCCCCAGACCCCACCCCCCAAAAAAAAGGACTGAGGTGTATCCCAGAGGTAGAGCACCCCTGGTTTCAAAGAGAGTACTAAAAAATAAAAATAGTGCTTCATAAGGAGTGAATAGCCAGTAGTAGAACACAGCACACAGTCCTAGGTTTGATTCCCAGCACCAAAAACAAAAACTACATAAACAGTGCTTAACATATAGTTGATTCTCAGTAAATATTAGCTTATGATTATGTTGCTGAATATAGTGTTTAGAATAGAGTGTTTTTTAGCTGGGTTTGGTGGCACACACTTGTAATGTCAGTGCTTGGAGGCTGAGACGGAAGGACCACCAGTTCAAGGACAGCTTCAGCAAGTAATGAGATCCTATTTCAAAATAAAACATGGCTGGGGGTGGAGTTCAGAGGTAGAATGCCCCTAGGTTCAACTCTAGTACCAAAAAAGTATTTCTTGTCCAGATACTATATTCATTGGCTTTTTTTTTTTTTTTTTTGGTGGTAGTGGTACTGGGGATGGAACCCAGGGGCCTTCTACCTCTGGGCTACACTCCCAGACCTATTAGATATTTTATTTGGAAACAGGGTTTTTTAAGCCAGCTGAGGCTGGCTTTGAACCTGTGTGATCCTCCTGTCTCAGCCTCCCAAGTGCAGGGATTACAAGTGTGTACCGTCACGCCCAGCATTATTCATTGGCATTTAACTGTTGCTAGTGGAATCTCAGAAAGGGAGACCAAGAGCTGGGCGTGCTGGTGCACACTTGTAATCACAGCATTTGGGAGGCTGAGACAGGAGGATTGGTTTGCCAGCAGCCTCAGCTACTTAGGCTCTTTGCAACTTAGTGAGGCCCTGTTTCAAAATAAAGAATAAAAAATAGGGCTGGGAGTATAGCTCAGAGGTAGAATGCCCCTGGGTTCCATCCCCAGTACTGCAAAGAAAAAAAAAAAAAAAGAATAGGGCTGGGGTGTAGGTCAGGGGTAGAATACCCTGAGTTCCATCCCTACTACTGCAAAAAAAAGGAGGGGGGGCTAAGTCCAAGGGAAAAGGAAAGTATATATCCTGTGTTTATATACTCTTTCCCATTATATAACCTTATAAGTCTTAGGTTCTTTACTTCTCTTTACAGTTCCTGAAGATGGGATAAAGCAAGAAGATGACTCCTTAAAAGTGGCAGCCCATCCAGCACCGAGTCCTGCCCTCTTCTCCGTGAAGAAGGAGTTAGCTGGCTCCAACACCTCTGCTGGTTCTCCTGTCCGGGCCCGAGGTCGACCTCGAAAAACTAAGCCTGGGTCTTTGCACCCTAGGCACCTTAAGTCCCCTGTCAGGGGTCAGGATTCAGAGCAGACCCAGGATGAGCTTAAGCCAAAGGCTCAGCTACAACCTCAGCCTCAGCCTCAGGCTCCTGCCCAGCCCCAGTTTCAGTCCCATAATGGGTTCCTGGAGGCAGAAGGCTCCCATTTGTCTCTGGGTCAGAGCCAGCATGACCTCAGCCAATCAGCCTTCCTATCTTGGCTAAGCCAGACTCAGAGCCATGGTTCCCTGTTGAGTAGCTCAGTGCTCACACCTGATAGCAGCCCAGGAAAACTAGACCCAGCCCCAACACAGCCCCCGGAGGAGCCAGAGCCTGATGAGGCAGAATCTGGCCCTGTTCCTCAAGCACCCTGGTTTAACTTCTCAACCCAGATGCCCTGCAATGCTGCCCCTACGCCACCCCCTGCAGTTTCTGAGGACCAACCCACTTCCTCCCCTCAGCTGCCTACCTCCTCCAAGCTGGTAAGTAGGCAGAATTAGTATATATTGGACCTCATCTTGCCACAGCCTTCACTGCCTGGCTATGGGCCTGTTGCCTAAAATTGACAGAACCTGTAAACATGAGAATATCCTCATCGCCTTTCGTCTCTACTTATTTGTCCACAGATTAATAGACCCAGTGCTGCCAATCCCTGTTCACCAGTGCAGTTCTCTTCCACCCCCTTGCCTGGGGTGGCCCCTAAGAAACGAGCAGGAGACTCTGAAGAAATGCCACAGAGTCCCACAGGGCTGGGACAGCCAAAACGGAGAGGGAGACCTCCCAGCAAGTTCTTCAAACAGATGGAGCAACGATACCTAACTCAGCTAACAGCCCAGCCCGTTCCCCCTGGTGAGTGATCTTGAGCAGAAATGGGCTAAGAGTATAAGAAAGGATGGTGGCCAACATGGACACCTGTGTTTCGTAACTGATTCCCACCCACCCCCCACACATGCACCATCTCTTTTCAGAGATGCGCTCAGGCTGGTGGTGGATCCAAGATCCTGAGACTTTGGATGTCATGCTCAAGGCCCTACACCCCCGAGGCATCCGGGAGAAGGCACTTCATAAACACCTTAACAAGCACAGGGACTTCTTGCAGGAAGTCTGCTCTCGGCCCTCAGTTGGTAAATCAATACCTTGACCTAGCAGGAGCTAAAGAGCCTAGGGTAAATGTTGAGCCACTGCCATGGGTAACGGCCTGATGGGGCTCTGCCTCTTCCTTGCCTGCTTTCTTCTCAGATCCCATCTTTGAACCCAGTCAGCTACCTGCTTTTCAAGAAGAGATTATGAGCTGGTCCCCCAAAGAAAAAACATTTGAGACGGACCTAGCTGTGCTTCAGTGGGTAGAGGAATTGGAACAGCGGGTTATCCTGTCTGATCTGCAGATTCGGGTATACTTGGATGGGCACTGGGTAGAGAGTTCTTTAGGGGTGGAACATTAATTCCTTGAACCCTGTATAGAAAAAAACCTCCATTTCTACTTTGCAAGTAAATTGCCATGACCCCCCCAACCCTCGCCTCTCTCCTCTCTCCCTGTCTCTATCTCTCTCTCTGAGGATTAAGCCCAAAAGCTTTCTACCTCCCAAGATAACACCCCAGCTTTATTTTTTATTCTTTATTTTGAAACAGAGTCTCACTAAGTTGCAGAGGGCTTCATGAAATATCTGATCACAAACCTGTGATCTTCCTGTCTCTATCTCCCAAGTACTGAGATTACAAACGTGTGCCACCACAGTTGGCTATTTATTTTCTCTTTCTTTTTTTTTTTCCCCCTTGAAACAGGGTTTTGCTAAGTCAATGAGAGTCTCACTACTTGCTGA
This sequence comes from Muscardinus avellanarius, assembly GCF_963383645.1. Lineage (NCBI taxonomy): Eukaryota > Metazoa > Chordata > Mammalia > Rodentia > Gliridae > Muscardinus > Muscardinus avellanarius. The sequence goes on from NC_137797.1 coordinate 64,157,458, forward strand.
ACCTGTCCTCAAACCTGCATCCTGAGCCAGGCGTGGTGGCGCACACTTGTAATCCCAGCATTTGGGAGGCTGAGACCGGAGGATCGCAGTTCGTGGACAGCCTCAGCTACTTAGTGAGGCCCTTCGCAACTCAGTGAGACCCTGTTTCAAAATAAAGAATAAAAAATTGGGCAGGAGTTGTAGCTCGGAGGTCAAATGCCTCTGGGTTCCATCCCAGACCCGCAAAAAGAAAAAAACCTGCATCTTGTCTCAGCTTCCCAAGTACTGGGATTACAAGCGTGTGCCATGATGCCCAATTTGTGTGTGTGTGTGTGTGTGTGTGTGTGTGTGTGTGTGTGTGTGTGACACCCAGGACATTCTGTCTCCAAGCTTTACCCCCAGTCTTTTTATTTTTTGTTTTGATCCAGGGTCTCACTGATTTGCTGAGTCTGGTCTTAAACCTGTGGTCCTCTGTCTCAACCTCCCATATACTGGGATTATCTATGTTCAGTCCTAACTTTCCCTTTTTTTTTTATGGTCCTGGGGATGGAACCCAGGGACCTTCTACCTCTGGGCTACACTCTCAGACCTATTTTATACTTTATTTGGAAACAGGGTCTCACTAAGTTGTTGAGAACCTCACTAAGTAGCTGAGGCTGGCTTTGAACCTGCACGATCCTCCTGTCTCAGCCTCCCAAGCGCGGGGAATGCAAGTATGAGCCACCATGCCCAGCCTTAATTTTCCTTTTTTACAATGAATTTTATTCCTTTTTTTTTTTTTAACCTGAAGGGCTGGACATGTCCTAGCCCAGACTCTATCCGTGAAGACTTGGCCTACTGTGAGCATCTACCTGACTCCCAGGAAGACATCACCTGGAGAGGTCGGGGGAGGGAAGGACTAGTACCTCAGCGTAAAAGTACCAACCCTCTGGACCTGGCTGTGATGCGACTGGCTGCCCTGGAACAGAATGTGGAGCGACGGTACCTGCGGGAACCTCTCTGGCCAGCTCATGAAGTGGTGCTGGAGAAGGCCCTGCTCAACACACCCAATGGTGCTCCTGAGGGCACTACCACAGAGATGTGAGTGATTCCCACTTCACCTTTCTTGGTGTTTCAGAGAGAAGGAATAAGTCTCTCTCCCCTCTTTAATGAATCCTGCTTATCATCCAAAGATCACCACTTTCTTTCTACAGATCATATGAGATCACCCCTCGTGTTCGTGTCTGGCGCCAAACACTTGAGCGGTGCCGGAGTGCAGCCCAGGTGTGCTTGTGCATGGGCCAGCTGGAGAGGTCCATTGCCTGGGAGAAGTCTGTCAATAAAGTGGTAAGAGGTTGAGAGAAGCTGGGAAGGCTGAGGTGCCAGTGGGCTCGCGTGGGTGGGGTCACTGGCAGGCGGAGCTTTGAAGGCTTACTCTGTTTCCTCATAATCTTGGTCCAGACCTGTCTAGTTTGTCGGAAGGGTGACAACGATGAGTTTCTTCTGCTTTGTGATGGGTGTGACCGTGGCTGTCACATTTACTGCCATCGACCCAAAATGGAGGCTGTCCCAGAAGGAGATTGGTTCTGTGCCGTCTGTTTGGCCCAGGTAAGACTTCTGCTCTCTCATTTCCACTCTGAAGCCTAAGTCAGACATTTTTTTTTTATTTATTCATTTATTAATTTTTGTGCTACTGGGGATGAAACCCAGGGGCATTTTACCTCCGCCCCACACCCCCAGCCCTATTTTTTATTTATTTTGAAACAGGATCTCACTGAGTTGCAAAGGGCTTCACTAAGTATCCTAGGCTGTCTGTGAACTCCGATCCTCCTGTCTCAGCCTCCCAAATGCTGGGATTTCAAGTGTGTGCAACACACCCAGCTGTGGTTTATATTTGCTTAACATGATTGTCAGGCTTATGTCTTCCCAATTAGAGGCCATTAAATTATAAATGATGCGCCAGACAGAGCCACAGATGATGGTTCCAGAGAAGCCTCCCAGCCCTCTTGAACTTCTGAGCCCTGACAGCCTGTCTACTGGACCCTCGCTGTCCTTCTCCCTCATCAACCCTTCTCTGAAGGAAGCAGCTGGAGCAGCCATTGCTCCTGTTCCCTATGCGCAGTTAGGAATACCAGTATAATTTGGGGGGTGCTGATAAAGGATGAAGGGTGGCCCGAGCAGGAGTAAGGCTGGGGCTACAGCTCCCCTGACGTCTAGGACATCTTTTATCACCAATTCTGAAGATATCTATTCCTTATTATGCCCTCAGTCTCCTTGGAATGAGCTCCTTCACACAGGGTATTGTGGGGCCTGGGTCCTTGTCCTTTAAACACATAGCTTAAATTCTGTAGCTTCAGTTGTTTTCTTTATGAAATAATACAAATTAGGCCAGGCGTGGTGGCGTACTTGTAATCCTAGTACTTGGAGGCCGAGAAAGGAGGATCACAGATTCACAGCCAGCCTCAGCTACTTAGTGAAGCCCTGTTCAACTTAGTGAGACCCTGTTTCACTAAAAATAGGAGTAAAAATAAAAAGTAGAGCTGGGGGTATAGCGCAGAGGTAGAATGTCCCTGGGTTCAATCCCAGTACTGCAAAGTAAATAAATAAAAAAAATATTAATTATACTTTTCTTTTACCCCTGCTAATTGGAACATATGAATACATTCATACGTGTGGCTCATTCATGAAAATATTTTGAAGGCTCAGCCACACGTAGGGATGCTAAAGAACTGGAGGCAAGCACTTGCTGATCTTAGCCATTGCTTGCCTCAATTTTTTCTGTCCTCAGCAAGTAGAGGAAGAATTCACTCAGAAGCCTGGTTTCCCAAAGCGAGGCCAGAAGCGGAAAAGTGGTTATTCACTGAACTTCCCAGAGGGTGATGGCCGTAGACGCCGGGTACTGTCAAGGGGCCGAGAGAGCCCAGCAGTGCCTCGGTACTCAGAAGAAGGACTGTCTCCTTCCAAGCGGCGGCGATTCTCAATGCGGAATCACCACAGTGATCTCACATTTTGCGAGTGAGTTGAGTGAATTCTGGGACAGCTCGCTTTCCCTCTGCCGGAAGGAGAGGGTTGGGGGGTCACGGTGTGTACTTCTGGAAATAGAACCCTCACTGTCCCTGTACTGACAGGATTATCTTGATGGAGATGGAGTCCCATGATGCAGCTTGGCCTTTCCTAGAGCCTGTGAACCCACGTTTGGTGAGTGGGTACCGGCGCATCATCAAAAACCCCATGGATTTTTCTACCATGCGGGAGCGGCTACTCCGAGGAGGGTGAGTAAATGTTGGCAGTTCTCTAGCTTTTTTCTGTTATTCTGCAGCTCTTACCTAGCTCACACCTCCACCTCTGTCCTTACCCAGATATACCAGCTCGGAGGAGTTTGCAGCTGATGCCCTCTTGGTCTTTGACAACTGCCAAACCTTCAACGAGGACGACTCTGAAGTGGGCAAGGCTGGGCACATCATGCGCCGATTCTTCGAGAGCCGCTGGGAAGAACTTTATCAGGGCAAACAGGCCAATCTGTGAGGCCAGGGAGGTGGGGAGTCACCTTGCGGCGTCTCCCCTCGCCTTCCAAACGAAAAACCTGCCATTCTCACCTGCTGATGCTGCCCTAGGTCCAGACTCAAGTCAGATATAACCCTGATTTTTGACTCTGCCCTTGGCAGCAAACCATATCCTCTTATCCCAAGTCTCCTTTCTCCCTTCCCCCTCTTGCTCCTCAAGTGAGAGGTGCAGAGATGAGATCCTTCTGGACTGAAAGCCAAAAAAGAAAGAAAAAAATAGTTTTTCCTTTCTGTTTTATTTCTTAATTAAAAATAGGGAAGAGGAAAGAAGTCCTTACTTCCTCCTCCTGGCTTCCTCTCCTTCCCCTGTATGCCCCAGCATTCTGGGGTTATTTAACAATAGCAATAGTTCTAGTGAATGTGTGAAACCGAGAAACACTCTGTACTGTGTGCGGACCCGCAGTGACGGCCAGTAAAGTGGACTTAACTCCCAAGTGTGTCGAGCCGGACACCGGGCCCTGAACATGCTGCTTCCATGTTCAGTCCCTTCCCTGCTTCCCACTTCCTCGACTTACTCTTTTCCTTCTCCTCCATCCCATTTTTTCAGATTTTCTCTCATCCAATAATGTAAAACTATCGTGTACGGGTTCCTCCCTTTCTCCTAAATCTTTATCCCCCTCAGAGGAAAAAAAAGTTCAGAGGTCCCTGTCTTTTCTCTCTGTCCTCATGTTTCTGCCAATAGCTATCCCTTCTAAAATGTTGGACGCTCCTCACATGCTGAGCTTCCGGCCTTTTCTGAAGCTCAGTGGCTGGGGAGAGGGCGGGTAGGCACCCTGGGCCTTCCAGCCTCCTTCCCTACCTGCTTCCCAAACCTCCCTCTTGGGAACTCCTCAGGGACAACTACTGCTGAGTTTGGGTGCACCTCCAAGATGGAGGCCAGGTAGCAATTTACTGGCCTCGAGGGAGAGAGAGATGTGTGCGTGTGCGTGTGAGTGTGTGCTGTGCTTGTGACCTTGTTTTGTCTGATGGGATTCATTCGGTTTCTCCAAGTAGCTGTTATTCCCACCTTTCCCATTGTTTCATACCATCTCTTTTTTTGTCTTTGGGAAACCACAGGAACAATTTCTCTGGGGACAAGGCTGTGTCTCTCCTGGTCATTTCTATTCCAGCCTCTTCAAACTGTGCAATCTTTCAGCAGGAACCCCCTCTCCTCTCAGTAGCTTTGAGTCTTAAGCTTTGCAGGAAGAGGGATAGAACTGGATCTTTCTTAATCCATTGAGCATCTGTGGGTTTAGTTGCGCCTTTCTTCCTTTGACGTTATACCCCAGAACCCTTTCCCCAGCAGCAGAGACCCTGGAGCACAAGAGGGCTAGGGAGGAGGGGTTCTGGGTCCACCAGTGCCCTACATGTGAGCATGCCTAAGTTAAGCCCCCGGCGTGAGAGGAAAGCTGCTACTCCAAGCTATAGCCACGGGCCTCTGGCCCCCTGCTTTCCTGCTCAGCAGAGCCCCTCCCATCAGAGATTACGGGTACTTGCACTGGGGAGGCGGCTGCTGGCTGGCCTAAGCAGAGAGCTGAGGCATCCAAGAAATGCTCCATTGGTGGGGTGGCGAGGGCCAGGTGAGGTGGAGCATTCCTTGTACTCTGGCAGCACTGATGCCCCTGAGGGGGAGGGGCAGTGTAGGCCCTGGGGCAGCCCCTTTCTTATTCCTTCATAGTCCTTCTTCCCATAGTCTATTTCCAAAGTCGCCTTTTCTGTCAGATAAACCTCAAAACTTAATTTTATTTGAGATTTTTTTTTGCTTTTAAATAAGAGGTGGATTGAAGAATATTTGAATTGACTTTATATTATGCATAAATATTTATATTTTATCTAAATAACTGCGCTGTAACAAACTTTGTGTTAGTCATTTGAAACTGTTATAGTTGGGGACTCTTTTTCCCCATAGCAGTTTTCCCCTGGCATAAAATGTACTAATTTCACTGTTGGAGGTGAGGTGGACAGGGGGAGTGAAGTCTCAGTTGTTCCTGCTTCATGATCCTCTCCCAGCTCCATCTCTTTCCCTAGGGACCAGGCACTCTAAGGTGGGGTGGGGTCCTTCCTAGACTCAAGTTTGAAGAAGTTGGGGCTGAATGGGGGGATGGGGTAAGACATGATCAAAGGGGCCATTTTTCACTTTTCTTTCCTCGTTTTCACTGCCCCATGAGCTAGGTGGATTTTCTGTTGGTAGGGAAGGCAGGTTACGGAGACAGCCCACCCCTGCCCCTTTGTTTCCCTCCCGTCAGTCTGGTAACAGCAAGAAAACACACCATCAACACCAACGTTCCCATGTTCCTTTTACAACAAAAGGGACTGACTTTTTATATAACCAAATGTGGTGTTTTAGTGACTTTTTGATAATGTACAGTTTTTTGTGAATTTAAATTTATTTCTTTCTATATTTTTAGGACCAATCTCATTTTTAATAAGGTTAAAAAAGGAAAAAAAAGTCTAGAGAAAAAAACCTCCTGTTTTGCCATGTGATGTTCCACAAGTGCAGCTGTAGAAAAGTGCTTGTCAGTTGAATAAAGACCACATTTGATAGAGATTCACAAGACTCTGTGTAATTTCTCTTCCCTTCAACATATGTAAGGTCATGCACATACGGGAGACATGCCTGTGTCCTTGTACAAGTACTGACTCATCACCAGCTTCTCCCTCCCACCCATGGATAAAACACCACAACAAACTTTTGTGTTTTATTTAAAAAATAAAATGAAGGTCTGCCAAATCGTAGGGTAAGAACATGGGAAGATCAGGGGTCAGAAAAGAAATGCTAGGTGACATGGAAGAATATAAAACTAGAAATCTGGATAAAAGAAAAGTATACAAAATTTAAGTATAAATTAAACTTATTTCCTCTCCAAGGTAATTAATGCATGTAACAGAGTTCCTTCACCCAGGAAGGGCATGTGTTGGGGGAGTCAGGACACCAGTAACTTACTCAAGCTGGAAAAGTCTTGCTGTGCACTAGGCTGGGAGCCGTAGTCTCAACCCTCTAACTAGATGTTAAAATGGAAAAGGACACCTGCTTCCAGCTCCATAAAACAAGCTCTGGTGTTTGGTTACCATCTCACTGTAGAGCAGCTGCTGGCCAGTTCTCCCCTCCTCTTGCATTCTGCGCTGCCTCGCTGTTGGTGTGCCTAGAGCGACTCCCAGCCATTAGTCATCGGCGGGGCTCGCTGCGCTGCCCACTCCCTGGCCTGCCACGTTAACACCTGCTGGGGAGTTCCCACTAGTCCAGGGTGAATGCTAAAATCCTACATTCTGGATGAGAAGACATCCAGAAATAGAAATGAAGAGGCTGCGTTTGTTCGAGCCCTTTACAGCCCCTAGCTTTCTGAGCCTCGTGAAAAGGGAACAGTAAAGATGTAAATCAGGTGTTTTGCCCTTGTTGAGACTGAGGTAGATGAGGAACAAGGACACTTGGGGATCTGCTTGGACAAAGACGTGTGCATAAAGGGGCCGGCTAGGGAGGAAGAGCAGTGGTAAAGAGTAATGAGGGCACCTCATTTTTTCTTTATTACAATCATCGGGGCCACCTCTAAGTAGATTCAGCAAAGATCAGGAGAGAGTGCTACAGGATGTCTGGCTTCTGAGCAGGTAGCCTGACAGAAGGAATGGATGCTGGGTAAACTAGGAATCTGCAAGTGCTTGGAAAGACCTAAAAAGCAGGTGGTATAGAAACAGTGGTTGGTTTAAAAGGGAACAAGGAGCTGTTTGTGGTAGGGCACATCTGTAATCTGAATATCTGGGAAGCTGAGACGAGGATCACAGGTTTGGGACCAGACTCAGCAATTTAGCAAAGCTCAACAGCCTAGTGAGACCATTTCAAAACAAAACAAAAAAAGGGCTAGAAGTATAGGGCCAGGTAGAACATGCCTGGGTTCAGTCCTCAGTAACACATGGAAACCAGGGAAGCTGGGCGTGGTGGCACACGCTTGTAATCCCAGTACTTGGGAGGAAGCCAAGACAGGAGGATCACAGGTTTGCGCCAGCTACTTAGTGAGACCCTCCACAACTTAGACCGTTTCAAAATAAAGAATATAAAAATAGGATTGGGGGTATAGCTCAGAGGTAGAATGCCCCTAGGTTTAATCCTCAGTCCTCCCACAATAATAACATAGGGTTCATAGGGCTAGGGGTATAGCTCGAAGGTGGAGTGCTCCTGTGTTCAATTCCCAGTAACACACATGCACACATGCACGAAAACCAGAAAGGACCGGTGCAGAAAAGGCACAAGATTTTAGGACTGGCTACTAATTGGCTTTTATAACATCTCCTTTTTTTAGTACTAGGGATCGAACCCAGGGGTACTCTACTTCCAAGCTACACCCCTAACCCTATTTTATGTTTTTAATTTAGAAACAGGGTCTGGCTAAATTACTGAGGCTGGCTTTGAACTGGTGATCCTCCTGTCTCAGCCACTGCACCTGGCCCCACCCTCTAATCAAACCCACTGGACCAGCTGGAGCAGAGGCTGTGGCCAACCACACCCAGTGCATTGCTTTTGGTTAAGGTAACACCATTCATCAGTGCAATGCTGCTGCTTGCCCAGAAGGTGGGGCACGTGTGTAAGAGCAGGGCATGGTCATTCTAGAGAGGGCGCTCACTGCATCTTTATGGCAAAGTAACAGCTCACATGTAGGCTTCAGCCCCAGTGGGTTGACACTGGAGCAGCAGGCACTGGAGGCATTACTGATTAGCAAGTTAGGAACGGAAGAAGAATGGGATGGGCCATGGTGGCACAACCACAAATGGTCTGTGGAGCAGTGAAGTCTAGTCCTCTTCCTCAGTGCAAATAACGCCCTCCTACCACCCCTGTCACTGACAAGGCTCTAGGGGCTCTTAGCTCTTCAGAGCCAGCAGGCATCCCAAACGGGCAGCTCTTCACATTCTTTGGTTGAAAACACTAAAAAATAATTAGTTTTACCATTACCATTCCCACACCTTTCTAACCTCTATCTGCACCTTCTTCCAAAAATTCCTATCAGTCCAGGGTCTGAGCATCAACTCTGAGCCTGAGAGGCACAGTAAGAACACTGACATGAAGCCGGGAGTGGTGGCGCACGCTTGTAATTCCAGCCTTTTGGAGGCTGAGATAGGAGGATCGTTCACAGCCAGCCTCAGCTACTACTTAGTGAGGCCCTTTGCAACTGTGTGAGACCCTGTTTCAAAATAAAGAATAAAAAATAAGGTTGGGGGTGTAGCTCGGGGTAGAATGTCCCTGGGTTCCATCCCCAGTACTGCAAAAACAAGAACATTGACATGAGATGGGATGGGCAGGCTCGGAGCCTAGTGGAGGATGACACCGTCTGGGGAAGGGACTCTGATATGCTCTACTTGACTACAACCAAAACCCACAAAGTACTCAAGTATTTTAAGAATGTTATGCGCATCTGCACTGTGTAGAGTGAGATGTAGAGAGAAGTTAAGATCGGGCCTTAATGGAGACAGGATTCAGAGAACACTAGGTACAGTGTTTAAGGAGCCTGGCCTAAGCTGTGTGCAGGAGGGCTCTCCTGTATCCACCACTGGGCTACTTCACAGAAGAAATACCATCCCTTGTTCCTTCTCCTTCCTTTGTCCAATGACTGTTCGAAATGAACCAGCAACCAGGGCAGAAAATAGGAGCATAAAACAAAAACACCAGAAAGAAATCTTCAGTGCCATTAACCACTACAAAAGTAACTCCCCATGTGCAAACCAGAAACACCCATCAATAGCCTCTATCAAGTAGCTTCACATGAGAAGCAAAAAAGGCAACTTCAAAATTCAAAATGAAACAAAATCATAGCCATTTAAACATTTTTTTAAAATACAGAGAAAGGAGACAGAATCAGGAGGTGGAGGAGGGCAGCAGTGACGTGAATACCAGCATCTACATGGGAAAGGCCCCGACACGAAACCTCTCAGCATGGTTCCCAAGCTGCCATCAGACAAATGAACAGAAGGCTCCTTTGGTTTTTTCTATTTCTTAAAGGCCACTACTAATGAGAAAGAGCCCTGGTATATTTCCCATCAGGCTAGAGACAAAAAGCAAAAACCTAGAATGCTCCTGGGCTTGGGGCTTTTGCACTGGATAATTCTTTCCAGAGTCTGGAAGTACCAATGAGAGAAGACTCCATACTTGGTACCCTGCCCATGGCCCCTGCTCCTCGCCCCAGGGCGGGGGAGGGCTGTGACTCTCAATTCCCGGTGGGAGGGAAAGCTGGGCCAGACACCACGTTTCTTTCCCAACAGCCTACAACACCTATTTCTCCATCTCCATCACTTGCTGTCTACTTGTCTAATGGAACTATACCTGACCTTGAAGTGAAGGGGAGCACAATCCTCCCCTCAGGCATTGAGGGAGCACCTGGGAGAAGACGAGAGGAGCAGGCCTCCTGGGAAATGGGCGACTTTCTCCTACCTGTCTCCATGTGCACCATCAGATCTTAGAGAAGGGGACAGTTAACCACCGAGATAGAAGCTTTTTTAAAGGTCTGACTTTGTAAATCATGAGATGGGATATACTTCTCTTTTCTATCCTAGCTCCTGGCCGTCCCTCCACAAGAAGGAAAACGATCTCCAATGTCCTGGTTCCTTGGAGAAGAGGCAACACCCCAAGCAGGTCAGGTCACTCTGCAGTTCTGGAGAGCTCTGTCCATTGCACACATGTGTGTGCGTGCACACACACCAGTCCCCATCAGACCTCCGCCTGTGTGTGTGTCTGCCTTGTTCACAACAGCCGTGAGCCAGGCAAGGACGATTCCTGTCATGGTCAAAGCCCGGGGAGAATTCCAGGATCCCTCCCAACCAGTTGCATAAGTGTCATAAGGCACTGTGTCCAGGGTTAGGGTGGGAATTGACCCCACCCCAGAAGGCAGAGAAACACTGTCTATATCAAAGATATCTACACTTTGGCACAACTGACGTTTTGAGTTGGATAATTCTTTGCCAGGCGCACAGGGCTCTCCTTGTAAGGATGTGTAGCAGTTTCCTTGGTCTCTAGCAACAAGATGCCAGTAGCGCACACACAACTGCCCAGACATGGCAACCAAAGGTGTCACCAGATTGGCAGCACCTCTGGGGGATGAACACTGGTCTTTAGGTGAGCAGATCTTCCTCCACAGGGATGGAGCCTGTGTGGATCAGGCCAGGTCACAGCTGCGAAGGCCTTGGCGTAGAACACGGCCGTGTGCAGTGGGAAGAGAAGGCAGCACGCCTGGGCAGAAAAGCGGGTCCTCCAGAAGGCAGGCGAGCAAGCAGGCATTCCCCAAAGGCTGGAACTGAAAAGAAGCTTCCTTGGAGCTGCCAGCCACCACAGTGAGAAGAGCTGCTCAAGTCAGTCCATCCTGGGGCTCGCCACGGTGAGTCTCTGGCCAAATACGGCTCCAGGGCGGCCCCCAAGGCTGCAGGGTCATCTCTTGAATGAGCTTAGGTCACCACTGCTTCCTGAAGCCAAAGTCTAGTCATTTCTCCCAGCATGTGACTGGGTGGAGGAGAAAGCCACTCCACTGCCTGTGTCTACCCCTTGTCCCGCCCCCCAAGATTCCATATGAAATGTCATTCAAAAAGGAAACTCACAAAATTAAAAACCGTCAAAAGACAAAGTGGGCAGCCTCAGCTGTATGGAAAAGAGAAAAAGAATAATCTGGATGAGAGAACAAAAAAATGTGTGAAGACTGTGAGAGCTTTACAAAATCAAAATCTGAAGTCTGCATTTTTCTGTGTGTGTGTGGGGTGGTGGTGGTACTGGGTATTGAACCCATGGCGTTCTACCTCCAAGCTATAGCCCCAGCCCTTTTTGTTTGTAGTTTTGAAACAGGGTCTCTCTACATTGCTGAGGCTGTTCTCAAACTTGTGATCCTCCTCCTGTCTCAGCCTCCCACATACTGGGATTACAAGTGTGTGCCACCATGCCCAGCTAAGAAAAAAAAAAATTTTTGCCGGGTATCACACCACACACTTTTTGTTGTTGTTGTTGTTTTGGTGGTACTGGGGGTGGAACCTAGTGGCTTTCTACCTCCGGGCTATACTCCCGGCCCTATTTTATACTTTATTTGAAAACAGGGTCTCACTAAGTTGCTGAGAGCCTCACTAAGTAGCTGAGGCTGGCTTTGAACCTGTGCGATCCTCCTGTCTCAGCCTCCCAAGTGTGGGGATTACAAGCGTGCGCCACCACTCCCGGCCACACTTCTAATCCTAGTAGATAGGAGGCTGAGACAGGAGGATCACGCAGGTGCAAGGGCAGCCTCAACCACTTAGTGAGACTCTTAGCAACCTAGCAAGAACCTATTTCAAAACAAAAAAAATAAAATAGAGCTGGAGGTGTTGCTCAGAGATAGAACGGCTCTGGGTTCAATCTCCAGCATCACACAGACAAAAAAAGCTCTTTGATCTCCTTGAATGTAACACACATGAGAAGTGATGGCTCCATCAACAGTGGAGAAGCAGCATGGGACAGGAGCACTTACTCTCCCAGGCCTGGGCCTGCAAAAATGACGGCCAGTGTTGGTCCTCAGCCCGGCCTACAGATGCACTGTAATCCGACCGGCCCTTTTGAGCCAGGGAGCATCTCCAAGAATTCATTTATTTTCAACAAAGATAGGGAGGGGAATCGTAAAGGGGGCAAGAGCCAGGGAGGGTGGGAGGGGTGCGGCAAACAAGAGAAGCTGCCTGGCTTCGGCACGCCGAGCCGTACCCTAGCTGGGCACCTCTCCACCTGCCCCCAGCATGAGCTTCTTACCACCATTACTTGCTGAACTGGAAAGAACAGACCCCGTGGTCTGAGGGCGCGTCCACTGCCGCTTGGCTCTGTTGGCCACCGCTCTCCTGTGCCAGGGCCAGGGAGGAGAATCACTTTGTGTTTATTTCCTCACCTCCCACTGAAGCAGCCAAAACCCGCCCCAGGCTGAGAGCCCCCCATCCCCACACAGCAGCACACCAGTGGAAGGGATATAAAATGGGGCAGCTACTTTGGAAAATACTGCAGCGGCTCCACACTTCCAGCAGTGAGGCCCCTTCCCAGGGCACACGGTGAGTTCAAGGCGGCATCCGGCATTAACTACCAGCCCAGCGTGTGGAAGGGCCTCATTCAACAAGCACAGGCTCAGCCGGGCGTGGTGGAGCACGCCTGTAAGCCCAGCACTCGGGAGGCTGAGACGGGAGGATCCCAGGTTCGCGGACAGCCTCAGCTACTTAGTGAGGCCCTCTGCAACTTAGTGAGACCCTGTTTCAAAATAAAGAATAAAAATAGGCTGGAGGTGAAGTTCAGAAGTAGAATGCCCCTGGGTTCCATCCCCAGTACTGCAAAAAAAAAAAAAAAAAAAAAAAAAATGAACACAGACTCTTTCCTTCCTACATTCTTCATATAGCTACCAGCCATTTGTGAACACAGAATCAGCATCACTGAAAGGAAAATCTTCCTCTGTCACTGTCCCACCCTCACTCCAAAGAAATCATGCTCTTACCTCAACTGAAACGCTAGAAGAAGGCACAGGGGTGTACTGAGAGATGTAAGCTCCATGCATCGCTGCAGCTGATGGCATGTACTAGAATGGAGAATATCAACAGGCTCTGAGCACTGGTTCTTGGCTATGTCTAAAGCACCTGAGGACCTTTTAAAAATACCAATGTCGCCGGGCATGGTGGTGCACGCTTGTAATCCCCGTGCTTGGGAGGCGGAGACAGGAGGATCACGCAGGTTCAAAGCCAGCTGCGCTAGCTTAAGAGCCTCCCTAATGTTGGGATTACAAGTGCGCGCCACCAGGCCTGGCTCCTTGCTCTGTAGTTTATATCAGAAATATCTGAGCCGGAAATAAATAAAGTTAATGTGTCCCTCAAAGGAAGAAAAAAAAAAAAGAAATATCTGAGCCGGGCATGGTGGCGCACGCTTGTAATCCCAGTATTTGGGAGGCTGAGACCGGAGGATCGCGGTTCACGGACAGCCTTAGCTACTTAGTGAGGCCCTCTGCAACTCAGTGAGACTTGGTTTCAAAATAAAGAATAAAAAAAAAAAATTGGGCAGGGGGTGTAGCTCCGAGGTCAAATGCCTCTGGGTTCCATCCTCAGACCTGCCTGCAAAAAGATAAAAAATAAAAAAAATTCTGGCTTTTAGCCAGGCATGGTGGCACATACCCATACTCACAGTATTTAGGAGGCAGAGACAGGTGTACCTTAGGCCCAATTAAACCTCAGCAACTTAGGCTTTCAGCAACCTAGCAAGACTCTGCTAAAATAAAAAAAAGAAAAAAGGAAAAAAAAAAGGTCTGGGGATGTAGCTTGGAGGTACACAGCTGCTGGGTTCAACACCCAGTACCACACATGGCAAGGAGGAGGAGTAGGAGGAAATCATCATCATCATCATCATCATCATCATCATCATCATCATCGAGGTGTGGTGGTGCACGTTTGTAATTCCTGCATTCGGGAGGCTGAGACTGGAGGACCCCAGTTCACAGACAGCCTCAGCCACTAATTGAGGTCCTTTGCAACTGAGTAAGACTCTGTTTCAAAAAAAAAATTTTTTTTTTTGGTGGTACTGGGGGTGGAACCCAGAGGCTTTTCTACCTCTGGGCTATACTCCGAGACCTATTTTCTATTTTATTTGGAAACAGGGTCTCACTAAGTTGCTGAGAGCCTCACTAAGTAGCTGAGGCTGGCTTTGAACCTGTGCGATCCTCCTGTCTCAGCCTCCCAAGTGCGGGGATTACAAGCGTGCACCACCACTCCTGGCTTCTGTTTCAAAATTTAAAGCACAGGGCTGGGGGTGTCACTTGGAGATAGAATGCCCCTGGGTTCCATCCAGTACCACACACTCACAAAAAAAAAAAATAATAATAATATGATGATGATGACAGCTGGATTTACCGTTCCTGTGCTGCTGAGTGAGAGGTGGCCCAGTTGCTGGGTCAGGGGTCCCATCATGGAGGCAGGCTGGAGTGAAATGGGGTGATCCATCCCCGGTGTCAGAACTGAACCCTAGACACAACACAGAACAAGGGTTAGCTGGCAGCATCCTGGGAGGGGCCTTAAGTCAGTGACTGACGGCCATCAAGAACATTGTACACACTTTTTTTTTTTGGTGGTGGTGGTACTTGGGGTGGAACCCAGGGGCTTTTCTACCCCGGGGCTATACTCCCAGCCCTATTTTATACTTTATTTGGAAACAGGATCTCACTAAGTTACCGAGAGCCTCACTCAGTAGCTAAGGCTGGCTTCAAACCTATGCAATCCTTCTGTCTCAGCCTCCCAAGTGCTGGGAATCTGTGCGCCACCATGCCCGGCTCAAAGACACACATACATTCATTTATTTATTTATTTATTTATTTATTTATTTATTTATTTATTTATTTATTTATTTTGTGTGTGTGTGTGTGGTACTGGGGGTGGAACCCAGAGGCTTTCTACCTCCGGGCTATACTCCCAGACCTATTTTATATTTTATTTTGAAACAGGGTCTCACTAAGTTGCTGAGAGCCTCACTAAGTAGCTGAGGCTGGCTTTGAACCTGTGCGATCCTCCTGTCTCAGCCTCCCAAGCGCGGGGATTACAAGCGTGCGCCACCATGTCCGGCGAAGACACACATTTTAAAATCCTGGAAATGGCCGGGCGCACGCTTGTAATCCCCGCGCTTGGGAGGCAGAGACAGGAGGATCGCGCAGGTTCAAAGCCAGCCGTGCGCGCTGGCTTAGGAGACCCTGTTTCCAAATAAAAATGTAAAAATAGGTCTGGGAGTGTAGCCCGGAGGTAGAAGGGCTTCCAGGAACCCCAGTACCACCAAAAAATAATAATAATAATAATAAAAATAAATAAATAAATAAAATAAAACCCTGGGAACCGGGCATGGTGGCGCACGCTTGTAATCCCAGCATTTGGAAGGCTGAGACAGGAGGATTGCGGGTTCATGGTCAGCCTCAGCTACTTAGTGAGACCCTGTTTCAAAATAAAAAATAAAAAACAGGGCAGGGGTGTAGCTTGGAGGTAGAATGCCCCTGGGTACCATCCCCAGAACCCCCCCCAAAAAAAATCTAGAACCCCAGTGAGCAGGAACCCAGCTATGTAACACAGCCATACCAGTCTGGAGGGACCCTGGTCCCTGGTCTAAGAATAACAAACTCACAGAGTTTAAGGACTGATAGTTGGGCTACCAGGGACTGAGCCAGAACTCACACCCACACCTCCTGCCATGTAAGCTCCCCGCTTTTTTTTTTTACACCAAATTGCCTCTTTCACTTCTGCCTACTCCTGAACACTCACTGAAGGCGGCATGAGGTATGACTGGGGCTGCATCCAGGATGGGTCAGGTAACTGGAGAGGAGACGTCTGAGTCACTCTCTGAAGCAAAAACAAAGATGTTAACTGTCATGGAAATTACCATCTGCTCAACGATCCAAGAATTTAGCAAAGCCTCCCAAAAGTTGAAATGCCCCCTCAGAATATAAAAACATTAAGAATAAACTGGCTGTGACTGTTTTGTTTGTTTGTTTTGCGGTACTAGGGATTGAAACCAGGGGCATTTTACTTCCAAGCTACAGCCTCAGTCCTATTTTTTTATTCTTTGTTTAGAAACAAGGTCTCACTAAGTAGCTGAGGCTGGCTATGAAACTGTGATCTTCCTGTCTCAGCCTCCCAAGTACTGGGATTACAAGTGTAAATCACTATGCCCAGCTATTTTCACATTGTCAATCCTTGCAACAATCCTGTGAGACTAATATAGAAGGAAGACAGAGTGAATTTTGGGTTGCTTTTAACTTTTATTAATTCTGTTTGCCAACACGCCTGGCCAAAAATAAGCTGTTTAAAAACACTAGCAAGCCAGGCGTGGTGGCGCACGCTTGTAATCTCCATGCTTGGGAGGCAGAGACAGGAGGATCGCGCAGGTTCGAAGCCAGCTATACTGGCTTGAGACCCTGTTTCCAAATAAAAAAGTATAAAAATGGGTCTGGGAGTATTGCTCGGAAGTAGAAGGGTTTCCAGGAAGCCAGTACCACCATAAAAACAAAAACAACAACAACAAAAAAAACCACTAGCAAAAGCCAGGCATAGTGGCACACGCTTGTAATCCCAGCGCTTGGGAGGATGAGACAGGAGGCTCATGTAAGTTCAAAAGCAACCTCAGCAGCTTACTGGGGCTCTCAGCAAATTAGTGAGATCCTGTTTCCAAATAAAACATAAAATAGGTCTGGAGGTATAGCTCAGAGGTAGAAGGCCTCTGGGTTCCATCCCCAGCACCACCAAAGGGGGGAAAAAAAAAGAAAAGAAAAGAGCTGAGCATGGTGGGGCATATCTGTAATCCCAGTACTTGAGAGGCTGAGACAAGAGGATCACAGGTTTCAGGACAGCCTCATCAACCTAAAGAGACTTTGCTTCAAAATAACAAAAAATAGCTGGGCGTGGTGGCGCACGCTTGTAATCCCCGTGCTTGGGAGGCTGAGACAGGAGGATCGCACAGGTTCGAAGCCAGCCTCAGCTACTTAGTGAGGCTCTCAACAACTTAGTGAGATCCTGTTTCCAAATAAAGTATAAAATAGGTCTGGGAGTACAGCCCAGAGATAGAAAGCCCCGAGTTCCACTCCCAGTACCACAAAAAAACAAACAAACAAACAAAAAAAAAACACAGAAAATAACAAAAAAATAAGCAGGGCGTGGTGGCGCATGCTTGTAATCCCAGCATTCGGGAGGCTGAGACAGGAGGATTGCGGTTCGTAGACAGCCTCAGCTACTTAGTGAGGCTCTCTGCAACTCAGTGAGACCCTGTTTTAAAATAAAGAATAAAAAAAAATAGGGCTAGGGGTGTAGCTCAGTAGAATGCCCCTGGATTCCATCCTCAGTACCAAAACAAAATAAAAAACAAAAACAAAAAGGATCCCAGGAGCTGAACGTGGTTGCATACACTTGTAATCCCAGCATTCAGGAGGCTGAGACAAGAGGATCACGGTTCACAGACAGCCTCAGCTACTACTTAGGTCCTTTGCAACCCTGTTTCAAAATAAAGACTAAAAAATAGGGCTGGGGTGTCACTTGGAGGTAGAATGCCCCTGGGTTCCATCCCCAGTACCAAAAAAAAAAAAAAAAAAAAAAGAATCACTAGTGCCGGGGGCATGGTGGCTCACGCTTGTAATCCCAGCGTTCAAGAGGCTAAGACCGGAGGACCATGATTTGCAGACAGCCTCAGCTACTTAGTGAGCCCCTTTGCAACTCAGTGAGACTTGTTTCAAGATAAAGAATAAAATATTAGGGCTGGGGTGTAGCTCGGAGGTAGAATTACTCTGAGTTCAATCCCTAGCACTCCAAAAAAAAAAAAAAAAAAAAGCCCCTGGTTTCAATTCCCAGTACTGCAAAAAAAAAAAAGATAATAATAATAAAAAATAAATAAATAAAATTAAAAACAAGTTGTTTCTAGCTTTATATTTATTTATCTAAAACACATGATATGGAAAAGCCACTATGCTCCTTTTGGGTATGAACATACCTGATAGGAAGACACAGGAGATGGGAGATATGGGGAGAGTGCAGATTGGGCGAGCATCCTGCCGGCCGTGATGTTGTAAGGGGTTGGGTAAAATCTGTAAGAAAGAACCTCATTCATTAAAAAGTCCCAGAATCACTGAGGCCCTTTGCAACTCAGTGAGATCCTGTTTCAAAATAAAGAATACAAAACAGGGCTGGTGTAGAACAGAGGTAGAATGCCCCTGGGTTCCATCCCAGTACTGCAAAAAAAAAAAAAAAACAAAAAAAAAAAAAAAAAAACTAGGAAACCACAAGGCCCCCTGATAAAATCAGCTACTTCCTCACTTCCTACCAACTGCTATGTGAAAATTAAGATGAACATTCAAGTGCCTGGGCACAGGCCATTTTCAGATAGCTGGATTATATAAAATACCCTTACCCATTCTGAAGAGCTGTGGTGGGGTCATAGGTCAAGGCCATACCACCCTAGAAAGAAAGCGACATTTAAATTGTGAGCCCTTGGGTAAGCACAAGAGCAAGCCCAGAATGCCAAGGCTGGGATGTATTTAGTTCAAACGATCAATTTAGGACTGGACAGTTCCCACTGCGGCTGCACAGGCTGCAGAGCTCATGCAGGCCCACCCTGAGGAGTGTGTTCCCCAGCCGGCACTTCTCAGTTGCACACTGGAGCTGTCAGGCCAGCCCCCCGCACTCAGAAACCACGCCACGGTGAGCTCCATCCCGCTGTACTGCCCCGTGCTCCGGTGTCCCCGCAGGCTCTCTCACCATATCTCCACTCCTGGGCCAGGCCCGTCCATTATGCACAAACTTCCCTTGGTTCTGTCGTTTCTTTGGCCCGCCATCAGCAAATTTACACAGCAAGGGATCTGATGGGGCTGGCGAGAGAGAGAGCAGGCGGGCAGCTGAGTCCCTCCTCGCCGAGACCTCCAGACACTGAGGGGCGGAGCGACCGGGGCTCAGCCCGATTCGCAGATGCCTCACCTGGTACTCCAGGCGGTGTCTTAATGTATTTTCCATTAAAGTGAGTGATGATGGCTTCGCACTTCTCTGTGGACTCCATCCTAAGGAACACAAGAGGGTGAGGCTCTAGCTTCTCCAAGATCTGTGCTCTCTATAACTCAAAAAGAAAGCCCTAAGCTGGAGGTGGTGGTGCATACTTGTAATCCCAGTACTTGGGAGGATTGCAAGTTTGAGGCCAGCCTCAACTACTTAGTGAGGCCCTCCCCAACTTAGTGAGACCCTGTTTCAAAATAAAGAATACAAAATAGGGCTGGGGTAGAGCTAGAAGGTACAATCCCCTAGGTTCAATCCCCAGTATTGCAAAAAAAAAAAAGTAAAAGCCCTGAGTTCCAAGCCCTACAAATGCTCAAAAACTATAACAACAGAAAAGCAGCTTTTGCCAAACTTTTTTTTTTGGTGGTATTGGGAATGGAACCCAGGGGCATTCTACCTCTGAGCTACACCCCCAGCCCTATTTATTATTCTTTATTTCGAAACAGGATCTCACTGAGTTGCAAAGGGCTTCACTAAGCAGCTGAGGCAGGCTGCGAACCCAGATCTTCCTGTTTCAGCCTCCCAAACGATGGGCTTACAAGCGTGTGCCACCATGCTTGACTCTTTTTTTTTTTATAGTCCTTATTTTTTTAGAAACAGAGTCTCGAATTTTAAAACATGCATCCAAAGATGGCGACCGAGAAAAGCGGGGCTTAAGAGCCCCGCTAACAACCAATCTCCATTACCACAAAATCAACGCCTTTCATAGCCAGAAAACACCATCAGCAGAGAAACAAAAAAATCACCAGGCTCCAGAGAGAAAGCGGACTGAGAACAGAGCTCAGAGCCACAGAGGAGATACACTGGCCTCACGCCCGAGGACGCGGCAGCAGCGCCATATTGCCGGCGGCAGCGGTGAATTCACCGGATGGCTACAGCAAGCCGAGATGAGCCGCTGCGGAACAGACAGGCGGGATCTTTCGGTGCAGGGAGCATCTAAAGCTCCCAGTGGCTGAGCTCAGCACACGGTGCAGGGACTCAAAGTGGAACTCAAAACCAGAGAAGAAAAAATACGCCAGCCTCACGGCCGAGGGCATGGCAGCGGCGCCATATTGCCACTGGCGGCAGCAGCAAGAAATTAACCGAGTCCAGTACAGCTACATCTGCGTACTCAAGAACAGTGAGTCAAACTGCGGGCCCCAGAGGAGAAATCCCAGTACTGTACTCCCTGGGACTTGACCCAGTGGGGGAGTGGCGGTGGCAGAGATATCACACCATAGGAGAACGTGCAACCTGGCACCCCCCACAGTCTAAAGCAGCCTCTATCGACTCCCTGGGTCGGAGACTCTGTGATACAACCCAGCAAAGGAGTAGTGGGGTCTGAGATACTGCAGACTCGAGATCCACAGCACCTTAAGCGAAGTCATAGTGACCCAAGGGAAGAACCCAGAGAAGGCACAAACTTCCGAAATCATGGGAAAGAGGAATAATACTGGAGCAATAAATGCCCACAACCCCACAACATCAGAACCCGATAAAACAGAAAATCAGAGATTTCTAGAAGATCAAATCAGGAAAATAACTGTAGAAATAATAGAGGTGCTTCAAAAAGAATTCAGAGAGAGCCAAAAAGAGATAAAGGATGCAATTAATGAAGTAAAGGTCTCAATTCAAAGCACAAACAACCGATTAGACCACATGGAGAACAGAATCTCGCTCTTAGAAGATGATCATTCCAAAAATGAACGCATAGTTTCTAATCTAGAAAAAAATATCCAACAGCAGGAATCTGATATTGAAGAAATATGGGCCCATCTTAAGAGAGCTAATCTAAGAATAATTGGAATAGAGGAGGGAAAAGAAAGTAAAACCAAAGGGATTAACAATCTCTTCAAGGAAGTAATAGCAGAAAATTTTCCAAACATAGAGCAAGAGGTTGATACACAGGTCCAGGAAACTTATAGAACTCCCTTTTGACAGGATTGGAGAAGAGGATCCCCACGCCACATAATTGTCAAAATGACCAATGTGGAAGCCAAGCAGAGAATCTTTTTTTTTTTATTAATTTATTTTTTAAATTGGTGCATTGTAGTCATATATCAATCACATTGGAGTACAAGACTTGAGAGGATATACAAGCACACATCATCCAATTAGCCCTCCTCCAGCCCCCATCCCATTCCCTCCCCCTCCCTCCATCCCACACTTCTTTGGTGATTTACTTTGATACATTTGTTTATGTACCTCCTGCGTTTTAAAGAGGCTCCGTCCTCCAGTATTACATACCCTCTGATTGGTCACATTAGTTGCTTCACTATAGGGCCCTTTCTATAGCTCAACCTCTTCCTGTTGCCCTTATCCTCCTAGTTATTGCTGATTAAGAGAAGCGTATGATTTATATTTTCTGCGATATTTCTCTGTGCATGCTGCGTTGCAAGTACCAATCCCACTCTTGATGGTCCCAGTAGTGGCCTGGCTACTCAGTGGACTGATCCAGACCTCAAGCAGAGAATCTTAAAGGCAACAAAAACAAAGGACCAAGTGACATTCAGAGGCAAACCAATTAGAATCACTCCAGACTTCCCAAACCAAGTCATGAGAGCCAGAAGGGCTTGGAGTAACATACTCCAAACTCTGAAAGAAAACAACTTCCAGCCAAAAATTCCCTACCCAGCAAAACTTTCTATCAAATTAGATGGAAAAATAAGAAGCTTCCATGACAAACAGAAACTGAAGGAATTTATGTCTTCAAAACCAGCGCTAGAGAAAATACTCAAAGAGATGAACTACAAAGAAGAAATAGGTAACACACACCAGAACCAGAGAAACAAGATTTTCCATCCAACAGACAACTAAGATTGGTTATCTGTGGAGATTCATTATTTATGTTAGTCTTTTACCTATCTCTAAATTGTATTGTTTGCCTTTATTGTTGTTAATTTTTAGGATGTCTAGTTGGAATATTAATATACCTTCAGATATAGCATTTGGAAATATTTTATCCCATTCTATTAGTAAATTTTAACTCTGTTTATATTGTCTTTGGATATACAATATTTTTTTTATTTTTTAGGGAGTTTGTATACTCTTCTGTTGCCTGTGTCATTGAAATCACATCCAAGAAATCACTGCCAATTTCAATGTTGTGAGGTTTTATGACCCAGATTTTCTTCTAAAAGTTTATAGTCTTAAGATTTATATTTAGGTCTTTTATCTATTTTGAGTTAATATTTGTATATGGGATAAGGTAAGGGTCCAATTTTATTCTTTTCCATGTAAGTATTATTTTTCAACAATATTTAGTTAAAAGATTATTATTTCCACCACCAAATGTTCGTGGAAACCTTGTCAAAAATAACTTGACAATATAGGGAAGAATTTAGCTCTAGGCTTTTATTTAACTCCAATGGTTTATATATCTGCCTTTAGAACAGTACTACACTGTTTCAATTATTGTAGCTTTATATGGTTTGAAATCAGAAAATATATATCTTCTAGCTTTGTTCTTTTTCAAGATCGTTTTGGGTATCTAGAGTCCATATTCCATATTAGGATAGATTTTTTTTCCTGAAAAATAAATATATAAATATATGATAGTTTCACCTAAAAAAATAGAAAAAAAATATTCTCTGGTAAGAAAGAAAGCAAAAAGAAATATTGAAATGTTATCTTTAAGTCATCAAAAGCTTGGTATCAGACAAATGAAACTGTTATGTGAAATTATCATTTTTAATTTTGGATAAATTGCTATAATACTACATGTCAACCACTAAGCCAAGCATGGGAAGGAGGGATGGGGAGAGAATGGGGTAGGGATCGAGTGGGGGCTGACTGGGCGATGTGTGCATGTATGTCTACAAAAGTTTGTATCCCACTATGATGTATGAATACAGTGCACCAATAAAATAAAATAAAAAAAAAGAAACAGAGTCTCACTGAGTTGTTAAGGGCCTTGCAAAGTAGCTGAGGCTGTCCGTGAACCGTTATCCTCTGGTCTCAGCCTCCAGAATTCTGAGATTACAAGCATGTGCCACCACGCCCTGCTGCCATACATTTTTAAGGTGTCTTTAAGAGGCAACCCACCATATCCTGAAGGTTCTTTCCAATGGCTCCTGCAGAGGAAACTCAAGTAATGCAAGTATTCAAAATTTTAATATTTCAGCTGGGCGTGGTGGCAACACTTGTAATCCCAGTACTTGGGAGGCTGAGACAAAAAGATTGCAGGTTTGAGGCCAGCCTCAGCTACTTAGTGAGGCCCTCCACAACTTAGTGAGACCCTGTTTCAAAATGAAGAATAAAAGCTAGGCCAGGCGTGGTGGTGCATGGTGGCACACGCTTATAATCTCAGCATTCGGGAGGCTGAGACAGGAGGATTGCAGTTTGTAGACAGCCTCACCTACTTAGTGAGGCCCTTTGCAACTCAGTGAGAACCTGTTTCAAAATAAAGAATAAAAAATAGGGCTGGCGGCATAGTTCAGAGGTAGAATGCCCCTGAGTTTCATCCCCAGTACTGCAAAACAATAATTAATTAATTAATTTAAAAAGACTGGAGTTATAGCTTGGAGGTAGAATGCCCTTGAATTCCATCCCTAATACTAAAAAAAAAAAAAAGAAAAAGAAAAGGAAAGAAAGAATGAAAGAAAGAAAAAAAGAAAAAAAGAAGATGATGATGATGATTGGAGGAAGCGGGAGTGGCGGGCACACCTGTGATCCCAGCCTGTGGGAGGCTGACGGGAGGGCCGCAGGCGTGAGGACAGCCTCAGCGATGTGGGGAGGCTCTCAGTGACCTAGGGACACCTTGTTTCACAATAAAAAATGAAATAGTGCTGGGGTATGGCTCAGAGTTAGAATGTCTCTGGGTTCAAGCCCTAGTGCCTAAAATGAAATAAATAAAAATAAAATGACATAGGGGTGGAGGTATAGCTTGGAAATAGAATGCCTCTGCGTTCAATCCCCACTGCCACAAAAAGACAAGCAAGCACAGGAGGATGCCATGCTGACCTGTAAACTTGGGAGGCTGGGACAGAAGAATCCTAAATTCAAGGCCAGCCTGAGCAATTTAGTGAGATACAGTCAGGAAAACACAAAAAGAAGAAGGAGAAGGAGAAGGAAGGAGAAGGAGAAAAAGAAGGAAGGAGAAGGAGAAGGAGGAGAAGGAGAAGGAAGGAGAAGGAGGAGAAGGAGAAGGAGAAGGAGAAGAAGGAGGAGAAGGAGAAGGAGAAGGAGAAGGAGAAGGAGAAGGAGAAGGAAGAAGGAGAAGAAAGAGAAGGAAGGAGAAGGAAGGAGGAGAAGGAAGGAGAAGGAGAAGGAAGGAGAAGAAGGAGGAGAAGGAGAAGGAGAAGGAAGGAGACGGAAAAGGAGAAGGAGAAGGAGAAGGAGAAGAAGGAGAAGGAGGAGAAGGAGACAGAAAAGGAGAAGGAGAAGGAGAAGGAGGAGAAGGAGAAAAAGAAGAAGGAAGGAGAAGGAGAAGGAGGAGAAGGAGAAGGAAGGAGAAGGAGGAGAAGGAGAAGGAGGAGAAGAAGGAGGAGAAGGAGGAGAAGAAGGAGGAGAAGGAAGGAGAAGAAGGAGAAGGAAGGAGAAGGAGAAGAAGAAGGAGGAGGAGAAGGAGAAGAAGGAGAAGGAGAAGGAGGAGAAGGAGAAGGAGAAGGAGGAGAAGGAGAAGAAGGAGAAGGAGAAGGAGGAGAAGGAGAAGGAAGGAGAAGAAGGAGAAGGAAGGAAGAGACAAAGATAAAGATAAAGGGTCGGGATGCAGCTCAGTGGTAGCACACCCACCACTGGGTCCAATCCCCAGAACTACAAAACAACAACAAAGTTTAGGAAGAAGAAAGTGATCAGAGCTTGGGAATTCCTCTGCAGTCATACCTGGGCTTGCCAGCAAGTGTTCTACTAAGATTGAGCCTGCTAGGAAAAGGACCTATTTCTTACTTCCAAAGTCTTAAACACTTGGCTTAGAGATTATCCATGGAGCAGGTAAGACAGATAAAACTGCAACACCAAAAGGATGTTCCAAGACAAGCTGGTGGCGCGCGCTTGTAATCCCAGCACTCGGGAGGCTGAGACCGGAGGCTCGCGGTTCGCGGACAGCCTCAGCTACTTTGTGAGGCCCTCTGCAACTCAGTGAGACCTGGTTTCAAAAAACAAAAAAGACTAAAAATAAGACCGGGGTGTAGTTTGGAGGTAGAATGCCCCTGGGTTCCAACCCCAGTACTGCCCCCCTAAAAAATAATAATGATAATAATAATAACAATAATAATAATAGGTCTATAGGGCTGGGAGTGTAGCTCAAAGGTAGAATGCCCCTGGGTTCCACCAACCTCAGTACCGCAAAAAAAAAAAAAAAAAAAAGAAAGAAAGAAAGATGTTCACATTACTTAATCCAGGAGTTTTCAAACTTAAAAAAAGGCAAGAGAGCCAGGAATGGTGGTGCACACTTCTAATACCAACATTTGGGAGGCTGAGACTGGAGGATTGTAGTTCACAGACAGCCTCAACTACTTAGTGAGGCCCTATGCAACTCAGTGAGACCCGGTTTCAAAATAAAGAATAAAGCCAGGCGTGGTGGTGCACGCTTGTAATCCTCACGCTTGGGCGGCTGAGACAGGAGGATCCCACAGGTTCAAAGCCAGCTGTGCTGGCTTAAGAGACCCTGTTTCCAAATAAAAATACAAAAAGTATGTCTGGGAGTGTAGCCCGGAAGTAGAAGGGCTTCCAGGAACCCCAGTACCACCAAACAAACAAACAAACAAAATAAAGAATAAAAAATAGGTCAGGGGGTGTAGAATAAAGGTAGAAGCCCCTGGGTTCCATCCTTAGTTCTACAAAAATAAATAAATTAATTAATTAATAATAAGGCAAGAGAATCCCTTGTCAAACACAAGCTTAGAATAAAAAGAATTATTTTGTTTGAGTGCTAAGGGCTAAAGTCTGCTGGGGGTAGTAGAACATGTTTGGGAGGCTGAGACAGGAGGATCACAGGTTCACGGCCAGCCTCAGCTACTTAGTGAGGCCCTCTGCAACATAGGGAGACCCTGTTTCAAAATAAAGAATAAAAATTAGGGCTGGAGGTGTAGTTCAGAGGCAGAATGCCCTTGGACTCAGTCTTGCTGAGGCTCCAACCTGCAATCCTCCTGTCTCAGCCTCCCAAGTACTGGGATTAGAGGCATGGTCCATCATATCTCGCTTATTTTTTGTGTCGAAACAGTCTCACTAGGTCACTAAGTCTTGTTAAGTGGTCGAGGCTGTTCTCAAACCTGTGATCCCGCTGCCTCAGCTTTCCAAGTACTAGGATTAAGTGGGTTAGGGGAGGCTGAAACCTAACAGCAATGACACCTCAGTCCAGAAGAGGGCACCCTGGACACTACAGCTCCAAGAAAAACAAGAAAATCATCCGTCTAAATCAATCTTCAGATGGCAGGTGTGGAGCCAGGCCCCACAACTTGGCGAGGCCCTCTGCAATTTGGCAAGACACTGTTTCCAGGTAAGAAATACAATTGGGAGCCAAGCATGGTGGTGTATGCCTGTTGGGAGACTGAGATAGGAGGATCACAAGTTCAAGGACAGCCTCAGCAAGTAGTGAGACTTTCTTTTTGTTTTTTGGTGGTACTGGAGGTGGAACCCAGAGGCTTTCTACCTCTGGGCTATACTCCTAGACCTTTTTTATATTTTATTTGGAAACAGGGTCTCACTAAATTGCTGAGAGCCTCACTAAGTAGCTGAGGCTGGCTTTGAACCCGCGCGATCCTCCTGTCTCAGTCTCCCAAGCGCGGGGGTTACAAGAGTGCGCCACCACGCCTGGCTAAGTAGTGAGACTTTCAACAACCTAGCAAGACTCTGTTTCAAAATAAAAATAAGCCAGGCTTGGTGGCATACATTTGTAATTCTCATGCTTGGGAGGCTAAGACAGGTGGATCACACAGGTTCGAAGCCAGCCTCAGCTACTTAGTGAGGCTCTCAGCAACTTAGTGAGACCCTGTTTCAAATAAAATATAAAATAGGTCTGGGAGTATAGCCCAAAGGTAGAAAGCCCCTGGGTTCCACCCCCAGTACCACACAAAATAAAATAAAATAAAATAAAATAAAATAAAATGTAGGTCTCCCAACAGTTCTGAAAAGGTACATACATCAAAGTTTCCATGTTATCCTCCCGATCTTGAAGCCAAAAGGACTAGGTCTCTACTGTGAAACCCTGGGTAATTCACTTTAAACTGTGGAATTCACTTTCTTCACTTATTTCTTTTTTTCTTTTTTTTGTGGTGTTGGGGATGGAACCCAGGGGCATTCTAACTCTGAGCTAGACCCCCAGCCCGATTATTTAATTCTTGATTTTGAAACAGAGTCTCACTAAGTTGTGGAGGGCCTTACTAAATAGCTGAGGCTGGCCATGAACCCAGATCCACCTGTTTAAGCCTTCCAAGTACTGGGATTACAAGCGTGCACCACCGTGTCCGGCTTACTTTCTTCATTAATACAAAAGGGGGAATATATTTATCTCATGGGGTTATGGAATTGTTATAAAGATTAAATGAAATAACAGGATGAGAAACTACTTAGTTATCTATAAATATACATAGAATCCTGAGGCCTTCCGCAACTTAATGAGACCCTGCTTCCAAATAAAAAAATAAAATAGAGCCAGGCATGGTGGTGCATGCTTGTAATCCCACACTTGTAATACTTGGGAGGCTGAGACAAGAGGATTACAGTTGGCAGTCAGTCTCAGCTACTTAGTGAGGCCCTCCACAACTTAGTGAGACTCTGTTTCAAAATAAAGAATAAAAAGATAGGGCTGGAGGTGTAGCTTGAAGGTAGAATGCCCCTGGGTTCATTTCCCAGTTCTGCAATTTTTTTCGAGGGGGGGTCTGGGGATGGAACCCAGAGGCATTTGATCTCCGATCTACATCCCTCGCTCTGTTTTTAATTCTTTATTTTGAAACAGGGTCTCACTAAGTTGCAGAGGGCCTCACTAAGTAGCTGAGGCTACCTGGGCGTGGTGGCGCATGCTTGTAATACCAACATTCGGGAGGCTGAGACTGGAGGATCACGGTTCATGGACAGCCTCAGCTACTTAGTGAGGCCCTCTGCAACTAAGTAAGACCTGGTTTCAAAATAAAGAATAAAAAATAGGGCAGGGGGTGTAGCTCGGAGGTCGAATGCCCCTGGGTTCCATCCCCAGACCCATAAAAAAAAAAAAAAAAAGTGTCCCGAATGCTGGGATTACAAGCATGCACCACCATGCCCGTCTTCTGCAAAAAATATTTAAAAAACATAAAATAAACTTTTGGACTAGCTCAGTGGTAGATCACCTGCCTAGTATGTGCAAAGTCCTGAGTGTCTTTCCAGCACTTAATATGTATACAGATATATTAAATTTGTGATTTACTGTAGTACACGCACGTGTGTGTGTGTGTGTGTCTGTGTGTGTGTGTGTGTGTCTGTGTCTTAGGGTATCCAGGATTAAACCCAGGGGCATTCTACCTCTGAGCTATACCCCCAACCCCATTTCTTATTTTTTATTTTGAAACAGGGTCTTAACTAACTTGTTGAGGGTCTTGCTAAGTTGCTGAGGCTGGCCTTGAACCTGAAATCCTCATGTCTTGGCCTCCCAAATACTAGGATTACAGATGTATACCACCTTGCCCAGCTCACTTTCAAATATATTTGACCAACGGTGTGTTCCCTTAGAGAGAAGCACAGACTTTTGTTTTTGTTTTTGTTATACTGGGGATGGAATTTAGGGGCTTTCTACTTCCAGGGTACATGCCCAGACCTGTTTTTTTTTTTTTTTTAATATATTTTATTTGGAAACAGAGTCTCACTAAGTTGCTGAGAGCCTCACTAAGTAGCTGAGGCTGGCTTCAAACCTGTGCGATCCTCCTGTCTCAGCCTCCCAAGTACTGGGATTCCAAGGGTGTGCCACCACGCCTGGCAGCACAGACTTTTTGGTGGCTTCCTCAGTGACAAGCTTTATTGACTTCACCGTGTCTCACCCTTGCCATTCCTTACCGTGCAAAGCCAACCCCTCGGCTGGCCCCGCTGGCGTCGCGAAGGATCCGGGTGGAGATGACTTGACCAAAGGGTTTCAGCATTCCCTCCAGTTCCTGTTCATCCATCGACAGTGGGAGGTTTGAGATGTATAAGTTTGTGGGGTCCTGCTCCTGTTGCTACAGAAAAAAAAAGGGGAAATGAGGCTCACATCTCTATCCCCTCTCACTCTTAGAAAAGAGACAACAGAATGGGTCCCAAAGAAACAGCAACGAAATCCTTAACTGTGTGTAGTACCTCGTCCCACTGCCATAAGTTGTGCAATGGATCCAGGAAGAAAAGAACAGGTTTAATAGTTCAATATTTCTAGTACTGTGTATTCCTGGAATACAAGTCTTCGATGGTGTCTCACTGTCTCCTTAAGAAGCAGGCCGAGCAGCTCCGCCTCCCCAGGCAGTCCTGGGGGCTGGGTCCTCCGGCCAGCCCCCAGCTGGATTGTTTTGAGTAGTCCCTTCCCCCTCTTCCGGCCACGCTGGGTCCTCAGAGCAGGAATGCCTGTTCGCTCCCTGGTGGAAGGCGAGCAGGAAGAGGAGAGAGGGCAGAGAGGGCCAGAAGTGGAGCTTGGCGGTCACCATGAGCCCTGCATGCTCTGGTCTTGGGGAACCCTGAATGCTCCTGCATCCCCAAGCTGCAGCCAGAGGATTTCACTCCCGAAGGAAGAGGGGGAGAGCCCCACAGAGGGCAGAGTACGCAAAGGCACCATCCCCAGACAGCTGTATTTAAAGAATTTAGCAGCCACTCTGTCCCTGACGGTGCAAAGGAATGATCCCACTTAAAATACTGCTGCAGAGCTTCTAATTCTCTAGTGGTCTAGAGGAAAAGCACAGCTCCAGACAGATCTGAAAGAGGAAAGGTCTGTTCCTCTAGCAGCTTCCCTTCCCCACCCTGATAGGATAGGCTGGGAGAGGGACCCTGTGCTGGGAAGAGGCCACACTGAGGCCTGAGCTGCACAACTAACTAGCATCTTCAGAGACAGTTATAAAACTACACAATCTCTGGGGGCGGAAACAGGGAGCAGGGGAGACTGCGAGAGGCACGAAGAGAGGAACACACCATACATACAATAACCTGCTGCAATACATATAATAACTTGGTACAGTAACTTGATACAAAAACGACAATAACCTGCTGCAATACATATAATAACTTGGTACAGTAACTTGATACAAAAACGACGGGAAGAACAGCAGGAATGGAGCTGCCTGCCACAGTGGACACACTCTTCCTTGGCAGCCAGGGTTGCTCAATGGACCCAGGTCCAGACTGTCTAGATGCAAGCAGCTTTTTTCTTTTTCTTTCTTTCTTTCTTTCTTCCTTTTTTTTTTTTTTTTTTTTTTTTTGTGGTACTGGGGATGGAACACAAGGGCCTTCTTCCTCCAGCTATACTCCCAGACCTATTTTATATTTTATTTGGAAACAGGGTTTCTTAAGCTAGCTAAGGCTGGCTTTGAACCTGCGAGATCCTCCTGTCTCAGCCTCCCAAGCATGGGGATTACAAGCGTGCGCCACCACGCCCGGTTTGCAGGTAGCTTTTGCCTATCTGTTTCTTGGTGCTTGGGCACCTAGAGACCTCGGCACAGGGAGCCTGGTGCTCACGGCTCCCTTGGAGGACAGGACAGGGTGGCGCCTTACCTTTGCCATCTGTGCCTGTACACCGCTGGCTTTCAGTGCAGTCACAGCCTTCTGTGCTGCAGAAGGGCTGTCAAAATCCACAAAGCCATAGCCTGGAACAGGGAAACAGCATCACAGGGAGGTGGAGATGGGAAGGGAGGAGGAGGCCCAGGCTTTGCAGGAGACAGAGGAAGAGTTATGATCCATGTAGGAGAGGTGCAGGGAGAAAGAAAAATTAAAAGGTTTCAGGTGATGATGTCTGTGTTCCGTGTGCCCTGAGGCTGGGTCTACTTTGTGGCTAAAAACTACAAAGGAAATGAGGTCCTTGTGGTGCCCAGCCACCCTCCCTCCCCACCTTAAAAATCAGAGGTTTCAGGGGCTAGGCTTGCTTCCACGCTCCTAAAAGAACCCCTGACCTCTTTTCTATACACAACCCAGAAATGCTAAGCACACAGGGAGTGCGGCCTCTCCAGACAAGAAAACAGCCACCTGCTAGAAGAAGCCCTCCCACCCCAACCTGCAGCCCATCTCCTTGCATTCTTCTAGGCCAACCCCAAGGAAACTATTTGGCCTGGAAAATAACACCTACTGAGTCCTCCTCCCACCTCAGCCTAAAGGCACTTTGTTAAGTAGAAACAACCTGGGCAACCTCCACTAGGGACTTTTCTCATGCAGGAAAACACGGGTCCAAAGTGAACCCAGGGGCTCAAGGGAACGCTGTGCAGCCTCCTGGCCCTGGGGGGGGCGTTTCCAGCTCTAGCTATCTGGCCACAGCAGCGGCTCGCTCTCACCTTTGCATCGGTTCGTGGTCTTGTCCAGGATGGCCTTGGTGGAGACAATTTTGCCATATCTAGAGGAAAGGAAAATGCCAAGTGATGATGTGGGACAGATGCAAAAACAGGACAGAGATGCGGGCGTGGTGGTGCACTCCGTAATCCCAGTACTTGAGAGGCTGAGACAGGAGAATCACAGTTAGTGGCCAGTCTCAGCTACTTAATGAGGCCCTCCGCAACTTAGTGAGATCCTGTTTCAAAAAAAGAATAAAAATAGGGCTGGGGGTGTAGCTGCTGGGAGGCAGGATGCTCCTGGGTTCCATCCCCATTGGCACAGAAAAAAAAAAATAAATAAACAGGACAGAGATAAGATATATGACCCTTCTCTGCTAGCAGTAGGACTTTTACTATTCTTTTTTTTTTTTTTTTTTTTTTGCAGTCCTTGAGGATGGGACCCAGAGGCATTCTACCTCCAAGCTATATCCCCAGCCCTATTTTTATTCTTTATTTTGAAACAGGGTCTCACTGAGTTGCAAAGGGCCTCACTAAGTAGCTGAGGCTGGCCACGATGCGTGACCTTCCTGTCTCAGCCTCCCAAATGCTGGGATTACAAGCGTGCACCACCATGCCCGGCTTCTTCCTATTCATATTAATAAAAAAAAAGAGAGAAATGAGCTAAACATACCACCCTTAATATAAACTTAACCCTTCTGATGGGGATTGGGCCTGTACTGATTGTTAATAAGAGTTGTATTAATGTCTAATAAGAATGCACTTTCATACTTAGGCAAAACAATAAAATCCTTTTCTCTGTCTCTAGCTGTCAGCCAAGAGCTGCAGCCAATATTGACCTTGGTCAGCTAAAAGTTAGCTGTTAGCCCAGCTAACCATGGAATGTTAAAACAAACACGAAATTCTCACACTAAAGTTAAGAGAACCCTATATTAATTACCAAGTACACAAAAGAGTTGTAGCCCAAAGTCTCCATACTTTAAAGAAAAGCTTACATAATAAATAACTTCTAGCAGTTAGAGATAAAAGTGACTAAAAACTCCCCAAGGACGCAGGAAGATGGTGCAGGCCTTCTCCAAAGTAGGCACATCTCAGGTAACTGCTGATCTTGTTAACCGAGTAACACATCTTGGTCATAAATCTGACCAGAAGGGCTGACACTGTGGAGATAACTGGTGGGCCTGCGCCTGCATTAGGTCAGAGGGAGGTGAAAAAACTACTGGCCAAGCAGGATGGGAGAAAGGAGATAATAAATCCTTACAAAAAATTGTTCTGCCGGGTGCGGTGGCACACACTTGTAATCCCAGTACTTAGGAGGCTGAGACAGGAGGATCACGCAGGTTCAAAGCCAGCCTCAGCTACTTAGTGAGGCTCTCAGCAACTTAGTGAGACCAAAAAAAAAAAAAAAAAAAATCGGTCTGAGAGTGTAGCCTGGAGGTAGAAAGCCCCTGGGTTCCATCCCTAGAACCACAAAACAAACAAACAAACAAACAAAACCTGTTCTAATGTTCAAAACTCCAGTCTTATTTTCAAGGCACTCCACTATATCCTTCAATGTAGTGCTTTATAATACTCTGTCTCTTCTTTCTGCCTTTGTAATAATAAAAATTGCTTAAGCTTACAGCAGAAGAGTTCTGGCTTTTCTTTCTTTCTTTCTTTCTTTCTTTCTTTCTTTCTTTCTTTCTTTCTTTCTTTCTTTCTTTCTTTTTTTGTGGTACTGGAGTTCCTGGAAACCCTTCTCTTCTACCTCTGGGCTACACTCCAAGACACCTATTTTTTATATTTTTATTTGGAAACAGGGTCTCTTAAGCCAGCAAGGCTGGCTTTGAACCTGCGCAATCCTCCTGTCTCTACCTCCTAAGCACGGGGATTACAAGCGTGCGCCACCACGCCCAGCTATTCTTTTCTAAAATAGCTAAGAATAAGAACCCATGGCTCCATCTCATACCATTACAGATTTGGTGCCCAACAGGGGCACTATTACAGTTTTGGTGTCCAGCGGGGGCACCGTTACAGTTTTGGTGTGGCACCGTAACACTCCAAAGTTCCTGCCCATAAGAAAAGAGGTAACTGTAGTCCTTATAATACCAATACACTTCTCTCCTCCCTCCACTGAGACACAGACCCTAATGGAAGGAGATGGCTCCTTTGGGAATGAGGCTTGCAATGCCCACACAGCAGAGTGTGTAAAGATAGAGTTCTGAATACAATTCAAATTTGCCTTTTTCTTTCTTTTTGGGGAGGAGTACTGGGGATTGAACCCAGAGGCATTCTACCTTCGAGCTACACCCAAGCCTGATTTTATATCTTATTTGGAAACAGGGTCTCACTAGGTTGCTGAAAGCCTTGTGAAATCGCCAAAGCTGGCTTTGAACCAGTGATCCTCCACTGTGCCCAGCTTCATGTTATTTATTTATTTATTTATTTATTTATTTATTTATTTATTTATTTTTGTGGTACTGGGGGTAGAACCCAGAGGCTTTCCACCTCCAGGCTATACTCCCAGACCTTTTTTATATTTTATTTGGAAACAGGGTCTCACTAAATTGCTGAGAGCCTCACTAAGTAGCTGAAGCTGGCTTCGAACCTGTGCTATCTCCTGACTCAGCCTCCCAAGCGCTGGGATTACAAGTGTGCGCCACCGTGCCCAGCTTCATGTTTTTTAACCTTTTTAAAAATTCTGCTTTGAGCTGGGCGTGGTGGTACACGCTTGTAATCCCAGCATTCAGGAGGCTGAGACCAGAGGATCTCGGTTCGTGGACAGCCTCAGCTACTTAGTGAGGCCCTTTGCAACTCAGACCCGGTTTCAAAATAAAGAATAAAAAAATGGAGCAGGGGTGTAGCTCAGAGGTAGAATGCCTCTG
Source organism: Muscardinus avellanarius (assembly GCF_963383645.1). Lineage (NCBI taxonomy): Eukaryota > Metazoa > Chordata > Mammalia > Rodentia > Gliridae > Muscardinus > Muscardinus avellanarius. The sequence goes on from NC_137797.1 coordinate 64,191,709, forward strand.
GGTTCCATCTCCAGACCTGCAATAATTAAATATATAAGTAAACAAAAAACAAACAAACAAATAAATAAACAAATAAAAATTCTGCTTTGCCAGCAATGCCATATGAAGGGCCCATAGTTTGAATAGCAGAATATCACAGATTAGGGATTATAGGAGAGGTGTTTCACTAGAAAAAAAACCCTCTACATTCTACTCTAGGAAGGAGAATACATTAAAGAAAAAGAACAGAAGACACTAACAGTCAGAAGTACACGAGCTCACTGCAATAGGTTGGCAAGGACTGAATTTGAGATCAACACCCCAAACCAGCCGTTTCCACCTCTCCTCTCATCCCTCAAGACCATGAGATGACTGATTTGTTTTCACTCCTTGGTGGCCTCTCACTGACTTCTTTAGTGGAGCTTCTGTGACCCAAAGGATCAGACAGAATAAGCTGTGTTGTGCCCTGGAAAATGTACTGGGAAAAAGGCACATTGAGCGAGGGGTGGGGAGGGATGTGGCCATCCCAGCCCTTCAGGGCCACATTCTTGGCTTCTTTCCCAAATTCAGGCAGGAGGAGGGACTCCGGGGAAGTCTGACTGCATGCCGGAGGACACACATGCTGCTCTCCCTATCTAGGCCCCAGGGTGGAGTTTGCTGTGGTCTAGCAGCCTCAGACTTTGAGCTCAGAATTTCCACTGCAGCTGGCAACAGCTGGATCCCTGCTGCTTCCTCCTGGGAAGAAAGAGCCCCTCCAAGAGAACCAGGAGTTCCAGTTCTGACCACGCCTCTCCTTCCGGCCCACCAGAGTCTAGGATCCAGCCCTGCCGACTTCCCTGACAACCCAGGAACAGACCACTGGGACACAGGCAGGAAGAGAGCCTGGGCAGGGAAGCAGGGGAAACACCGTCCTAGATAAGACTCCCTCTATGTCCCAGGCGCCGCCACCCTGTCCTCCTCCTCACTCCCACTTCTCCAGGGTCCTCCTGGGCAACTTCCATCCTCCAAGCTGGCGCTAACTGTCCACCCATCCCTGCTGATACTGATCAGAAGGACAAGGCCAAAACCTAAAAGTATAGGGAAGCCGGGCGTGGTGGCACATGCTTGTAATCCCAGCATTCGGGAGGCTGAGACCTGGAGGATGGCGGTTCGCGGACAGCCTCAGCTACTTAGTGAAGCCCTCTGCAACTCAGTGAGACCGGGTTTCAAAATAAAGAATGAAAAATAGGGCAGAGGGTGTAGCTCAGAGGTCAAATGCCTCTGGGTTTCATCCCCAGACCCGAAAAAAAAATTAAAAAGAAAATAAAAAAGAAAATAAATAATAGGGCAGGCAGGGGGTGTAGCTCAGAGGTCAAATGCCCCTGGGTTCTATCCCCAGACCCGGAAGAAAAAAAAAAAAAAACAGAGCTAGAGATGTAGCTCAAAGGTAGAGTGCCCCCCCTACACAAAAGGGCTACACCAATCTACCATTTAGAAGCCCAGGGGCGGGGGAGGGGTCGGGGGGCTGCCTAGCATGTGCAAGGCCCTGGGCTCAGTCCCCTAACAATTTACACACAAGGCAAAATAAAGGCCAGGAGACCCTTTGCAGGGGTAGAATGGAGGTAGAGTTCTGAAGAGTTGCTTGTGTTCTTTTCAGTCTAGGAGTAAGGAACTGCTCTGAGGCTGTTTCCTCTGTATAGATTCACTGTACTACGTATACTTTTTTTTTTTGGTACTGGGGATGGAACCCAGGGGATTCTATCTTTAAACTACACCTCCACCCATATACTTGTGTACATACACATATATACAAATATATATAATATATACTTTTTTTGTGTCTATGATACTGGGAATTGAATTTAGAGGTATTCTGCCTCTGAGCTACACCCTGAGCCTGATTTTTATTTATTTTTGGGTGTATGTGAAACTGGGGACTGAATCTAGCATTCTTTTTTTCTTTTTTCTTTTTTTTTTTTTGCAGTACCGGGATGGAACCCAGGGGCATTCTAACTCCAAACTACACCCTCAGCCCTATTTTTTTTTTAATTCTTTATTTTGAAACAGGGTCTCACTGAGTTGCAAAGGGCCTCACTAAGTAGTAGCTGAGGCTGTCCACAAATCCAGATCCTCCTGTCTCAGCCTCTCAAATGCTGGGATTACAAGCATGTCCACCATGCCCAGCTCTTCTAGCATTCTTTTTTTTTTTTTTGCGGGTCTGGGGATGGAGCCCAGGGACATTTTACCTCCAAGCTACACCCCCTGCCTTATTTATTTATTTATTTTTATTCTTTATTTTGAAACAGGGTCTCACTGAGTTGCAGAGAGCCTTGCTAAGTAGCTGTCCGTGAACCGCGATCCTCCAGTCTCAGCCTCCCAAATGCTGGGATTCCAAGCGTGTTCCTCCATGCCCGGCTCTTCTAGCATTCTTATCTGAGCTAAATCGATGGTGGTCTTCTCCACCTCATGATGCAAAGGATCTTCATGGGTTAGATGCAGGGTGACAGCCTCCTTTGCTACCTTCATTCACTAACGTGAAAGTGGCCTCTGAGTCACTAAGGTATCTCCAGCAGCAGAATTTCTCCAAAGTGTATCATTCAATTGGCTGGTCCCACTCCCCTGACTCCGTGCTGCCAGCTCTCTTTGCATTCTGATCAGGATCTGCAGAGACACTGGGCATTTCCATAGTCAAGGCGTAAAGACAGCAGTGTTTCTCCTGAGGATACTGGCTATGGAAGATGCTGAAAACAAACCTTATCCTAGGCTTCAAAATCCAGCCCCATCTTGGCCTCTTTCAGAGAAATACATAAAGGTTTTCTATGCCAGTAGCAGGGAGAAATTTTTTTCTTTTTTTCCTTCCTTCCTTCCTTCCTTCCTTCCTTCCTTCCTTCCTTCCTTCCTTCCTTTCTTTTTTGTGGTACTGGGGATGGAATGCCAGGGCATTCTACCTCTGAGCTACACCCTCAGCCCTATTTTTGAGTCTTTATTTTGAAACAGGGTCTCGCGAAGTTGCAGAGGGCCTTACTAAGTAGCTGAGGTTGGCTGGATCCTCCTGTCTCCACCTCCCAAGCGCAGGGATTACAAGCATGTGCCACCACACCGGCTCTAGCAGGGCGAACTTTTTAAAGAGGGGATGCTGGGACACACCTTGTGACTATGGGTAGAAGCACAATCCTGCATTCCAGAATAAGAGGGTTGAGTACGAGTCAGTATCACCACATCTGTACCATCCCTGGGAGCCCACCCACGCACAGCACAACTCACGGCTGGCACAGCTTGACGAGGTCCTGGTCAGTGGTGCCTGGCTGCAGGCCTCGGATGTACAGGTTGGTCTTGCTCAGCTGGTCACTCCCACCGCTACCACTGCTGCTGTTAGGGCTGCTGTTGCTCGGACTGGGTGGCGCCATCTGCTGAGCCAGTGACACATAGGGCTGGGAAGACATCCGGAACAAAAGGTCAGAGGACTGTGTGGGGGGATAAGGGGTGCTGGGGATAGAACCCAGGGGCCATCTACCTCCAGGCTATGCCCCCTACCCTATTTTATTCTTTTTATTTGGAAACAGGTTCTTGCTAAGTTGCTGAAGATGGCCAAGAACCTGAGATCCCCCTGTCTCAGCCTCCCAAGATCTAGGATTATAGAAGTGTACCACCAGGCCTGGCTGGGACTGTACACTTAGATGTGAGAGACTGAGGAAGACTCTGGATTCTTGGGGGGGAAACATGATTCCAAAAATTAACAGTTATAAACTCAGTAGAAAAATAAAATTAAGGCCGGGCGTGGTGGAGCACGCTTGTAATCCCCGCACTTGGGAGGCAGAGACAGGAGGATCGCGCAGGTTCGAAGCCAGCTGCGTGAGCTGGTTTAGGAGACCCTGTTTCCAAATAAAAATGTAAAAATAGGTCTGGGAGTGTAGCCCGGAGGTAGAAGGGCTTCCAGGAACTCCAGTACCACAAAAAAAAAAAAAAAAAAAAAAGAAAAAGAAAGAAAGAAAGAAAAAAAAAAAATGAAAATAAAAAACTACAGAGTCAGGGGTGGTGGCACATGCTTGTAATCCCAGTATTCAAGAAGCTGAGACCGGATGATCACAGTTCACAGATAGCCTCAGCTATTTAGTGAGCCCCTCCAAAACTTAGTGAGAGCCTGTTTCAAAAAAAAAAAAAAAAAAGAATAAAAAAAATTAGGGCAGGGGATTTAGCTCAGAAGTAGAATGTCCCTGGGTTCCATCCTCAGTACCACAAAATAAATAAATACTACAGAAATTAATCTGCCATAGAATAACAATATATATAAATTTTCTACCTAAGCTGGGCATTGTGGCACACACCTGTAATCTCAGTACTTAGAAGGCTGAGACAAGAGGATCACAGGTTCGAAGACAACCTCAGCATGTAGTAAGACTCTCTTCAACTTAGTGAGACCCTGTTTCGAAATAAAAATAAAATAGGGCTGGGGATGTATGTAAGAAGTAGAATACTACTGGGTTCACACCTACTACAAAAAAAAAAATTCCTACTTAGCAAGGCACAGTGGCACATACTTGTAATCCCAGTATTTGGGAGGTTGAGACAGGATGATTATAGGTTCAAAACCAGCCTCTGAGCCGGGCATGGTGGTGCATGCTTGTAATCCCCGCCCTTGCGAGGTTGAGACAGGGGGATCATACAGGTTCGAAGCCAGACTCAGCTACTTAGTGAGGCTCTCAGCAACTTAGTGAGACCCTGTTTCCAAATAAAATATAAAAAAATAGGTCTGGGAGTATAGCCTGGAGGTAGAAAAGCCCCTGGGTTCCACCCCCAGTACCACCAAACAAAACAAAACAAAACAAAACAAATAGCCTCAGAGCCGGGCGTGATGGCGCACACTTATAATCCCAGCATTTGGGAGGCGAAGACAAGAGGATCACACAGGTTTGAAGCCAGCCTTGCTGGCTTAAGAGACCCTGCTTCCAAATTTAAAAAATATAAAATAGGTCTGAGAGTATAACCTGGAGGTAGAAGGGTTCCATACCCAGTACCACCAAAATAAATAAATAAATAAATAAATAAATAAATAAATAAATAAATAAATAAAAAGGGAACTTTTTTTTTTTTTGGTGGTACTAGGGGTGGAACCCAGAGGCTTTCTACCTCCGGGCTATACTCCAGACCTATTTTCTATTTTATTTGGAAACAGGGTCTCACTAAGTTGCTGAGAGCCTCACTAAGTAGCTGAGGCTGGCTTCAAACCTGTGCGATCCTCCTGTCTCAGCCTCCCAAGCGCGGGGATTACAAGCGTGTGCCACCGTGCCTGGCAAAAGGGAACTTTATATTATAGTGGAATGCTGTGTGTGTATGTGTGTTACTGAAGAGTGAATCCAAGGGCATTCTATGTCTGAGCTATATCCCCAGCCCTTTTTATTTAAAAAAAAATTTTTTTTTTTTTTTGGTGGTACTGGGGATTGAACCCAGAATCATTTTACTCTTGAGCTACACCTCCAGTTCGATTATATATTTTATTTGAAAACAGGGTTTTCCTAAATTGACGAGAGTCTCACTACTTGCTGAGGCTGTTCTTAAACCTGTGATCCTTCTGTCTTAGCCTTTCAAATGCTGGGATTACAAACGTGGGCCATCACACCTGGCTCACCCATTTTATTTTTTATGTTGAAACAGGGTCTCAATAAATTTCTGAGGCTGGCCTTGAACCTATCATCCTCCTGTCTCAGGTTCCCATGTACTGGGATTGCAGGCCTGCCTCACCATACCTGATCAGAAGATTTTTTTTTTCTTTTTGTGGTACTAGGAATTGAACCCAAAAGCATTTACCTACGAGATACACCCCAGCCCTATTTTAATTTTG